>NW_027287272.1:1795000-1895000 GCF_022747635.1 Hetaerina americana | reverse complement strand
CGGGGGGGAACTAGAGAGGGGGGAGCGAGAGAGAAAGAGTTTCTCTCTCTCTCTAAGAGGAAGGAGGAGAGGGGGAAGACAGCTGTTTCGATGGGGAGGAGGTCGGTGTATCGCAACGGGGGCAGGTGCTTAATTAAATCGCTCGCTCGCTCCTCAGCGGGAATAGCAACAGTTTACTGAGATGGGGATTTTTCGGAGAATCGTAGGGTTCAAGAACGATAATATTTAAATATTCCGAAAGTACCTGAGTTATGTTTCGCAATTTATATCGATGGCCTTTCGGAATTTTTTCAAACATATTTTAAATCCTAATGCCGAACTCCCGCACCAATGTTTTCCGCAAAAACCATGTTTGATGTGAATTATTTTAAGAAACGAAATATTTATATTTTCCAATTTGTCCCAACATTAAGGGTAATACAAAAATATTTGACATTTTCAAAAAATTGCAATATATATATATATATATATATATATATATATATATATATATATATATATATATATATATATACATATACATATACATATATAAATAAATATATATTTGTATATATATGTATTTATGTATATATATATATGTATATATATATGTATATAACGATTGTCCGGAAAAACTCATACGAGCGGCACAATAATGGGCTGACACAACATAATACAAATAGAAAAGAATAACCACATATAAAAGAACACTTACACGGTAAATTGTTCGAGCTTTCGGCCCTCTTAGGGGCCTTCTTCAAGAGAGACTGAAAATATGCTATGGATCAGGAGAGGGGAAAGAGTTATGGGCGTGGAGGGGAGGTGTGGAGGGGAGGTGTGGAGGGAATGCTGGGAGGGAAATTAAATATGGCGGTTAAGGGTGGGAATTTTGAAGGAACGGAAGGATAGTATGTAGGCGGATTCACGAGTTCTCACCTCTATGTTGGTAGCTGAATCAGGTAAGGATTCTAGGATGCTGAGGGAAAAACACTGGTCGAATGAAAGGTTGTGGGAATTGGCGTGTGAAGGGATAGGAAGAGAAGAGAGAGGCAGAATTACAGGAGTACCGGTGATTATTCATTCGGATGGATAAGGGGGTAATGCATTCACCTATGTAGAAGGAAGTGCAATGTTTGCATGATAAAAGATATTTAATATTTTTTGAGAGGCAATTAGCGTGGGAACGAGGTGGGGGGGCTATGAGGGGATGTAGGGAGAGGGGAGTAGGCATATTAAGAGGACAGGTTTTACATCGGGGGCGGTTGCAAGTTGGGGAAATATTGGGAAATTTGTCACGGGGGGGCGCCAAAGGGTTGGTGGATCTCAGAAGGTTTTTGAGATTGGCGGGTCGTCTGTATGCGATAGATGGGCATTGGGGTAGTAAGGATGAGGTCGCGTCATTGTCATGTAAAATTGGAAACAGTTCTTTAAGGAGGGTTTTCAGTCTGTGTGATCCGGGGTAATAGGTGGTGCAAAGGTTGAGTCCTGCGTCAGATGTGGGCTTGTTATTGTGTGGTGTGTGTGGTCGGGTGGAACGGTGGATTTTATTTCGTAGCAACTTTTCTGGGTAACCGCGTTTGAGGAGTGCAAGGTGTAGATTGGCAAGGTATTTGTTGAGAGTGGCTGTGGTGTTGCAAATTCGGTGTCCGCGGATAGAGAGAGAGTTAGGAATCGAGCGTTTCGTGTGTTGAGGATGACAGCTTGTGTGGTGTAGGTATTGCTGATGGTTAGTGGCTTTGATGTGTACTGAAGTAGTGAATTTGTTGTTTTGAAGTGAGATGTCTGTGTCAAGAAAGGTGATGGTGGAGTCTGAAATGGAAGAGGTGAATTTAACCGTGAAAGATGAATTTAAGGCGGATAAGAAGTTGTTGAGAGAGTCAGAGCCAATTTCCCAATATTTCCCCAACTTGCAACCGCCCCCGATGTAAAACCTGTCCTCTTATTATGCCTACTCCCCTCTCCCTACATCCCCTCATAGCCCCCCCACCTCGTTCCCACGCTAATTGCCTCTCAAAAAATATTATTTATCTTTTATCATGCAAACATTGCACTTCCTTCTACATAGGTGAATGCATTACCCCCTTATCCATCCGAATGAATAATCACCGGTACTCCTGTAATTCTGCCTCACTCTCTTCTCTTCCTATCCCTTCACACGCCAATTCCCACAACCTTTCATTCGACCAGTGTTTTTCCCTCAGCATCCTAGAATCCCTACCTGATTCAGCTACCAACATAGAGGTGAGAACTCGTGAATCCGCCTACATACTATCCTTCCGTTCCTTCAAAATTCCCACCCTTAACCGCCATATTTAATTTCCCTCCCAGCATTCCCTCCACACCTCCCCTCCACACCTCCCCTCCACGCCCATAACTCTTTCCCCTCTCCTGATCCATAGCATATTTTCAGTCTCTCTTGAAGAAGGCCCCTAAGAGGGCCGAAAGCTCGAACAATTTACCGTGTAAGTGTTCTTTTATATGTGTCTATTCTTTTCTATTTGTGTTATGTTGTGCAGCCCATTATTATATATGTATATATATATGTATATATATATATATGTATATATATATATATATATATATATATATATATATATATATATATAATATATCTGGGAAACCATAACCGGCACAGGGAAAGGAACAGGCCCCCTACCCTGATGTGTGAATTTCACACGCCGTCGGGCTTAGTACTGGGTGAACTCTGTCATCACCTACCAAAACGGCCTTCGGGTTGATTACTGTGTTTATGGTTTATATATATATATATATATACACATATATATATATATATATATATATATATATATATATATATATATATATATATATATATGAGAGTTCTTTGTCTGTTTAATTCTTTATTTAACACTTTAGAGGTATTTAAACGAAATTATCCCATATATATGTGTATATATATATATATATATATATATATATGTATATATATATATATATATATATATATATATATATACATACATATACATAATATGTTTATATATATTTTATGATGACAAACAATAGACAACAATTTCATCTACCTACGTAACAAGTTTGGGTCACCTGGCATTTCCAAGTGATCACACAAATATCTACTATAAAATGAAACCGATATTGATTTGAATACAGACTGCCCAAGGTTGTATTCATGGCAAGATAAACGACTACTTATGGATAAACAGTCAAGATGAACAGGGTGGTCTGTTTCGAGGAATGGCATATTTTCTACACACTCAACACGCATTCGTCGTAGGCGAGGGTCCACGATAACAGTGAGGCGTACATAAACAATGTCGCGCAGTGAATTTGCCCTTTTTTCTCTTGACCTCACTCCTCATGCCACCATACTCCACGATGTAAAACGGACTTTCCTCCAGGATAAATGGCGTCACATCCAACTCCAACTCTCAATAACTTCGCGGGCATTCATCGCATTCGCAGGATGATTCACGATTCTCGTGTCAACCGTTCGCAAGGTCTCAAAAGTTAAACGAGAAAAGAACACTCTCAAACGACATTTTTGTGGAGAAATGAGAACTTTCACCGCAATACTTTTTAACAGCACGGATGATCTCAATGTCACGTCTGTCACGGCGTTAAAACCTTTTAATGGGTGAACCGATATTCTCGCTGAGCGGGAGGAGAATGTTTCTGAGGCCGCCTGAATGTGAACTCGTGAAGTCGTGTAGTTGAATGTAAAGAAGGCCTTCCTGATATTAGGGGGGCATTTGTGTTTCGCGGCAACAAATGTCACCTCTCTCCTCGATTAAACTTGACATCGTTCGCAAAGCGGCGCTTCAGTGTAGGTGCGGTGGAATATCTCTCATAAGCATCTAAGCAATATCCCACAAGCCCCCCAAGGAGGTGTGGCGGGGGGTGTTAGGTATCCAGCCATTATCCTCCTAGAAATCCCAAACAATACCGATCCTAAGGAATAGTATAGTGAACTTATGAACAACGTCATAGAAGTTTTCAAAGAAAGTCATATGACAACAGGTCTGATTCTATTTAATTCAAATAGAAAGCTTTGCCTGACATAGTCAGTGTTTCAATCCTAGGATTGGTTTACGGCAGCTACTGAATTTTACTTTTACTTGAATGCAAGGCTGCATATTCTCGGGAGAATAATGTTGGGGTGGTTTCTCATCCATCAAAACTATCCGGGGTTGGATTATCGCCTTTTTGAATGGTCAGTTTGAAAGAGTAATGATTGATGGAGTTAGCTCAAATGCAATAGACGTTACTTGTTCCCCAGGTTAGTGTTATCGGACCTCTTTTATTCCTACTTTACGTTAACGACATTGAATCCGTATTCATTCGGAAGATACGTTTATTAGCCGACGATGCAGTGGTTTTCCGAGAACCTGAGGAGCTTTGTTAGATGACATTAATACTATACTACGCCGGTGCGACACTTGGCACTAAGAACTAAACTTTAAAAAGTGCGTAGTGATGAATTTTTGGAAAAAGATCAATTCCCACTCGAACGCCTACTGCATTGGGGACACCGAAATGGAATATATAGACTCAATTAAATACCTTGGGCGTTACCCTCACTCACGATCTATCTGGGTGAAAGCTATGCGAGGAGTATGTGGATAGACTAACAAAAAAATAGGATTTATTAGAAGATAATTAGGTAAATGTGATGAAAAGGTCAAAGAGAAAGGTTACCTGACGTTAGCTAGACGTCTTTTATAAAATATACTCCAAGTACGATATGGGATCCTCACGAAGTTCCATTTTTTTGCCGAATTGCCGAACCGATCGCGTGCAGCGTAGAGGAGCTAGATTTGTAAAAAGATGCTATGATAAACTTAGAAGGGTAGCGAAAAGGAACTCGGCTCGGAATCACTCAATGGAGCGAAGGTTAAATTACAGATTGGAGCTCTTGCATATGAATTGGAAAGAGGTCTCTTTAGCAGTGATGCTGAAAATATGTTATTACCCTCATCGTACTACGGTAGCAGAGATCATGTCAAAAAAATTAGAGAGATTAAGTGCAGAACAGACAGATTTAAGATGTTATTTTTTCCACTAACGATAGAGGATCAGAAAAATATTATAATAATAAAATAAAATTTGTCTGGCATGTATTCACCCCCTGCCGCACACCCTAGCGGTGGCTTGTAGGGTACTATAGCACCTAAACATTATCCACAAATGAATGTGGGATAGCTGATTTTATATTACCGCGTGGGAAATGCGCTTAGGTGTATACTACATTCCAAATCATTGCATCGATAGATTATTCATACCGAGATCGATATTGGATATTTCACAATGCACAATTACAACACGGCGTTGTTTTATTTGCGCATCGAATCGCTCAGCACCCTCGGCATGGTAATAAGGCGTCGTGTCACGCATCACAAGATCGCACGGCCTTCTGCATAGAAAGCATAATACTTCTCCGTCGCTGTTTCATTCTTATCTGCTGAGCTCTGCGAGGGGGGGAAGGGGGTGATAGTTACTTAATTAATATTCCCCCTTTCCCCCTCGATGAACGTCAATTCACCTTTGGAGGGCAAAATGGCCGGCAGATGCTGTAACTTCTCCCGAGGTCGACTCCCTAATGAAAGCACGAAGGGAAAACACTCAGGTGGGGCCTTCGGAGGCGGGGAAAGGCCTTCGGAAGCGGCCGCGAATCACAATGCGGGCTCGCGGAGAAAAAGAAAATAAGGTGGCGGAAGATGATAGGCAGGGGGTGCGGCCGTACATTGCATAGAACTGCATCGACAAGTGGACTAATACTAAGGAATGCCCGAAAGATGGCACAAGTGCGTCATGGCTGTTACCATGATAATAAATAATCGAAAACTTAAAACAAAAACGGTGAAATTGTGTTTTATTTAATATTTTAAAACAATTCTACTTTCCGAAATTATGTAGTCATGAGTTTGAACCTCTGCATCTCAAAAAATTAAATTGCATTTCAATTATAAACACATCATCTTGAATTTTGTATTCTTTATTCTAGATCAAAAGATATACCGGAATTCTTCGCCATTAAGCTGTGCTTTTATTGCATCAAAATGTGCTCAAAAGTCAGCCTGAATATTAAGGGCCGGGAAAATACAAGCACAAGGTGCGGCGATTGAATCTGCACACAATTCATTTTGAATTCCCCACCTAATCGCAGTCCCACTAGAGTTCGCGATAGGCGGTCCTGAAAGCTATAGGCATCTAGTAAACAGTCGTCATCTCAAAATGGCCCAGGTGATACGTACAAGTGCGGAATATACAATCGAAGAGTCGCTATTGTCGATATAAGTGTTATCGCGCTGGGCGTTATATTTTATCGAAATAGTTCGATTCTTCTTCTGGTACCCCAGAGATCAACTGTATTGTACGATATTGTGGCTGAGTACAATGCTTCGGAGAAGTCTGCTGGGGAAGGTTTCGCTGACCCGGCGAGGAAATCTCAAACGAGGAAATGCATTGCTTGTCCGGATTTAAGCGCCGCACCCTGTAGAATGAGAAAAATACTGACTAAAAAGTATTTTTCTCACATCAGGCATAGAAAATGGGTGCCTTTATTACAAATGTTGATAATATCATTTTTTGGGCCAGTAGTAGGTAATTTTTTTAACTATTTTTTTACAATTTCTTCCTAAAATGTCCAAATAACTGTAAATGAAAAAAGGTAGTATGTTTAGGTACATTTCACATATGGTGTTGATTCGAAACTATGCATTAGGATCATGGGGATGTCACACCCCCTGACGTATACGTCATCGCTTGTCATTGTCACACAGTGAAAAATCTTTTCTATTAAGTGGAGAGCTTTTTTCCTAGCCCTACCCATTGGGCTTCCGGCTAGGTTGCCCTCCACACATCCCCAAATGGTTGTGGAACATTCCTCCTGGGGTGGACTAGGGGGGATGGATTGTCGCTTTCCATTGTTAAGATCACACGGATTGGATCGCGGGAGAGGAACGATCCCTCACAGATCGATTGTCTAGAGAGTAGTTTCCACTAAATTCTCACTCTGGTTTTCAGTAATTTCTTGAAAACTTTTACCCAACGCACTTCACCAAAAAACCTTGATTTTGATTCAATACTCCGTGATTTCGTCAATTTTCATTTTCGAAAAACAGTAAAAACAAGGAAAACAGGAACTAACATAACTGGCACCATACGCACAGCTCGACGATCCGCCAACCACAGACGGCTCATTGGGTCTCAGGAAACTAGCGTTCAGCCAACCGATGCTATTTCGCAATATTCGCTGGAGAGCATTTATACCCGACCCCCCCCCCCTTGAATACAAACATGATAGCTGATTTTTCTTAAAAAGTACTACACTGTGCGATACAAAATGTAGAATGAGACGGACGGGTGCGGATAACTGGTCTTTTATGAGTGGACTCGGAAGAACTAGAGATAAGAATGAAAGTCGGCCGGGAATCAAAATTAACCTTGCTGATGACCAAGCTTAATTTTGGCTTCAATCAGCCAATAGGTTGCAAGCGTTGCTGAGAGGAAATTTAGCACGATAGATATTGAATAGAATACGGGATAGAATCAATATACATATGAAACAAGGGTAATGCGATTTTCTAGAAAGAGAAAGACTAAGCTTAACATTAAAATAGGATGGCAAAAACTAGAGCAGGTAGAACAGTTTACGTATCTCGGAAATGTTTTGGACCAACACGGTCAAAGTAGTAGGGACGTGAGGAGAAGAATTGCGCTAGGCAGAGAGGCTTTCACAAGGAGGAGGGAATTGATAACAGGGACGTTGAGTAAGGATATTAAGAAAATACTCTCAAAAACTTTGGTGTGGAAAGTAGTTATGCATGGCGCGGAAACGTGGTCATTGAAGCAGGAGGATAGACGTAGACTGGAGGCTTTTGAAATGTGGGTGTGGAGAAGAATGGAGAAGGTGAAATGGACAGAGAAGAAAACAAATGAGGAAGTACTTGGTATGGTGGGCAGAGAGAGGGGTTTGTTGGGAGAAATCCTATGGAGGCAGGACAAGTGGATGAAGGGGGTATTGACCGGCAGTGGGATGTTGAAGACTGTGATTGAGGGGAGAATGTTAGGCAAACGAGGAAAGGAAAGGAACAGGATAGGGATGGGAGGGATGAAGGGAGGAAGGAAGTACTCAGAGATGAAGAGGGACCTGATGTAGAGTAGGATGTTGTGTTTTTTTAGGGGTCACAAACTATTTAATTAATTATGTCCATCCAAAACCTACCTTAACCGGTAGATTACCTAATAATAAAAATATAAATAATATATATATATATATATATATATATATATATATAACATTTGGAAGGCACGATAGAACAAAAAATGAAACAGATAACAAGTAAAAGGGGCACCTGCAGCTCCACCCAAAGCTAAAGTGATTTTTCGGGTACCAGATCTTCCTGGGAAACCACAACCGGCACAAGGAAAGGAACTGGCCCCCCTACCCTGATGTGTGAATTTCACGCGGTTGGGCTTAGTACTGGGTGAACTCTACCATCACCAACTAAACCGAACTTCGGATTGATTATTGTTTATGGTTCATACATATAATATATTATATATATGTATATATAATATTATATATATATATATATATATATATATATATATATATATATATATATATATATGATACAAAGAAAAAATTAGCACATGTCTGCCACACATGAGACGGTTCCCGAATACCAAAATTAAATTTTTATTACGCCTTGAGAAACGTTGACGCTGATTAAAGCGCAGAATGTCTGTGAAACCTCGATGCTCAATAAATAATTATTCATAAAAAGCGCACAATTACATTTGCCAGTGAAGAAAACTAGCATCGGTGATTATTTCCATTAAAGGTTTCGCCTTTCAAGACGGAAACGAGATGGGAAGTCACGCCAGCAGAAACAACACCGTTGCCAAGGGGCAGGTTTCATTGTTGGGCCATATCTTCTGGACACGCGGACACACTTCCTTCCCACACATAATGGCGGAAAGGCATTATTTTCCTCGACTAGCGGTAAATTAATTCATTTCGAGAAAAAGCAACCGACGCTTTCACCGCCACGATTCCTTTTCTTCTCTTTTCTTTTCCATGCTTGAAAAATATGGACTTCTTCTTGACCAGACGAAATTTAACTGGTCAAAAAATCGTATTCAACGGGCGATTGGGAAGGTGGGTCGTAAATGTATTCCGACGACCTAAATAGGTGACGACTGACATGAAATACACAATCAGAAAGGTTGTATCGTCTAATAAACAGTTTATGATGACTAATTTTCAAAATAACTACACTCTGGTGTCTTTTTCTTGATTTTTTATCATCATAACACATTATCAATAGGGAAAATTGTGAAAAACAACAATCAGTACGTTTATAATTGTTTTTAAGAGTAATATATCGTCCAAAGTACATTTATGATGCACTCACTAACTAAGCGCTACCACATTTGGTTTCTTTTCCTAAAAAAATATTCTAAAACCTACAGCAAAATAAACAATTTTTCATTTTCACATTCCAAACCATTCCTGGTCCCCATTTTCATTCTATTCGTATCCTTCCTTTAACACACTTGCCTTAACATTGTTTTCCCTGCATCTCGTTCTCCAACAAGCCACGCAAATCGCTATGCATCCACTTCGTCTACTGCCTCCCTCGAATTTCTCCCAGATACCTCATCTCTGTCTCCCTTCCTCTCTCGCCGTGCCAAGAGCTAATCCTTTGTTTTCGTTTACATCAAATTTTTCCCCAACCCACATCTTCTAATCCTCCGATCTACACTTACCCTCCTGTCTAAGCGACCGAGCCGTACAATACTACGCTACTACTTAACGTTTTCATCAATATTTTATGTCAATGTTTTCACATGGACTCCGTCATCAACTTCCGTAACTTTCAATGTAACACTTTTGGAGCGTAAAAATCATTCGCCTTGATGAATATTAGCGGATGACCCCCGCCAAAAAGACACTTTTGCGGCATCTCTCGCGGTCACTTGGAATTTCCGTAACTTTATCAAAGTTTCTCTCCGTAACGTATTTCTTCCGTTTACGTCTTTATCTCATTGCCCTACTGAGTCTAAAAAACTTCCCGTAAAGACGTGTTATTCTTTCTAAAACGCCTCTATGATTAGTTCCATATGCTCCAGTTCATGCCCCCAGATTTGACGCAAACGTTTTCCAATTCCATAGAAACAGGATAAATAATTTACCGCACGAATGGAAACATACGTATCACCGTCGTACTTTTTCTCGCGAGGCATGAAGATATTTATGACTTCCGAGTTCCCTTAGGAGCAAACTGAAACTTTAACTTTTTTACCACAGCGGAAAGCTGTAAAAAATAGTCCAATTGGACAAATCTAAAACTGACGACTATTACGTACAACCACGACCGTTATTTAAGCAAATTTTAATATATGCCAACTTGCTGTTTCAACTGTTTAAACAGCGTGCCGCAAAAGATAAAAGAGGATTTAAGAGGAGTAAAGAGTAGCGTCCCCAATGACAAGTGTGCGATGCGCCCCGCGCGAATGCGACGATTCATTCTAAGATTCTACAGTTTTTTTTAAACCACTCCGCCCAATAAATACGCGAACTGGTGCAATATGGCGACCATGACGCGGACTATAGCCCCACCCACTAGCGGCGCTAGTTGCCTGAGACCGAATGTGTGCTTGGCATATCGTCGAGCTGTGCGTATGGTGCCATTTATGTGTTAGTTTCTCTTGTCTTTGTTTCTACTGTTTGTCGAAAATGGAAATGGACGAACTCACGAAGCAACGAATCAACATCAAGTATTTTGGTGAAGTTCGGGGAAAGTAATTAAGAAATTACTGAAATGTTGACAGCTGTTTACGGTGATAATTCCCTAAAGAAAACATCCGTTTTCGAGTGGATTAAATTTACTCGACAAAATATCCAAAAAATCAAGACAAAGGCAATTGCAAATCAAAGTCATTCTCCTGGTTTTCATTGATGTCGAAGGTGCTGTTCGTTATGAATTTCTTCCTGAAGAACAAACAGTAAATGCTGAGTTCTACCATACAGTTCTCAAACGTTTGAGAGATCGCGTGCGTCGTGTGCGACCAAATTTGATTCAAGGCGATGGATGGATCCTTCACCATGGCGATGCACCTGCACATTCAGCAATGATTGAACGCCAGTTTATGGCAAAGAATTCAATCACCTTGATCCTTGATTGTCCTCCATATTCACCAGATCTTTCGCACCATGCGACTTTTTCCTATTCCCACAAAATGCAAAAATGTGATGAGGGGACATCTCTGGGAAGATGTGGACACAACAAAGCAAGAAACGACGAGAAAACTAAAAAGCCTAACTGCTGCCAAGAGGACTTCCAAAGGGTGTACTTCAAACAAGATGGAATATAAGAAGATGTAATAGTAAGTGCATAGCCTACGAATGGAGACTACTTTGAAGAAGGGGACAAAATCGATGTTGCAGATCAAATTTTGCAATTTTGCAAATACTTCTTTTGGCTTAAGTTCGAGTATTTTTTGGACAGGCTTCGTACATCGAGTGCGTGTTGAAAAGTAGACTTACAACAGAAAACCACAAAGAGTAAAAAACACACGCATGTGCAGACGGGAGCGAGCGAACGCACGCCATCTGTTGAGCAGCAGATCGCTATGGAAGTGTCACTCCGAGAGAAAACACACACACACACCCACACAATCTAGGACGTCATCTCGCCTCCTCCAAATAGCTAAACCCTCCCAAAGCCAACGACGCACGAGTCATTAGAAGGACACAAGAAAAAACACGAGTCAGTATTGTGCGTCAAAATTATGTTTTTGTTTCTTTTTAACATTTTAAATTAAAAGAAAACTACGTATGAGATTGCAAAATTACCTGTAATTACATGTAATTCTCTTCTGCTTGTGGTTGAGTCTGGTTTTACCTTTCAATCACACTCCCACATTCCGTGAAAATACCACCACTTGCAAATAATATACCCCCAAGGGGTGCAAATCACCACAGATGACAAACTTACATTCCTACGAAATGCTGTTGACCGTTTTTCCGGGGGTTGGGGAGGGGAAGGAGGGAGGAGGCAATCACGGAGACGAAGAAAACAACCCCCCCCGCGCTCCCCTTCCACCCTTTCCCCCGCCTACCTCCGCAATTCAGATGGTGCGGTCAGGGAGGGAGTCCACGCTAGGGAAATGTTGGCGAACAAATTTAGAAACGGCACTATCCCCACTCCAACTCTTCCCTCTCTTTCGCGGTGAAAAATTTAGATGAAGCGACAACTTCCCCCGTAGTTCATGGGGCGATGAAGGGCTTGGCAAGAAAAGGAGCTATATTATAACTATTACTTATCATGGGGGCCTATATTTACTTATGTTTACAGACCAAAGGCACAGTGATGGGAACGAGGATGGCACCATCATACGCCAATCTCTTCATGGGCCACCTCGAAGAGACTTTCCTGTCACAGCAACCCTTCCAACCTCTTTTCTGGGTCCGCTACATATACGACATTTTTATTCTCTGGACACATGGCTCGGAGTCTCTCAATAATTTCTTATCCACCTTAAATTCGTCTTTCACTGTTAAATTCACCTCTTCCATTTCAGACTCTACCATCACCTTCCTTGACACAGACATCTCACTTCATAATAAAAAATTCACCACTTCAGTACACATCAAAGCCACTAACCATCAGCAATAACTAAATTATACCATCAACCATCCTCACCACACCAAACGCTCGATTACCAACTCTCTCTCTATCCGCGGACACCAAATTTGCAGCACCACAGCCACTCTCAACGAATACCTCGACAATATACACCATGCACTCCACAAATGCGCTTAACCAGGTAAACTCCGACAAAATTAAATCCTGCGATCCACCCGACCACACACACCACATAAAAAACAAGCCCACATCTGACGCAGGACTCAACCTTTGTACCACCTACTTCCCCGGATCACACAAACTGGAAACCTCTCCTAAAATATTTAAGTTTCCAATTTTACACAACAATGACGCCATCTCATCCTAACTGCCCCAATGCCCCTCTCTCGCATACAGACAACCCGCCAATCTCAGAAACCTTCTGATATCCACCAATCCTATGCCATCCCTCCGACAAATTTCCTCATGTTTCCCCAACTTGCAACCGCCCCCGATGTAAAACGTGTCTGCTTATTAGATCTACTCCTCTCTCCCTACATCCCCTCATTGCCCCCTCACCTCGTTCCCACGCTGATTGCCTCTCAAAAAACATTATTTATCTTTTTCCATGCAAACAATCTACTTTATTTTACATAGGCGAATGCATTAGCCCCTTATCCATTCGAATGAACAATCACCGGTACTCCTGCAATTCTGCCTCACTCTCTTCTCTTCCTATCCCTTCACACGCCAATTCCCATAACCTTTCATTCGACCAGTGTTTTGCTCTAAGCATCCTAGAATCCCTACCTGATTCAGCCACCAACATAGAGGTGAGAACTCGTGAATCCGCCTACATACTATCCTTCCGTTCCTTTAAAATTCCCACCCTTAACCGCCATCTTTAATTTCCCTCCCAGCATTCCCTCCACACCTCTCCCTTAGAATCCTAGAATCCCTACCCGATTCAGCCACCAATATAGAGGTGAGAACTCGAGAATCCGCGTATATACTAGCTATATAGCTATAGAGCACAAAATAAAACAGGTAACACATGACACATTTTGGACACTCACATTGTACTTTGTTTGAGCTATCGCTCTTCTCAGAGGCCTTCTTCAAGTAAGACTCTTACTTGAAGAAGGCCTATATATATATATATATATATATATATATATATATATATATATATATATATATATATATATGTATGTATGTATATATACACAATATATATAAGAGCACTCACTGTCGGTATATGGGGAAGCGTGGTCGGTAATGCACGTTGAATACAGGGTAAGCATGCCTGAAATAGAATAGTGCGTCCCCTGAAAGATAGGGACTTTGGGGGGGGGTGGGGAGGCCTACTTCCTTTTTCCCCCCGACTCCATCCAGTCGAAACGCTTACGAAGTAGGCGAGTAAACCCCGGCGTGCCTCTCCATCACGGGGAGACGCAACCCTCCGCGATTACACGGGGGCGATAAGGAAGTAAGGGCGATGGCAGACGGCAGCGGCCTTTAAATAGAGCGGCCACGCGAAAACGCAACGCGCCGCGGCGGAATCGACCGCCGCACCTGTGGCGAGAGTTTTCCGCGTATTTTGCACTTCGATGACAGAATGAATCGCGCCATCTTCAGAGCTTGCGTCTACCTTTTAAGCAACTGAAATTTGTCCCCGTTTCCATTAATACAACTTTGAGAAAATATATAACAAATAAATTGACGACTTGTCAATGGAGATGTACGTATCCCTGATCCAATTACCAACACGGAATTAAGCTTTCCATTCAGGATTCAATTTGAAGCTTTTGCATGCAAATACCCAACGGAAATCTGGGACCCCATGTACCATATCATTCTCGTTAATGCTGACTAATAAAAGGTTTGTATAAAAATTATCGGGTAAAGTTTCATAAAATAGATTTATTTCAGATATTACCCGTACAATGCATCAAAATTCTTGTAGATACTTCTTCCCTTGAGCGCGTCGCATGCACACTTATGCCATTGCGTCTTTTCCGCGACTCGAAGACTCCCTGGTAGGCGGTTTCCGGAAGGCTCTTACGTGTAGTTGTGCAAGTTACTTTGACGGCACTTAGGGTCCCATTGTGGTGTTCATTGAGGGAGGATTTCACGCTTTGGAATAGGAAATAGTCTCCTGGTGTCAATTTGGGGCTCTATCAAAACACCTCCAAGGGACGTAAATTGGTCTACTAGAGCACGTGGAACGATTTACGTATCTCGGTAGTGTTTTGGACCAACACGGTCAAAGTAATAGGGACGTAAGGGGAAGAATTACGCTAGGCCAAGAGGCTCTCACAAGGAGGAGGGAGTTGATGACAGGGACTTTGAGTAAGGATGTTAAGAAAAGACTCGTAAAAACTTTGATATGGAGCGTAGCTATGCACGGCGCGGAAACGTGGTAATTGAAGCAGGAGGATAGACGTAGATTGGAGGCTTTTGAAATGTGGGTGTGGAGAAAAATGGAGAAGGTGAAATGGACAGAGAAGAAAACAAACGAGGAAGTACTTGGTATGGTGGGCGAAGAGAGGGGTTTGTTGGGAGAAATCCTATGGAGGCAGGAAAAGTGGATGAAGGGGGTATTGACCGGCAGTGGGATGTTGAAGACTGTAATAGAGGAGAGAATGTTAGGCAAACGAGGAAAGGGAAGGAACAGGAGAGGGATGTTGGAAGGGATGAAGGGAGGAAGAAAGTACTCAGAGCTAAAGAGGGACCTGATGTAGAGTAGGTTGTTGTGTTTTGCTAGGGGCCACAAATTATTTAATTAGTAATTACGTCTATCCAAAAACCTACCTTAACCGGTAGGTTACCTAATAATAATAAGAAGGTGAAATGGACAGAGAAGAAAACAAATGAGAAAGTACTTGGAATGGTGGGCGAAGAGGGGGGTTTGTTGGGAGCAATCCTATGGACGCAGGAAAAATGGATGAAAGGCGTATGGACTGGCAGTGGGATGTTGAAGACTGTAATTGAGGGGAGAATGTTGGGCAAACGAGGAAGGGACGGGAATTAGATAAAGAGATGCTGGACGACTTCATGTAGACTAGGTTTCTAGAATTTTTTGTTGGGAGTCACAAAATATTCATTTGGAAGTTGTGGCCATCCGAAAACCTACCATAACCGGTAAATTACCTTATAATAATGGGGGTTGGGGAATCATCGCGGTGCCATATGCAGAAGGTCTTCACAAGTAGGCAAATGCTTGACTCTGCTATTTTGGCCGTCCGTCCAAAGACCTTCGGAAGGATGAGTTTAGCGCAGATCTTTCGCATCGCCAAATTTTCAGTGATTTAAGCGGTGTGTGCACTGTCACTGTCTAATGTCAATTCCAATAATACGATGTGCGATCATACGAATGCCTAACCGACGGTGTCTGAACCCAATACTTCACACGCACTTATCAGGAAAAAATGCTATGTTTATTTTTTATACACGCCTTGCCTATGGAACTCACTATCGTACAAGAGATCGTACGCGTCACGTGCTTTTAGGAAGTATCTCAAACGGATTTCTTGAGTCTCCGATGTGGAAGGAAGAGAAGATTGGAATTTATTTTCACTAAAATTAGAACTCACTTATGCAATTGATTTTCCGAGAAGGTCTTCCCATAATTCTCCTCCAGAGGGATAGAGAGAATGTCTGGTGCGGGAACTCATTTACGCCGAAATCATTTAGAATACGAGGCATCTCGAGTTTGTGCACATCGGATAACGAAGGAGAGAATTGGATGGAGACCAAAAAAGGGGGAAATAATTCAGTTAAACGCCCCTGTGGACTTGGAAGAGAGAACACGAGTGTCGCTAATGAGGAAAATGATATGTGATGGGGCAATTAATGCAATTCCCCAATCAGAAGATCGCTTTACTATCGCTGTGAGAGGCGAATTTGCAAAATTGCACTCCAGTTTTAATGTAAATTTGAAATTTTAACTGAATGCTCAAGTGTAATCCATCCTACGTCTATAAACTGCATTCCCTACACGCGGCATTAGAGCTTGCGTTTGTTAAACGTCGTAAACTTGAATGATAAGGCAACGAATATTTTTCCATGTATGCCCACTAGAACTCTACGTCCTCCAATGTCCTTTCAACAGAAGAGCATGGCAGTTTCAAAAAATCAAGTAACGACGACCCCAATTCGAATACATATTCAATATTTTGAAATATACAATGTATTTTATTGACTCCAGCATAATTTTGAAGAAATTCAGCATTATGGTTATCAAGTTAAATATATCGTTGCTTTTCCAATGTTTTCATTTTCACAACTTGACAAAAAAACCACTTTCAACCTTTGAACTGTAAGATGTAAAACTTAAGTGAATAAAATAAGGTTTTAATTTTTAATAAAAAAATTTTTGGTTCAGACATTTCTTTTTTTAAACAATTATGACCATTTTTTTCAACAATTACCATTTTCCATGCCGGGGAAAAATATTCAACGGTTTTTGTTTCATCGATTTGACCCAGAATCACGATGTGATCAGGGAAGATAATAAGAACGACTGCGGATTCGTTTTAACAGGACGAATACTATTTTCCAACTGTCTATAGGAATGGAAAGACAGTGATTTGAATGCTTATCTCGCAATTGCAAACGCAGAATTAATGCAAACACAAATTGACGCCCGAGCGTTCGGTCCGTTTACCAGTCTCTTCGGAAGGCGAACAGACACGCGGCAAGCCAACAGCTGAGGTCAGTAGCGCACGGAGGGGGCTGCCGGTTATTTATGGCCGAGAAGCGGAATCGAGGGAGTGGGGAGGAGGGGAAAGGAGGGGAGGGAGGAGAAGGAGAAGTCTGCTCCGAGAAAGCAGAAGCACCTTCCGACGATTCAGCGCATTTCCCTCGTCATTTGTTTCCACCGTAAAGAGCGCTCCAGGAAAATAAGTCGCGGGAGGGAATACGGAGGGAGACGCTTCACTTCTGATACACCCTATTGTATTCTCTCTCGAACATTTAAGATTGGATTTTCTCAAAATCATATCTTTACTATTCAGGGTTCCGAACTGCTTCACTTTTCACGAAAATGAAAAATTCGCTTCACTTTATATTATGATGCAGAAACTTAAACATATCATTTGGTACGAGTAGTCTGTTGCTTAAGAAACGGACCGGATTTTTATAAAATGTACCAATAGCATTTATTTGCTGACTTAAATTGCATGAAGTGTTGAGTTGAAAACGTCGGTCGATTAAGTGTGCGCATGATCGCAGATAGTATTATTGGCACTGATAAGATGACAGTGGACACACCATCGTACCACTGACAATTAGGCTGCGAGAAATATCTGCTTTGCTAAACTCATCCTCCCGAAAGTCTTTGGACGGACGACCAAAAGAGTAGAGTCGAGTGTGTCTGTCTGATTGCAAAGACTTTCTGCATATGTCATCGCGATGATTCCCCAACCCGCTTACTGCCCGCATTAGGCACCGGTAGACTGTTGTTCCTATTCCCTAAAAAAGTGGAATCCTCCCACTAAATACACCACCATAATGGGACCCTACGTCAAGCCGTCAAAGAAGTGTGCCGCTTGTACCCTTTAAGGGCCTCCCGCCTACCGGAAGGGAGCCTTCGAGTCCTGGAAAATCCGCAAGGGCAAAGTGCGACGACGCTCTCAAGGGAAGAAGCACTTTGGAGAATGTTGAGGCATCGAAGTAATATCAGAAATAAATCTGTTTTTCTAAAACATTTCCCGATACTATTTATACAAACCATGTATGTTTCGGATGGGCGTAGATAAACACGCCAACTACATTTCTTAGACTTGCCCAATTAGACAAAACATGGCGCCTAAACACAAAGCAATAAGTTGCTCTTCAATCCCTCATAAAATCCACCTTCCTTCCAGCCGCCCTACACGTCTGTCCTCTTCCTCCCCTCCCCTCTCTCCCTCGCTTGCCTTACGTTCGCCCTTCTATCAAAGCCATGCCGCTGCCAATTAAATCGCTCCGCATTCACCTTCCCTGCCCCCATCGCATTCTCCCAGCAACCGTCTCCCCCTCTCAAATTGTCTTCTTTTCAAAACACTTCTCTCTTTCCCTTTCGTTCCATTCCACCCTCTCCATCCTCTTAAAAGCCCACATCTCTCAAAAGCCTTTCAAACTACGCCTTTCGCCTTGATGCAACGAGTATTTTTCCGCAGCGTTCAAAACCACCCTCCATAGAATAATTACAGCGACTTTTCAACTTTTCTTAACACCCTTATTCCTTGAAAAAACTTCTTTACCTAAAGAAATTCTTTTCTTACGTCTTTACAACATTGATCTTGATGAATAATATATCGTGTCAAAATAAAACTTTGTAAATCCAGACACAAAAAAATCATCAGGCAAAACAGCACCACTGTGAAACACGGTGGTGCTGTTTTGGTGATATTTTACACATGTTCGGATGCAAAGTATTATTATGACATTATTCATCATGGAAAAATTCCACAAAGTTAAGCCGGAAACGATTAATTACACTTTCACCATCTTGATCGGAAACCATGTCACGAGGCAGGTTAACTTCATCGACCCCCTCAAATTGTTGCCCCTGACCCCATCCCCCCCTCAATATTCTAAAGTTCAACTTAGCATTACTCCTCGAAAAAACTCAAACTTTGCCCATTGTAATAATTATTGTTTTCTCCACGAACCCGGCGGCTATTTGATTCCCGGAGAAAAAGATCGCAATATTTAAATAACTAAAAATAATTATCACAACGTACAGTTAATTGAGAAAATAATAATGAAACAGAAGTGAGTCACATAATTTCACAAAACGGCAGGACAAATCGAAAAAAATATGAAAACCAAGTGATCTAAAGACAGTTTCAGTAATGAAAGCGATATTGTTTCGAGCGCAGAAAAGATTTTTATCCGTTTTCTTGTAGGAGATGCGTCCATGCCGCCGCATTATTGGCTTTTGTAAAGGTGGGGAACACCCTTGGACTTCCCGGGCCGATGCTCCGTCCGTCGTTTAATTTTCCGGTCAAGGAAAGTTTTCGCACTTATGATCTGCTCGATTCCACATTCCTGACCTCTCCTGTCTTCGTCCTTTAAGTGTTTCCAAATCCCTTTTCCCTAAATATTTATATGGATATATATATATGGATATATATATATGGATATATATATATGGATATATATATATGGATATATATATATGGATATATATATATGGATATATATATATGGATATATATATATGGATATATATATATGGATATATATATATGGATATATATATATATATATATATATATATATATATATATATATATATATATATGGATCGCGGTAGTCCAGAGGGCGTTGGAATACTGACTGGAGGGGCCCAGGATTCGATTCCCGGGCAATTCTCTGGGCACGGAAACCATAACCGGTACAGGGGAAAGAACTGGCCCATGTCATTGCCAGTTAATTTGCTCTGCATCCATCTTTCTCCTTTGCAATTCTCCCAACATCCTCTCTCCTCCCCTCTTAACATACCTAGTTTGTTCTCCATCCCCTCCTTTCTACCTTTTCCATCCTAATACGACCTTATCACTCAAATAAAACTTAATTAAAGAATCTTAAGTGCAAACTGGGTTCACCGGTGGTGGAACCTTGAGCGTCCCAAATGGAGTTTCTGATCATAAGATGAGCAAATATTTCAAATATTTTTTATTCACTTTCACTGCTAGCCAGAGTCGTAGTCTGCATCATCCGAGCGGAATTCACAGGCAATGTGGCGCCTTCTTCCCCGTTGTTATCCCAGGCATTTAGTCTCTGCGAGGCAAGGATAAGTCGCATGGGACAAGAGGTGGTTCCGAAGTAAGAAAACCCCGGTCGAAAATGGGGGATGAGAGAGTGACGGCTCAGTGAATTGAAAGTGGAAATGGAGATGTTAAAAAAAAGAAGAAAATCAAACCTTTCCATCTCCTCGCTAATGCCGGGTGCATAAAGGAATCCATGCAAATAAGAAATGACCCAAGATTTGCTTCTCTTTCGAGAAATTTCATTTCCTCCCGCCCTTTTTTTGTGGCCATTATCTTCGGTGAAGGGGAATATGCGTATGCGCATGGATTTATGAGTCCGCCCCTTCGGTTCTTCACTTTCAAACAATTCAGTTAAGACTCGGAGGCAGTGGAACAATTTATAACTACAGCATCACGTAAGTTTAATTCTAAGACATGTCATTCTCACGATATTGGCACGACGCCAATTGGTTTATTATTTTCGAACTTTCGATTACACCGGAAAAGTAATCTCCTTTTACTTAGATGGCAAATTCGAGAGCAATGTTGTGCAAATTGTTGCAATTACGCATTAGATAATTACAACATGTCAATGAAACACATTAAACGCTTAAACTTAATGGTTGGTAACGAAAGCATTTCAAAAAAATTGATTAAATATCTCTTTAAAATAATTATCGGCATAAGTAAGGCTAATAGTTAAAGTAATTAAAAAAAAATAGAATCTCATATTTTTTAATTACAATTTTGAACTTTTCAAGGCATTCGATGATGAACACGTAACGAATGATTTTTTCGATGAAATTCTGACCAATTCTGACCGATTAACTCATCATTTGGTCCTCCAAAAAAACCACATTTTACCTAAATAAATTCCCAGACACTGGGGGAGAAGCCACAACAGTAACTTTTAACGGAATCATTCACTAATATGCATTTCAATGCAACTCCTTTAGAGAATTAACATCATTTCAGAGTATAAAAATCATCCCGGTCAAGGCGAATGATTTTTAGGCTCTGCAACTAATGCATTGAATTGCCTTAATAACTTCTGCTTTTTTTATGAGACCGTCAACTGTTTCACTACCTTAAAAAATGTCACCAAATTACGTAAGTAATATATAATAATAACTAGAATCAATATATATATATATATATATATATATAATTAAACATATTTAAGCCACATAAAGATAAACAAACGGCTGGAAACAAACGAAGAAATATATGAAAACAGAGTGGTCATTAAGTCTCATTACATTTTGCAGTTATAACTGCGACTTTTTTCTAAAAAAGCGGCAAAGATTTCTTTACCTTTTTTTCCCCAATAGATATGTTCAAGCTTTCGCACGATTAGATTCTCCAAAGGTAATTACCGTATTTGCCCCTATCACAAAAACATTTTCCTTCGAGAAAACGTTTTGAAGATCGTAAACTAATAATTGAAAACAATCCTAATACGATCGGAGAGATTAAACCGCGTGGATCAGAGTTCTAACTCGTTCCGAATAAGAAAACTGATCGACCTCCAGGAGAAAAGCAATGCCATTCGCACACATTTCGCATAGAGATTTTTCTTCGAGCATTTCTGCAAACATTTCCCTCGGGTTCATAAAAAGCCCATGGAAAGCGACCGAGTATGGCAGTTGACTTTCCCAGAGGAAGAAATTGAAATCCCTCCGAAGAACTAAAGGCTATTAGTAAGTATAGGACACGTAAGGATATCATTCCCTTAAGGATTAGATTACATAGCCTTATATGGCAACTTCGTCAACGACGAATGGAGCAAGATGTCCAAGATACTAGAAACGCTTGGATTGGACTACAACGACAAAAGAATTATCCATAACCTCTACACGAATCAGGTTACAACAATGCAAACAAAAAATGGAAGAGAAATAGAAGCCAAAATAAACAAAATAGTAAAACAAAAGATGCGACCTCTCGCCAGCAATATTCAACGTATACCTGGAAGGGGCAATAAAAGAAACACAAGAATTGGGTATCAAAAGAGTCAAGGCAAATGGAGAAGGAATCAACATTCTCCGGTTTGCAAATGGCATCGCAGTAGTGGCGGAAACGCGAGAGGACCTGCAAGCCACTCTAAGTGCTATGTATCAAGTACTGGGGGAATATAATATTAACATCAACAAGAAGAAAACTAAAATCCTTGGGTGCGGAAGAGAGAAGCTGAATGCAGATATCACAACTCGAGGGGTGAAACTAGAGCAAGTGAAGAATCCTTCATCTAATCCTGGGCAGCAGCAAGACATGTGATGGAAGAATTTCGACCGATACCAAGCGAAGAATAGTCCAAGCTAAGAACGCATTCATGAAGAAGAGGCAATTACTAGGTATGTTCAAAGAACCTAAGCCTGGAAACAATGGAGCAATTCGTCCAGACTTTCGCGTGGAGCATGGCGCTCTATGGTTCCGAGACTTGGAGCATTGGGAAAGTGGACCAGCGAAGAATTAAAGCCTTTGAAACATGGTGCTGGAGGAGAATGCTGAAGACTAAATGGACAGTAAGAAAAGTAAGGAACGGGGAAGCAGGATATAGAGGAGCAGAAGAGGATAGGACCATTTGAAGAACTCTACGACAAAGAAGAAATAGATGGACTGGACGCACATTGAGGGACAATGGAATGATTAGGAATATATTATAGGAGGTAAAATAGAAGGGAAGATTCCAGGAGGAAGACCAAGAGACATGTACATAGGAAATATTAAGAAGGACGTAAAATAGAGCCGGTATCAAGGATAGAGAACATTGACATTAAATGGAGTAGTAGAATGGAAAGCTACGGTAAACCAATCTTAGGATTGAAATACTGATGATGTTGAAAGGTCAACTTGGTCGAAAGTATTCCTCGCCAAATAGCGCTCAATATGAACAAAGACAATTAACCAAGCAATAAAATATTTTCCAAAAATCATAATTGAGTCCGCTCTTATTCTCTCCATTTTGGTCATTCAATCTTCCGATGGACCGTTCCTCTCTTTCCACGACAGGGGGAAAGAGTCTTTCTGATGCGAATTCGGAAACGGGAAAGGAAAAGGAACTTTCGAAGCACGGACTCACCTTAAACAACGCCGGCCATATGCGGAGAAGGAAGAAAGTTTTCTTTTCGTTTTTTAGGGCTCTTCTAAGGTATGAGGTGGGAAGAGTAGGGCTGACTGAATAAGCGCGAATGAGAAAGAAAACTCAATGGAAGATCAAGTCAACTTCGTGCGTCACCACGAAGAAAACAAAAGCGATCGAGAGGAGAGGAGATGGAAACATATGAAATGACGAAAGGAGAAAAAGAAGAAAGGGCAAACCGCGTGAGTGTCGGAAGTGGAGTCGTATTCCCACCGCCGAATGCGGTTTTCCCGAGACGAACCCCGGTGAAGTGGTTCAAGGGGGGTGGGATCTCGCTAATGGCGGCGGAATTGATAACTCACGTTCAGTCTGCCCCGTGACCAACCAAAGCTGAACGAAAGGTCATGAACCCATCCTCTCCCCACAGCCCCTCTACTCAAAAAAAAAGCTTTTTTTTTCAAAAAATAGAATTTACGAAATGAAATGAATTTTTGGAAAGATACGGAGGAAAGGGGGTGATAAAATGGGCCGCTAATGCGGCTCGCATTTGTCGACAAAAGGACGATGGAAACGATATTCCTTTTCTTTCCCTCCATATCTGCTGTGAAAATTATCGTTTCAACGAAGCCGCCATAATTTCTTCAAAGGGAGGATTAATGCATATACTACGAGGGTCATCCGGAAAGTAGTACCCGTTCGTGAAATAAAGACACAAAAGTAAATATTAACAAACATAAAAAATTTTATTTGAAAGAGGATACTTTAAACTACTTCTCAACATAATCTCCAAGCAAATTAAGGCATTTGTCATAACGTGTGACAAGTTTCTGTATTCCTGCTGCATAGTCCTTCGCCGCCAGCTCATTGAGATACGCGAGGGACCCATCTTGCACAAATTTTTGCATAATGCAGATGGTGTTTAACAATTTCATGAACAATTGTTCGAGAAACATTGGGAAAATGCTCACAGATGTCATCAATTGTGACGCGCCGATCGTTCCTCACGAATTCGTCAACTGAGCTCACCAGTTGGTCTGTAATGACAGACGGTCTCTCCGAACGCTCATCGTCGTGTGTGTTCCCCCTCCCCATGTTGAAGTTGCGACACCACCGCCGAACGGACGACTCGTCCATTACATTGTCTCCATACACCTCCTTTAATTGGCGATGAATATCACATGGGCGAACGTTTCTTGCATTGAGGAATTTAATCACTGCCCTCACTTCACAACTGGCGGCGTTCTCAATTTTTTTAAACATTGTAAACAATCACAGAAACAACACAGGCAATGCTAGCGTCACGCAACTTGGCTCAGAGAAGGCAGACAAGCCACTGAAGCTATCTGACCTCGTCCAGCGGCTACTCGCGTCGTCAGCACTTCATGCGGCACGAACGGGTACTACTTTCCAAATGACCCTCGTACATACTCGCAAAATTTCGGTCATAAGTAAAAATAACTACAAACACAGAAAAAAATACTGAGATATTCGCGTGTTAATCTTTGAATGCAGACTTTCGCGAATCTTATTCTCTTTGTAAAAATAATCTTTCGGATTACACAAGAAAACTATTCACTTATACCCTGTTTGCTTAACATGAATGGCGTTGCCGACAAAAAAATACTTAAATCTTTCAAGAAAATTGGAGACTTTGCTACTCCTTAATGAAATATGCACAGTTTCAATAATAAAATTGAACATCAAAAGTCAAGTAGTAGTAGTAGTTTTGAGGGGAGGCGACCGACAGCTGAGGTCATTTGCGCCATAGGGGATGGATAGGAAAGGATGAAGGGTGGAGAGAAACCCGGCGTCGGCATTAGCCTACTCTTAACGAAAGGCGCCAAGGGGTCCGCAGCTTAACGTCCCATCCGACCGACGGCGTACTCACTCAAAGTGCCCTCCACAAAGCACCTCAAGCAGGGATCGAGATACCTCTGAAAAATATTCAACACCGCCGGGATTTGAACCCGGGCCCTCTGGGTGGGAAGCCAGTACGCTAGCCCCCGCACCATCTCGATCCCCCATCAAAAGTCAAGTAAATACGTACAAAAGTCAAGTAAATACGTACAAAGAGCTATACTTTTCGGTGATGACTACTTCCACACCCCTAGGTTAGCACTTAATGAAATATTTACATTTGAATTTTAAGTAAGCAATTACAACTGCAATGCAATCTTTGCTTATCGTATGTTGAGTGAAAACGGAGAGTTCTCGCTTTTTAGCTGATGAAAACATTACAAAACCGAAGGAGACACGCGCGCGCACGTAATCAGTTGACGCAGGAGTTAATTATAAAGGTGGGTCAAACGCCAAAGCAAAATAATATGCATGAGCCAAGTTCCGAAAGGTAGAA
The DNA here is from genome assembly GCF_022747635.1 of Hetaerina americana. NCBI lineage: Eukaryota > Metazoa > Arthropoda > Insecta > Odonata > Calopterygidae > Hetaerina > Hetaerina americana. Next base: position 1,869,224 of record NW_027287272.1, on the reverse strand, counting down.
TGAAGAAAGTCTTACGTTTCGCGAGAGAGGTGAAGCGTATGCAGGGAAAACCAAGGCTCGTGAACAATCCCGAGGGAGAGAACATTTCTCAGCAAAAGGATGACGATGTCTTCAGTCACCCCACGATGACTGTAACTGCCCTCATAAGAACGACAGCGCGAGGTCATCGAAGTAAGTGGTTTCTTCCTGATGCCTGCCTCGCTTCATATAAAGATGTTGCACGTGGCAACTCACAGTTAATTCGAACAGATATCCTTTCACGCATTACCTCAATGAATCTCCTGGAGAAATGATGACTCGACGAAGGAAATGCATGGTTTAGGATTTCCGGTGTCGAGTTTTCGTACGACATTATGTTCATCAAAATTCAAATTTGCCAGGTGTATTTAGCATTATACGAGGGTTGCTATTTATATTTTGAGCCTAATAATGAAAACACGGTATTGTGGGGTTTAAATCTCAGGGTTAATCATTACCCTCTCACAAGCCAGTAGACTACCGCATGATTGAAAACATAAAACAACGGACAATAACGAAAACCTAAGGAAGTATAATTGCAAACTGTTTTACTAGGTTAATTCAAGTACCCCTCGCTACAATTATGAGTCTTCATCCGTGAGAACAGCTGGATAAGTGCTTCGATAAATGGTAGCAAATTACATTGCATGTCAGAATTGTTTCATCTACATCTACATCTACATCTACTCAATACCCCGCAAGCCGCCGCAAGGGCGTGTGGCGGGGGGTGCTAGGACACCACCCATAATTTAGAAAAGAAAAAGAAAAAAAAACCGCATGCAATAACGACAAAATCATATATATAAAAAAAAAACATGGCATACATTCATGCATGAACACTTACACCCCACACACATGCAAACACTCAAACTACCAACTAACATACACATGCACCTGAAAGTATACCTAACATCTCTATAGTGTTTAATTTTGTTCCGACTTGTAAATTCAAAGTTTTTAATATTTCTAAAGTGACTTCGGTTTCTTGCTATTATGATTACTGATTGTTCGGGGAAAGAATGAGTATTTGTACCTATCTGTCTTGGAATCTATCTCCCTTAGTTTATCTTTGTGGTCTGATCTACCTAAGTAGTGTGGGGCCATTATAATTCCTTCAGTGTCATATTTAAACTCGTTTGTTCTGAACCTTTCTAAAAGTCTAAGCCTCGCTTGTTCTCTCCGCACTTCAAGTGGTTCCCAGCCTAAATCCCCTAAGAGACCTGTCACACTTGTGTTTTTATCATAACAATTTTTAACAAATCTAGCGGATTTTCTCTGGACTTTATCTAATTCTTTTTTCCAAATTTTCTCCCACGGATCCCAAATACTTGCGGCATATTCCAAATGAGGTCTAACTAGAGCAAAATAACACCTCTCTTTAACTTTTTCATTACATTTCCCCACCACCCGTTTTATGAAGCCAAGTTTCTTTAAAGCTGATCCGCATATTGTCTACATCTACATAATGTAGTTTCCTGTGGTATGCCTCATGCATGGTACTTGACTATATCTGCTCGCGTGCTATGCATTCATTGCGTGCATACTACATACACCCCCTGCAATACACCTCTCCGTTGGTTTTCGGGGTGTGTTTGGACGGCTTTGTTTGTAATGTGACGGTTGAAATATTGGATTGGATATAGTATGGCTGGTGACATGACACACCCTGCCACACGCCCTTCCGACGTTTTACGCTCGGTGTATTGCGTAGATATAGGTGCAAGGATAGATAAACAGGGTGCGGCTCTTAAATCCGAACAAGCACGCGTTTCCTCGAATGAGATATCCTCGCTGGGTTAGCGAGACCTTCCCCAGTAGACTTCTCCGAAGCATCGTACTTGGCCACAATATCGTACAATACAGTTGATCTGTGGGGTTCCACCAGAAGAGTCGAACTATTTCGATAAAATATAACGCCCCGCGCGATAACACTTATATCGATAATAGCACCTCTTCGATTGTATACTCCGCACTTGTACGTAACATCTCGGCCATTTTGAGGTTATGACAATTTCCTAGCTGCCTACAACTTTCAAGAACGCCAATCGCGGCCTCAAGTGGAACTACGATATAGCGGGAAACCCAAATTGAAATTTGCCCAGACTTGAGCGCCGCACCCTGTGGTAGTAGCTCACCTGCTACAAAGCAGTTCTGCACGTGAAATTCACGCATTTCTAAGTACCCGCACCGAGGCTCTTTGAAGATTCCGGGCCCGTAAAACTCACAAAATTTGGAAGACGTGTTGGTGTGCTCTCTCTTGACTCCACCCCGATTTGAACCCGTGACCCTCTCCCGAACAGCCGGCGGAAGACCGACCACACCGTGTGATGCAGCGAGGCAACTCTGATAGATTGGTTGTCGAGGTGTCCCGGAGCGAAGAGTCGAGAGGGGATGAGCCCGTACGAAATCGATTTCAACCTTCTCCCATATTCGAACAGGAACTGAATAAGTTCCTCACTTGAGAAAGTCCGGATCCATTTGTTTCCCCATCTGACTCATCCCAACACCCATTCTCTCCCCCATAAATGCAAATGCCGACCAAGTTTGGTTGGAGTGTTTTGGAGAGTTCGTGCATTCCCCTCTTCCCTCCTTAGACTACCCCTCCCATCACACACACACACACACCCAGCCTCCACTCCCATCCCGTCGCCCACGCGGAGGAGGGAGAGGGGAGAACACGAGGGACTGCCCATTCACGACATTTTCATTTTCTCTCTCTGGCCCTCAACCTGAGCGGACCTGCCTACTGAGCGCTCCTGGTAACCGGTTTGACCCACCAGAGACTACCTGCCTGCCAGCTTGATTCTTGGTGCTTTTGGTTTTAGTGAAGTGCAGTGTAGTGTCAACGTATACGTTGCTTCGTTTATATATATTTCGTTTTGTGTGTGGTTTGTTAACCGTAGTGTGTGGTAGTAGTAATTTATTTAGTGGATTGTGGTGGTTTTTGTCCTTCGACTCTGATTGGTGACCGGTGAGTGCTTTCCTTTTTCTTACTATCTTTTTTTTGGTCCTCTGAAAACCAGACCTTACTCAAGCATCGTTTTTTCCACTTAGGCTTCATATTCAATTCCAAATCGTAACTTATTGTTTGAGCTAAATTTAGCTAACCCCTTCTAGAAATTTTAGCATAGTGTATACAGGTTAGCTTTTGTTGGGAACTTGGTAATTAAATTAGGATGGCTTCATCCAGGTCCCCTGTTGCCATGCTCGAAGGCACTGGCGAATGCGCGGCTTTAAGGGCTCGTATCGTCATGCTGGAGAGAATGGTGCGGGAGCTTCGATCGGAGATCGCCGGCCGGAGGGCTCCCCTCGGGAGAGATGGTGCTCAGGGTGGGAATACGAAAACCCGCCACGCCCATAGGGGTGCACGGATTCGTCCGAATGCAACACGTGGCTGGGCGATTAGAGACCTACCCCGTGTCCCATCTCTCAACGAGGGAGTGTCTCACGTCCGTAGGTCGGACGATTGGAGGGTCGTCTCTCGGGGCAAGGGGAAGGTAACGCTGCGGCGAGGTTTGGACTCTGCGGAGGCAGATACCATCCCCGTCTCCAACAGGTACCAGGTGCTGTCGGATGACAGCACCACCGTACCTGCAGCCCCTATCCCTACTCCGAGGGCACTGCCTAGGGTAAGGCATCAGCGGTCGGGGAGGGAGGGAACCGTTATATTAGGTAGTTCAAATGTCCGGCGTATAATGAACCCGCTGCGCCGCAGAGTCCAACAGGAGGGAGGTGTTGGATTCTTGTCGTCCTGGTGTATACCGGGCGGCGGGGTACCCCAGGCGACGCTGGCGGTGAAGGCGGTCGTCAGTAATACGGGCTGCTCCAAGCTACGCATTGTGGCTCATGTCGGGACAAACGACGCCTCGGAACGTGGATCTGAAGAGATCCTGCGCTCCTTTAAGGAGATGCACTCGGAGGTGAAACGAGTCGAGGCAGAGTTGAAGGTCCCAATTAAATTAAGTATATGTAGTATTGTGCCGCGTGTAGACCGCGGAAGGCTCGTTTGGAGCCGCATTGAGGGTTTAAATCAGAGATTGCTGGGATTTTGCCGGGGAATCGGAGCGGACTTCGTTGATCTGAGGCCCGTCCTCTCATCGTGTCGGGTACCCCTTAATCGCTCCGGGGTCCATTATACTGCCGAGGCATCGCAGTTGGTAGCGCGTAGGTTACACGAACACGTTTCGAGGGTTTAGCATAGCTGGTAGGCAAGAGCGTAGGTCATATATTGGGAAAAATAAAGTAGAATCCAGCGCTTTTTGTCAATTCAGTTCAGGTAATGCCTCTCATATCCCCAAAAAAATTGAACAAAGAAATACTTGCGTTAAAACAACATATAACCCACGTAAATTTAATAAAATTGGTGCCTCTACATACATAACAGATAGCAATGCAAGTGAATGTAATTCTTTTGTCTCTGTTCACCACGAATCGTCTCAAAACAGTTTTGTTAGCGTACATAAAACCGAAAAACAAGAAGTTATTAGCCATATTAAAATTATAACATTAAACTGCCGTAGCATTAGGAACAAAATATCGGATATTGAACATATTTTTGTCAGTACAAACGCAGACATAGTAGTTGGAACAGAAAGTTGGCTCACGGGAGATATAGCAAACAATGAGGTTTTTCCAAACGGTTTCACAATTTACAGAAGAGACAGACCAAATAGGTTGGGTGGGGGAGTATTCATTGCAGTAAAGTCACATCTTAGTAGCCAACGATATGAATGCGACGTAGATGACATAGAAAGCGTTTGGTGCAACATTAAGGACTACAACGGCAGAAGCCTATACGTGTGTTCATTTTATAGACCCCCAGATTCTAACACAGATGTCCTACACAAACTCGACGAACAAATATCCACTATCAGCAGCAGACAAAGCAACAGTATTACTATAATCGCTGGTGACACAAATCTACCGTCAATTGACTGGGACAACTACTGCGTAGGAAAATCTGCCAAAAACAGAGATTCATGCCAAGAACTCCTTCATATATTCACAAAACACTCCTTAGAACAAATAGTTAAATCACCAACACGGGGCCAAAGCATACTAGACATCTTTGCGACTTCTATGCCCGAAATCATCACTAACATTGAAATAATAGACGGAATCAGTGACCATAAGGCTATTCTTGTGGAGTTAAAAACTAAGTTCGTCAAAATAAACAAAGAAAAGCGTAAAATATACCTATACAACAAGGCAAATTTTAACGGACTAAGAGAATATTTAAAGATAAAATTACCAGAATACAAGACAAAAACACTGACAACAAATACAGAGAACACTTGGAATTATTTCTTAAAAATTTTACGCGAAGGAATGAAGACGTACATCCCGTCCAAACTCAAATGCGACAGTAAGGAACCTAGATGGTACAACGGGGAAGTCAGATCGGCATTAAGAAGGCAAAGAAAGCTACAGTCAAAATTCAAAAAGAGTTTAAAAAGTGACGATATAATTTATGTGAATACAACCAAACAGCTACTAAAAGAATGTCGTAGTAAGACGAAAAGTATTATGCGCACAGCACTACACTCTTTTAAATCTAAAATGCTAAGCGAATATCTTGAGGAAAATCCAAAGTCATTCTGGTCCTATGTTAGGGAAATACAGGGTAAACGTCCCACTGTTCACTCTTTGAAGACGGAAAATGGAGAAATCATTACAGATAGCGTGAAAAAGGCAAATATTTTAAACCATTTTTTCCAGAGCGTCTACAACAAAAACACAAAAGCACCAAACGATCCTCCACACCCACCCGGAGAACACATGAGCGATCTTACACTGACCAAGCAGGGAATAGTACATCTGTTCCGTAGTATCAAAGCACACAAGGCACCTGGTCCGGAAGAAATACCTGCTAGAATATTAAAGGAATTAGCTGACGACATTGTCCCATTTTTACATATTGTTTTTCTAAAATCGATAGAAGAAGGCTCAGTGCCTCGTGACTGGAAGCTAGCCCATATAACTCCCATCTATAAAGGCGGCGATAGGGATAAACCAACCAATTACCGACCCATTTCTTTAACGTCGATCTCTTGTAAAATATTGGAACACATTATTGTCACTAACATTATGAAATTTCTTGATAGTAGGAAAATACTAATCCACAACCAGCACGGATTTAGGAAAAGCAGATCTTGCGAAACACAACTTGGTCTCTTCATTCACGATATACTTAGATCGGGAGAAAACAACACCCAAGTCGATGCAGTATTCCTGGATTTCAAAAAAGCCTTCGACAAAGTCCCACACAATAAATTGTTACATAAACTTAAATACTATGGGATCAATGAGAAAATAATTAATTGGATAAGAGACTTCTTGTCAAACCGCAAACAAATAGTAGTCATAGATGGGTTGTGCTCAACGGAGAGAGATGTTACTTCGGGCGTCCCCCAGGGAAGTGTAATAGGGCCTCTTCTGTTCTTAATATACATAAATGACTTAAGCTTACACGTTAGTAGCAATCTAAGGTTATTTGCTGACGACACGGTGATATACAGGGAAATAAGGAGCCAACTAGATCGCGAGCTACTCTCTAGAGACTTAGACAATATCTCGGAATGGTGCAATAAATGGGGATTAACACTTAATATAGATAAATGTGCAGTTTTGAAATTTTGGAATAAAGGAAGCGAGGATCAGGATATAAACTACAAAATAGAGGGTTCAGTATTGACTACGGCAAATCAAGTTAAATATTTGGGGGTTGTTCTAACACCACGCCTTTCATGGGGAGCACATATCAGGACAATATGCGGATCAGCTTTAAAGAAACTTGGCTTCATAAAACGGGTGGTGGGGAAATGTAATGAAAAAGTTAAAGAGAGGTGTTATTTTGCTCTAGTTAGACCTCATTTGGAATATGCCGCAAGTATTTGGGATCCGTGGGAGAAAATTTGGCAAAAAGAATTAGATAAAGTCCAGAGAAAATCCGCTAGATTCGTTAAAAATTGTTATGATAAAAACACAAGTGTGACAGGTCTCTTAGGGGATTTAGGCTGGGAACCACTTGAAGTGCGGAGAGAACAAGCGAGGCTTAGACTTTTAGAAAGGTTCAGAACAAACGAGTTTAAATATGACACTGAAGGAATTATAATGGCCCCACAATACTTAGGTAGATCAGACCACAAAGATAAACTAAGGGAGATAGATTCCAAGACAGATAGGTACAAATACTCATTCTTTCCCCGAACAATCAGTAATCATAATAGCAAGAAACCGAAGTCACTTTAGAAATATTAAAAACGTTAAATTTACAAGTCGGAACAAAATTAAACACTATAGAGATGTTAGGTATACTTTCAGGTGCATGTGTATGTTAGTTGGTAGTTTGAGTGTTTGCATGTGTGTGGGGTGTAAGTGTTCATGCATGAATGTATGCCATGTTTTTTTTTTATATATATGATTTTGTCGTTATTGCATGCGGTTTTTTTTTCTTTTTCTTTTCTAAATTATGGGTGGTGTCCTAGCACCCCCCGCCACACGCCCTTGCGGCGGCTTGCGGGGTATTAAGTAGATGTAGATGTAGATGTAGACATCCGGACGCCGATCACTAACAGGGAATCCACGCTCGGTTGGAAAGGATGCGGCGAGATCCGACTTCACCTCTCCGCGATGGACAACCCGATCGATATCAAGGAAAAGCCTGTATCGGTGCGTCGGATTACTCTCGATGTGATTTACCCATTTACCGCTATCGATTCCGAACGATACGATATTTAACACCGTATACACATGTGCCAGACCGAAACATGCGAAAATTCGATTTATGCATTCCTCATTAATACTATGAATAATTAATATTATGAATAAAAAGATCCTGAACTGAATTATAAACTTTTTGATTGGTGAGGTACAAAGAGCAGTCACCGATGGTGTTAGCTCTAACTTAGTCCAAGGCGTTCCCCAAGAAAGTGTCATCGGACCTCTTTTATTCCTATTTTACGTCAACGACATTGACTCTGTAGTCACCAGTTAGATACGTTTATTTACCGACGATGCTGTTTTTTACAGATATATCCGTGATCCTAAGGATATAGTAGCTTTTACAGATAACTATAACGCTTTACAAGGCTGGAGTGACACTGAGAAATTAGATTTAAGCTTAAAAAAGTGCGTTGTCATACATTTTTGGAAAAAGATCAATTTCCTCCCGAACGCCTACTGCATCGGGAACACCGAAATGGCAGCGCGGTAAAAGCGGTCGGGAAATGTGGTGGGTGGTCTTCCCTTCCAACGCAGCTAATCGGCAGTTTGCTAAGAGCAGCCTGAGTGGAAAAAGATGCCTCCTCGTGAAGTGTTGTTTTTCGACTTCGTAACACGGCGCGATGGAGCGCCCAGCCACACTCCATTTGCCCCCAGCCACACGTCCTTCATCGTTACTAAATTCCTGGCCCGGAGCACCACCCCAGTCCACCCCTGAGGACCACCGTCCCTCCAACAGTCCCGACTTGGCTCCGTGCGACTTTTTTTATGCTTCCCTGGCAGTAGAAAGAACTGAAATTAAACCATTGGGAGACCGTGGAAAACATCTAGAAGCATGTTACAATGTTCCAGAATGACATTCCCGTCGAGGAGTTTCAGTGTGCCTTCCAGGCGTGACAGACGTCTCCGCAAGGGTATTATTGATTCAGGGGGAGTGTGCTTTGAAGAATTTAAGGCATTTGTACGAGTACGATGAATAAATCTATTTTTCTTAAAGAATTCGCATTACTTTAACAGTGGACCCCACAGAATAAGGCTATAGCAAATACGATAGATGTACTATGCCATTTTTCCTACAGTATAAGACCTCAGAATTAGTTCGTCCGAACGCCCTAGGGGGGAAAAGTATTTTGTGTCAAAAGTATACTGGGGTGTGTACTTCCCCTGCCATACACCCTAGAGGTTGCTTGTAGGGTTATCATGTGCGTATACAACAGTAAAAACTCCACGGTTAACGAAAACGGATCTCCAGAAGTCCAACTCGCGGTGTACCATTAAGATTTTGCCAAGTTTACGGAGGCGTGGTCAGGAAACTCAGTTTCCTCCTGGGTTCCGCAGTCTATCCTTTGATTTAGTAGATTTTCAATCACATCAGCCGAGAGCCGGAGGAAAAATTCGTGAGCATTTACAACCAATCGGGCTAAACACGGTAGAGAGAGAGAGAGATGGATCTCGATGGATTGAGATTTTCCCGATAGACAAAAGAGGCATCCGCTTCCCCAACAAACACGAAAGAGAAACTTAATTGGTCCACAGACACACGTGTCTTAACTCCAGAGCGTAGAGAAAATGCTATCCCATTACTTTCAATTTGGAATAACACAAGTAGAAACGCGGTCATCGCGAGACTTTCTCCGATTAAATTTTGTTTTTAAACCTCGGGCTCGGCTTTTGGTGAGCACATTGCCACTGACTAGGGAAGATGAGCGTGTTTCGGATTTGGGTTTAATGGCTTCACAGATCGGGATGGATGGGGAGGGGGAGTGGTGGGTGAAATCCGATCCCGAGGGAACCGGGAGAGGGGGGAAGGAGTCCCGTCACATTCGCACGACGACGTGACCGTAAAATAATCTAATGGGCGGGAATCCATACTGTTGCGGGGGCATGTGGGAGCCTTCGCACGGTATTGCGTGGCCAAAGGGGTAAAAAGCCGGGCGACCAAGTCTTCAAAGATATTATTGCCACCCCATCAAGAACCTCAAAACCGAAAAAAATGATCAGTACTTTGAAGGATACCGTTTGAGTTCGGTCAGCGGATAGACGATAGGATCAGAAGATCTAATAAATAAACTTTACTGGAATAAACTTACAAAAATAGCCTTAAGCCACATTTACAACCCCGAACATGTAAAAGATCCCACTGCCAAATGGCGGAGAATACTATATCTTGGGACTATTTCTCAAAAAGTAATTAAAAGTTTACCTAAAGAAAAAATTAAATGTGCCTTTTACAGTCGTTCATGCCTTAAGAACCTGATCTCTCACACTAAAGACAAAGTCCCCAAAAACGAGAGGAGTGGAGTGTATGAGTAAAAGTGCTCGGATTGTAGCACAAAGTATAGTATATTGGGCAAACAGGACGGAAATTTAAAGAAATGATTAAAGAACACCAAACATGTGTAAAAAATAAGAACATAACATCCCTCTTTGCAAAGCACCTCATCGAAAGTGACCACAAAAGTGACTTTGTGACAAAAATTATTCATTTTGAAGAAAAAGGTCAAAGGCTCGATGCTTTGGAGCAGTTAGAAATTTTGAAATGTGTCCGTTGGAAAGATGATCTTGCGAACGAAATTTTGTATCCCTCCCACTCCCCACTCCTAGACCTACCACCCTTCTAAATCAAAAATGTAATTCTCTTTTCTTCCCAGCTACATTGTAATCTTTTCACCCCTCCAACCTCCCTCTCTGACCAACCCCCCCCTCCTATGATCAGAAGGTATATATAGCCAGCGTGCTTCTATGAGGACCACCTGATGATGACGTTCAACGTCGAAACCTGGGTCGTGTTTTTAAATAAAGTGTGTGGAATTACAAAGTCAATTATTTCATTACATTTCAATAATTCTTGAGTGTTCTTATAGCCATTGAATGCCAAAGTAATACCGTTTTTACTCCTCCCAACAGTAGGCGTGACGGTGACTGCATACAGATTTTAGAAAAACATTGGACGAGCTAAACGTTGCCCTCATCTTTATCACAAGGCCATTAACGATTTTATTTTGGATTGGCGAGGTCAAAAATTTCACTTTTTTGGGAATGCTACGTCTCCAGTGCATACACTTAATAGTCGATACCCTCTCACGCACTCACAGAAACTAAAAGTCTGCGATAAATATATATTGTCATGAAAAGGTCAATTATCTGTCGTTGGTTAGGCCTCATTTATAGACTATGCTGCTAGTATATTATGGGATCCTCACGAAGTTGGATTAATTGCCGGATTGGATCGCGTGCAGCGTAGAGGAGCTAGATTTGTAAAATATTGTTATGATAAACTTAAAAAGCGTATCCAAAATATTAGAGCAGCTAGGCTAGGAATCCCTCACGGAGCGAAGGTTAAATTACAGATTGAAGCTTTTGCATATGAATTGACAGGACGTCTCTTTAGCAGTGATTTAAAAAATGTATTATTACCCCAATCGTACTAAGGTAGGAGATAATGTCAATAAAACTACAGAGATTAAGTGTAGAACAGGTAGATTTAAGATGTAATTTTTCCACGAACGATAGGGGATCCTAATAACATTCTTCGACCGCGGTGGAGTCCATATTCGGGTTTAAATTAGTCTGGTGTGTATCAACCCCCTGTCACACACCCTGGTGGTGGCTTGAAGAGTACATGAATAAATAAATAAAAATCAAAATGCTCTACAATCACTTATCTCCTGCCATATTCGGATTTCTCCCAACAACTATCTCTCTCCTAACCTTTCACCATGCCTAGTATCCCTTGTTTTGTTTTCCTTCCAGTCCAATTCACCTTCTCTATCCTTCTCCACACCCACATCTTTCGAAAGCTCCCAATCTACGTCTATCATCTTGCTCTAAATAACAGCCAGAACCAACCAGAAGGCTGTGGGTGTGATAGATGAGGAAAGCCGGAACCCAAAACGAAGTCATAGATGGGCGTCGAGACGTGTTTAATTTACGCATGAATACGCATGCGTAGGGGTGGCAGGTTTCTTTTCCTGTGCCGCCCGTGGTTCTCCAGGGGGATCCGGTTTCCGAAAATTCACGCTGCCCAAAGCCAGCTGGAATCGAACCCTGGCCCTTGGGTCAGTATTCAAACGCACGGCCTACTAGGTCCCCACACGCCCCTCACTTAAGCGAAAGATTCACGAGCTACCTTGTATGGATTAAGTTTAAACATTATCGTAGCATTTTATCTCAAGAGAGAAAATTACGAAAATGCTCACATTTGTACAAGTAATTTTTGCAGACGATTGTGTGCAAAATGTATATCGTTTTGTTCCCGTTCGTTAAACTGAGTGTGACCAAACGACCGTGCTTTAGGGTAGCCATATTGTAAATGATAAAAAATACGGGAAACCACCGGGTTGAATTCTCATTCCCAGGATATCTGTCCGTCAATAAATTGAATCGGTCATCGCATTTCCATACCATCAAACGGTACGTACATGAAGTCGAATCGTGATCACTCAAGGCAATACACATCATCAGTTATCTACTCAAATGATCGGTTCGATAAATGAAACTATAGGCAGATATCAGCCAGTTCATAATCACCCTATACGGCGTGTGAAATTTACACTTCAAAAGGGTAATAAGGGGGGGGGGCAGTTCCCAATCCCCTGGGCCGCCTACCGGATTCCAGAAGCAAGATCCGAAGGACATCAAGTGGAAGAGCGGTATCCGAAAAATCACCCAGCTAGGGTGAAGTACTAAGGATGCCAAAAATCCAGAATCGAACCCGGAGCCTCCGGTCAGTAGCCTAATGCACCAAACTGGATAAACCATTGTCACCAAAATATCTATTTCACAAAATGAAAACCAAGCCAAATTTTGCAACCAGAAGTACGACGATACATCCAAGAATTTGCAGAGGCAGCGAATCTTTTTCAGTGGTGTCCCGATCCATCATGATTTGTGGAGGGAACTCTGATTGAGTACGCCGTCCGTCCGATCAGACGTTAAGCTGCGGACCCCTTGGCGCCATTCGTAATTAGTCATTCCGACGCCGGGTTTCTATCCACCCTTCGCCCTATCCCTGAAACATCCCTAATGGCCCAAACGACCTCAGCCGTCGGACGTCTCCTCTAAAAACTATTACTACATGAAAATGAAAACGAGACAGCCGATACCGTAAACTTGACACTAGGTGGTAAAGTGGGGCGGGGGGGGAATGAAACAAAGTTACAAGTAAATGGAAGGATAGGGAACAGTCTTGTTTGGTTGTGATTGAGGTATACGTGGGTCACTGTTTTCCAAACACACCCAAGTGGCCTAGTGTGTGTATATTCCCTATTCTTCCCCTCACTTGTAACTTGGTTTTACTACCCACCCCCACCCTTTGCAACCCATGTGCCAATCAAGTTTACGGTCGCGGCTATCTTATTTTAATTGCTTCACGACGTTTATTTGAGGTTTACATTGCATTACTACCATCCAGACCAATAGGCGCGGTGATCATGTGCGGGCAACTCAAACAAAAGGATAAGGTCCTGGGAGGAGTGCTTTCTTATCTAAGGAAAGGTTGAAAATCACACTGGGAAGTGAGGATGGTCATGGCAGGCCGGAACCGAGATGGGCGGCCGATGTGGGAATGGTAAGGGAGATGTGTCGTCAGCTGCAAATAAGGAGATGGGGTGAGGGTTTAGGGAGGAGAGACGGGATGGGAGGAGTTCGTTCTAAAGGGTTTACGATGGTGAGATGCTAACCACATGCGAGCTTAGACGGTTCTTCTTTGGATGGACGGAGGGTAAGGTGTCAGTGCCACTCGGGAGAGGACGGGAGCTATGATGCGAATATTCGAGGGAGAGCGACGCTCAAATACTTCGTTTGAAAACATGGTGGCGACCGAAAGGAAATTCCCTGGGATTTCTATCATTTCCGGGGTGTATAATTATGGATATGTCCCTGATTCTTATGCCATCAGTTGCAGAATGACACAGTATTTTTTTATTAATGAAACACGCAGGGTCTTTCGTCATAATTAATCAATTTTCACCTACCGACGAGTATACGATGAGCATTACGTAAAGTGATACATAAGATATCCAAAAGGAGGCCGGAGAAGTGGATGCAGAGAGCATATTAATTGGCAATGTGATGTTGAATACTGTGATAAGAGTAGAGAACCTGAGGCAAACGAGGAAAGGGACAGGAATTGGGATGTTGAACAGAGTATGAAGGTATAAAGGGTTTTGGCTGGATTGAAGAGAGACCTTTTGGAAGGTTGGATTGTAATTTAGTGACTATTAGTCTGTGTTTATCCTAAATCTACGTTAAGCGGCGGAATATAATTTATATAATAACATTACCAAGTAAATTACAATGCAGTCGCGGATGGGAGTAAAAAGGCAAACATTTTATAAACATACTCTCCTGGGCTATTTAAAAAAATGTGGCAAAAGATAGTGGGAAAAATATTTAAAAATAGTTCACCAGACGTTTTTAGTCATCAAAATATACAAACAGAATCTCGGGAGGGTAACAGTCAAGGATGATAATCTTCAGAGTACCACATATCTGATATAACATAAGTGCCAGCAGTAAACAAAATGGCACGGGCTTCAATTAAAAAAAAAGTAATTAAAAAAAAAAGAATTGTAGTTGGCCGTAGATACAATAAGTTTTTTTTACAAGATTCTATCTCCGGTGACTGCGAGCTATAGTATATACGGAATCCCCCCATATGCTACGGAGGATAGCACAATTTTCTGTGAAAGTATCGGTAACAGTTTTTTCCTGACATAAATTGCGTGAAGTGTTCAATTCAAACGGTCGGTTGTTAAGTGTGCGCATGATCGCAGTACTGATATTGATAAGATGGCAACGCGCGCACCACTCCACCAATCACTGAAAATCAAGTGAAGTGAAATCTGATCTGCGCTAAACTCGTCCTCCCGAAGGCCTTCGAACGGACGACCAAAAGAGCTGAGTCGCGTGCCTGTCTGCTTACAACGAAGACCATCATATGTCACCGCGACGAATCCCCAACCTCAACATAGTCCCGACTTGACACCTGCAGACTATCTCCTATTCCCTTGGACATTGAAATCCTCCCACAAAGGACAACACCACGTTCCCATGGATAAGTGTACCAAAGTGCCGTCAAAGAAGTTTGCACGCGTACCCATAAGAACCTTCCGGAATCCGCCTTACCAGGGATTCTTCGAGTCGTGGAGAAGCCGCAGGGGAAAAGTTTGCGTCGACGCTGTCAAACAAAGGAGTAAATACGAAAAGTTTGAGGCATTGTCCGAGCAATATCTCAAATAAATCTATTTTTCCGAAACCTTTCCCGATACTTTTTATACAAACCATGTGAATAACCTGAATAACTGGGTTAGAGAGCATATTAAGAAAATTACAGAATAACAGATTTGTAATCTGAATTATTAAGAGAAGAGTCTTAAAAAAATTAAAAAGCCGTGCTATTTATGAAGACGCTATCACCCGGGCGATAGGTTCTAGGTCATCGCCTAATATATCTTTTAGTCCACTTTTAAACAAAAGTAGGTCTCGTAAAACCCTGTACTTTTAACATTCTTTGGGTGTCAAACGTTCCGAGTCGAGTGGACTGTATATATGTCGAGGGCGGGGGGGAAGGGGTTTCTTTCATCGCCGAAGTGAAATTTGTGGGTCACGTGGCCTAACCTTCTTCGAGTACTAGTTCAAGTTGGACAGGTCCCTTAGGGGATTCAGGCTGGGATACGAAGAGACCAAGCGAGATTTAAGACTATTAGAAAGGTCCAGAACAAAGGAGTTTATATCAATGGCACTAAAGGAATTATTATTACGACCCCGCACTATTTATCTACGAGATTAGACCACAAATATAGGATACGGGAGATAGATTCCAGTACAGATAGATAAAAATACTCATTCTTTCCCTAAACAATCATAAATCATTATAGTAAAAAAAACGAAGTCAATTTAGAAATATTAAAAAAATTTAATTTAGAAGTCGGAACAAAGTTACACATTGCAAAGATATTGGGTATATTTGTATGTGCATGTGTATGTTAGTTGGTAGTTTCAATGTCCTTGCATGTGTGTGTGTGTGGGGTGTAAGGGTTTTTGCAAGATTATACACCATGCTTTGTTTTTGGACTGTATAAATTTGTAGCTTTTGCATGCGGTATTTGTTTTCTTTCTTAATTACGGGTGGTGTCCTAACAGCCCCCGCCACACGCCCTTGCGGCGGCTTGCGGGGTATGAAGTAGATGTAGAGTAATTGCAGCCTCTATCCTGAGACGACCTCTATTGGGATTACCCCGAGCTAAACAGGCAGAATGAAATGATTACGTGCGTGGGTGGGGGATGACGTTGGGCGCTAAATGAAAGAGGGGGCAGTATGAGAAGGGTGGGGGAAGTTCCGATTAACCGCGAATCCCGGCAATGTACAAACTGGATGATTACGATAACCGGCACCAGGGGATCGGGGCGAATCAAGCGGGTGACCGCTGGACTGCGGTGCCACCGGAATGGAACTATTCCGGTCCCCCCCCACAACCTCCCGAGAGAAATCCAGCCCTTTTATGTGCGCGGGGACGCGGCAAGTATCTCCGTTTTCGTGAGGACCGCGTCGAACCAGGGCACGAAAGCGGAAATCACTCATGCAGATGACTGCGTTCGTCGGAAATATTTCAAAAGATTCCACCTCGCAATGGATACAGCAATTTCCACATTTGCGCTGTGCTTCTCCGCGAACCCTTTGCCAGCGTACTCGAGATTAATTAAGGAGGTTTTTTGAGCACAATTCTTCTTCTGATAATCTAATAACATCGAATTCTCCAAGAAACTTCAGGAGATGCCGCAAGAATAACTTTTAACGGAGTCATCCGCTAATATTCATTGCAATGTAATAATTTCAGAGTGCAATAAAACTCATTCGCCTTGACCGGGATTCGAACCCGGATCCTTCGGATTCCTGCCGAGTGCTTTAGTCGGTCAAGCGAGGACGCCTCGATAGATCAACTGGCTAAAGCCTTCGGCCGAACAACAAGGGATCCGGGTTCGAATCCTGGTCAAGGTGAATGATTTTTTCACACTCTGAAATTGTTGCATTACTATCTGCGCTTCGCACTTGACCGACGCGGGTCACTCACATCATTACCTTGCGTCTTCGCCGAAGAAAGCACTCAGTACTTTTAATATGAATATTGTCTTCAATTCCATCAGATTATCAAAATATTATACGAATGCGAAATTATAGGGATTTTTTTGACTGATTTTCCAAATTAACTTCAAGTGAAAGAACGTCCGAGCGTAGCAAAAAAACTAGACGGAGGATCATAAATATCAATAAATGATGATCGTTATTTTCCATTATCACATTTCTACGAAGTAATACTCTGATATTTCAATATTATTGGCGATGTTCAACGCGGGGGACTGGGGACCATAAAGTCGAGGTGTCATACCCTCTAGGCTTAGATGGACCCTGAAACTACACTTCTTAAACCGAATAGATTGTGAGATGAAACGTAAATGGAGAGGAAACGACCTAAATCTGACGGTTAAAATGAACTAGGTATTCTCTTATGGACTCCTGCGAAGGAGCAATGGATGGCTCAGCATAAAAACCAAGAAGGTGGAGGGAGTGAACCGATTTCGGTTATTTGGAGAGCCCGGAACGATCTTGGACATCTTGGGGGAGTGGGTGGGGAAAGGGGAGAGCCCTGTCGAAATAACAGCGCAACGAAAACGCGGAAGTGGAGCTCACGGTCCAGTAGAGAGATTCGGACGGTGGGGAGGAGGAGGGGGGAGAGGGGGCTATTTTTATCCCTCCCCCCCGCCTACGAAAGGCATCATTGGTTCCATCGCGTCAGCAGCCCAAGAAGTATGAAAATGAAAATGGAAGACGAAGAGTCCTTATCGTATCGTAGTAGTCCTTCAAATTCAGAAGTTATTTGGTCCAGCAGCAGAGGGCATGGCAGTGGTACGTACGTATATAACTGCCGAATAAAACTGTGGTGGCGATTTGAGGATTGCGGTGTCCATCCACATTGAGTTACGAGCATGCCAATCGACTGGGTGCCCGCAATGCGAGTTGGAAGTGGAACTCCTGACAAGATTTCCTAAGATTCACTTTGAATATAGCACGATCTGAATGTTCAATGGTCATTAAGTCCTGCGAAATGGACGGACGGACCCGAACACTTCACACACGGCACACCGCGCTTTCGCTTCCGGCGCGCCGTTTCCATGGTGACAAACAAGCGGATTATATGAATATAGTATTCTGGAGAAATATCCGCTGAAGTCGATTCAAGTATTGTTCCTAATGCCTAAACAATCCATGAGAATAAAACGCTGAGATGACTCAATGCAAAAAAAATTTGGAATTCGAAGTGGATAATAATGTTATGAAGTTAGTACTAGCGAAAAAAGAGGAAAGCACAGAAACACGCAAAAAAGAAAAGAAACTCAATCGTTTTCGAATTTTCGGTCACCTTTCTCAAGGTGGAGAAGCAATTCCTTTTCTGAGAAGCGAGATAAGGCTAGAATACAAAAAACAAACGGAAACGTACAAAAACTCACACGTATTCATAAAACACGTTAGGTAATACGAAACTTAACTTAAATACTATGGGATCAATAAGAAAATAATTAATTGGATTAGGGACTTCTTGTCAAACCGCAAACAAATAGTAGTCATAGATGGGTTGTGCTCAACGGAGAGAGATGTTACTTCGGGCGTCCCCCAGGGAAGTGTAATAGGGCCTCTTCTGTTCTTAATATACATAAATGACTTAAGCACACACGTTAGTAGCAATCTAAGGTTATTTGCTGACGACACGGTGATATACAGGGAAATAAGGAGCCAACTAGATCGCGAGCTACTCTCTAGAGACTTAGACAATATCTCGGGATGGTGCAATAAATGGGGATTAACACTTAATATAGATAAATGTGCAGTTTTGAAATTTTGGAATAAAGGAAGCGAGGAACAGGATATAAACTACAAAATAGAGGGTTCAGTATTGACTACGGCAAATCAAGTTAAATATTTGGGGGTTGTTCTAACACCACGCCTTTCATGGGGAGCACATATCAGGACAATATGCGGATCAGCTTTAAAGAAACTTGGCTTCATAAAACGGGTGGTGGGGAAATGTAATGAAAAAGTTAAAGAGAGGTGTTATTTTGCTCTAGTTAGACCTCATTTGGAATATGCCGCAAGTATTTGGGATCCGTGGGAGAAAATTTGGCAAAAAGAATTAGATAAAGTCCAGAGAAAATCCGCTAGATTCGTTAAAAATTGTTATGATAAAAACACAAGTGTGACAGGTCTCTTAGGGGATTTAGGCTGGGAACCACTTGAAGTGCGGAGAGAACAAGCGAGGCTTAGACTTTTAGAAAGGTTCAGAACAAACGAGTTTAAATATGACACTGAAGGAATTATAATGGCCCCACACTACTTAGGTAGATCAGACCACAAAGATAAACTAAGGGAGATAGATTCCAAGACAGATAGGTACAAATACTCATTCTTTCCCCGAACAATCAGTAATCATAATAGCAAGAAACCGAAGTCACTTTAGAAATATTAAAAACTTTGAATTTACAAGTCGGAACAAAATTAAACACTATAGAGATGTTAGGTATACTTTCAGGTGCATGTGTATGTTAGTTGGTAGTTTGAGTGTTTGCATGTGTGTGGGGTGTAAGTGTTCATGCATGAATGTATGCCATGTTTTTTTTTTTATATATGATTTTCTCGTTATTGCATGCGATTTTTTTTTTATTTTTCTTTTCTAAATTATGGGTGGTGTCCTAGCACCCCCCGCCACACGCCCTTGCGGCGGCTTGCGGGGTATTGAGTAGATGAAACTCAGAATACGTGAGCGTAATATTTGTATACAAATGTTTCGCTGTGTATTGATTCACTGGCGCTATCTCGTTTCTACGTTGTAAAATAAATATATAAATAAATAAATATACATATATATATTATATATATATTATATATATATTATATATATATATTATATATATTATATATATATATATATATTATATATATATATATTATATATATATATTATATATATATATATATATTAGTATATATATATTAGTATATATATATATGTATATATATGAGATGGAATATATATATATGTATATATATATATATATGTATACATATACACGGAAGACATGAAGATGTCTTCTGAAGACGACAGCCGTGCTGTCAAAACGTAAAATAACAAATTGTGAGTGTCCTTTCTTTGTGTCTCTATATTCTAAAAATCTACATGTGTTTTTATATATATATATATATATATATATATATATATATATATATATATGAGATGGAATCTTAATCAAGAGCTGCATTAATAGTTAGGGCTTAATAGTTTTGCAGGTAAACTGCCGAAGTATTCTAAATAAAGTATGCCATTTCGAGACGTTAGTTGATGCATGTAATCCGGATATTGTGATAGGTACGGAGTCGTGGCTAAGTGATCATATTATGTCAAACGAGATTTTTCCCCAAAATTTGTCAGTTTACAGAAGGGATAGGGATGGTCGTGGAGGGGGGATATTTATATGTGTAGATAAAAACCTAATAAGTACATTGGAATGGGTAAGAGATGATTGTGAGATGATGTGTGTTCATGTTAAAGGTAGGAATGGAGGGAAAATTTTAAAAATAGTTGCTATGTACAGAAGCCCCAACGAAGGGATGTACGCAGTCGAGGTATTAGCAGACATATGCTCGGCTAACCCTGAGGATCACACCCTCATAGCGGGGGACTTGAACCTTCCAGGTATTCAATGGTCGGCAGACGAGGTCACGGTGGGGGGTGGGAAGGCCCAAGAAATCGTTAGTCGTCTTATAAACGAGGAGGGTTTTGTACAGATGGTGGAAAAACCCACGCGCGGGGGAAACATCCTCGACGTCATACTTGTGAGACCGAAAAAGTGGGTAGGGGAAGTCGATGTCCTTCCGGGAATAAGTGACCATTCAGCTGTGCGTATATATCTAAACTGGGAGAGGGCTCAGTATAAGGGGCTAGTAAACAAAAAGATAGTTTGGCAATATAAACGGGGTGACAGGGAAGGGTTACAGACCTTTTTAAGGGAAAAATATTCAAAATGGGTAAGTGGTGGGCAGAATGTAGAAGAAATCTGGAAAACATTTAAGGGGATAATGGAGGAGGGATTAAATAAATTTGTCCCGAAAAAAATTCTTAAAGAAAATACTGATCCAGAATTCTACAACCGCAAAATTAGATCCTTGAAGAAAAAACTGAGAGTGATTCACAAAAAACGGAACGAGAGCTCGGAATGGCTCATAATTTACAAAAAATTAGTTCGTGAATTGAATAGAGAAAAGAAAATAGCCAAAGATAGTTTTCTACAGAAAATAATCGGGATAGATAATGGAAATAAATTTTACAAGTACCTCCGGAGGAGGAAAGGCAACAGGGAAAACATAACAGCTTTAAAAAAAGAGGATGGGACACTAATCGTTGATGATAAGGAAAAGGCTAATACGTTTAATAATTGGTATGCAAGTGTATTTAAGGTTATGGTAAATAAAAAGGATCCTGTAGATTCATCTCTGAGTCAACAAGGAGGCGAAAAAATATTAAATACCAAAAGTATTAAAACGACGAGCGCAGAAATTTATAAAAAAATTATGAAAATGAGGGCAAATAAATCAAAAGGGCCAGATGGTATCTCAATTGACTTGCTTAAATTGGGCGGTAGTGTAGTTTCAAATTATATAAATCATTTATTCAATGTTACCTTAAACAATAATGCCCTGCCAAATGCTTGGAAGGAGGCATATGTTACGCCAATTTTCAAAGGAGGAGATAAGGCACTAGTTGATAATTATAGACCGGTAAGCTTGACATCAGTTGTATGCAAGCTATTAGAAAAGATAATGGCTGATTATCTCTGGGACCTGTGGGAGAGTGAGAATTGGTTGTATAGTCGCCAATACGGTTTTAGAAAAGGGCACTCTTGTGAAACTCAGCTATTAGGGTTCTGCCAAGAAATGTTCGACTCTATGGATGCGGGAATAGAGGTGGATGCTATAATAGTCGACCTGTCAAAAGCCTTTGACCAAGTTGACCACGATCGCTTAATGCTTAAGATGGGCCAATTGCCACTACACACAGATGGAAGAGTAATCTCTTGGGTCAGAAATTTCATGGAAGGTCGAACACAAAGGGTAAAATTAGGAGAAGTGTATTCTGAAAAAGCAAGGGTAACATCGGGAGTCCCACAAGGAAGCGTACTTGGCCCGCTATTGTTTTTAATATATATAAATGATCTCCCAATAAATATTAATTCTCAGTTAAGACTTTTTGCAGACGACTGTATTATCTACAGGAAAGTCGAAAATGACAGAGACCGTGACAAACTTCAGAGGGACATTAATAAAATGGCTGATTGGGTGACAAAAAATGGGATGGATATTAATGTTAACAAATGCAAATCCATCACTTTTAGCAATAAGGTAAATGGAAACCATAGGGAATATAAATTCTCAGAAAATGTCATTCCTAGAAGTGATACTGTCAAATACTTAGGTGTATATTTAACTAAGGACTTAGGGTGGGGGCTAAATGTGGAGTGCATCTATAAGAAAGCTTTCAAAACTCTTCATTGGGTAATGAGAAACCTAAAAGGGAGCGTTAGAGCAACCAAGGAGAAGGCTTATCAGACCCTAGTAAGACCAATTTTAGAGTACGCTTCTCTTGTATGGGACCCTCATGAAGAAGGTCATATTAAAAAACTGGAAAAGGTGCAAAGAAAGGCTGCCCGATATGTACTGGGGAAGCATAGGAGGATGGAGAGTGTGTCTGACATGCTAGAAACGCTGGGCTGGGAACCTCTAGAATCTAGAAGAAAAGTAAGCAGACTTTGTGGAATGTTCCGAATTTTGAAGGGGGAGAAAGCTTGGGCAGATCTTAGGAAAGAGGCGGGGAACCCAAATTTTATAGGCAGAAATGATCACAAATTTAAGATAAAATGCCGGGCACAGAGGACAAATAAAAAAAATTTTCATTTCTAAATAGAACAATTGTTGAGTGGAACACCTTACCTGCAAAAATATTCGAGCCCTTTCCTAACAGAGTGTATACTTTTAAGAATAGATGTAAGGTATATATGTAAAAATTTGATTTATGTGTGGTGTATGGTATTATATGTTATAGCTTAATTTTTTTTTTATGTATCTTTTTTTTCTTGCTGGTTAATGGTTGTAAATGGGATGGGGATTCACTTGTTTTGTTAAAGAGATCTGTGTTTGTCTGGTTTTATGTATTATATTTTGCAATTGTTTGGGACTTGTGTGCCACCTGACAGTGTCTATTAGCACATGTGTATTTATAATAATAAATAAATAAATAAATTACTCTGTTGCACCCGAAAAAATAATTCACAAAAAGGATCAGAATAGATAAGGAGGAAACACACGTAGCAGAAAAGTCTGGCAGAGTTCTCATCTCATAATCGCCAAGGACTGGCTTCAAATAAAGATCAATGGAGCAAAAACAGCCTCGTGAATTATTTCGAACGGATGTGTTGGAATGGGATGAGCAGAGAGCGAGGATCGCTAAAAAAAACAGAATTAATGAGTGGCGATGGAGGGAACTGGAGGAAGGAGAGGGGGGATCTCTTGAAGGAGAGTTAAATGGCGCAGTGACTCACAAACATCCTCGATCTTGGAAACGGGATTGCCAACTCTCCCGGGCTGGCGGTAAAACACCCTTGGAATTCGACGTCAATCTTGAAACCCTTACCGACTACCCCCGTAAGGAATGCCTCGCCCACTTGTGCATAACATGCCCTAAAAACGTGCATGGAGACAATGCTCATGTTCTGATCGAAGTGATACTGAAGCCTCACATTGAATAATATCCCGGGGGATACAGTCATTTCTCCCGACAAATACGAGGGTAGGCTGAATACTTATGCACACATTCGTGTAGACCACAAAAAATTACCTTTAGACGCAATCTTGGTGGCATGTGGAAGTAACATTCCCGCACCCATACACAAGCGCAGGTTTGAGGTCGTTACATTCATCCAGTGTATTTCGAGAAGCGGAATTATGGAGACGTGTTCCTGAGTTATATCAACGCCAGTTAAACAGCGTGCTGTTATCGAATTTTAAACTCCTGAACAAGTGATTCCTACTAAGATTCATCGTTGTCTAAAGGCTGTTTAGGTGGCAATACTGTTGATAGGTGTACCGCAAATCGATGGGTAGTAGAATTACGTGGCTGCGAGCGAGAAAAATTTCAAAAGACAATCATCCGTAGAAAACTTTTTACTGTGTTTTGTGATGCTCACCGAGTTGATGTGACCGATTTTGCGGAACGAGAGGCAATGGGAAATTCATTTCAGTATACAGACTCTGAAACACCTCCGACGTCGAGTTTGTCGTGTTAAAGGCAGCAGCCTGGCGCCAATAATCTTGCAACATGACAACGCTCGTCCACGCACCCCACACCCCGCAACTGGAGAGGCTCTGCGAAACCTGAAATTCGAACCGATGCCACACCCTCCTCCTTATTCCCCCGATCTTGCGCCTTGCGAATTTTATTTTTTTCCTCAACTCAGGAGAAACCTCGAGGGTAATCATTACACCTCGGATGATGAGGCGAAGGCAGCTGTCAAGTCAAGTGGATTCGAGAAAAGTTGGAAGAGTTTTTCAGTGACGGAATGAAAAAAATTTGTTACACGTTGTGACAAATGTGTTAGCCTTAATTGGTGACTATGTTGAAGATAAATGTATGGTTTTGAAACTTAATAATTGTACTTTAAGTAATGTACTTTTTTCCCGATCTGTCTAATTGATTTTTTTGTGGTCTTCAAACATGTGTGCAACCAGTTATTTGTCAGCCTACCCTCGCATGCAATTCACTTGCATAGTGCAAATTTCTTCCCGCGGCGGATAACATAGGTAGGATAATTTTTCATGAAAATGTTGTTAGTCTCCCTAGACAACTGAGACATTTTCCGGGTAAAAAGACTAGGTTATTTCTTTGAGAAATCCCTAATAATATTCACAATTAAAAAAATTACTTTGGAATTGTCTCTTATTTTCTTTGACTTAAATCCTCATCTTCCCTAACGAAAAATAACCTAACGCAGCGCAGAATTTGGCAGGAGAAGACCTAGTAATTTTTGGAACGATTGCCTACCAAGAACGTGAATATTACTTCCCATTAAAAGTGGTGCAGTTGCAAGTATACAAGGTATGTATTAAAATATCGGTAAACATATTTTCCCTACTTGTGCGGGTGAAATGCTCAATTCAGACCGTGTCGGTTGCGTGTTGGCATGATCGCAGATCGTATCGTTCGCATATATAAGATGACACTGCACACCATTTAAATCACTGGAAATTTGGCAATGAGAAAGATCTTCTTCGCTAAAATGGTCCTGCCGAAGGTCTTTGGACGGACGACCAAGAGAGTAGAATCGAGTTTGTCTTACTGCTTGCGAAGACCTTGCACGTCATCGCAACGATTCCCCAACCCCTTTACAATCCTGACTTGGCACCAGCGAGTAGTATTCCTGTTATTTCCTATTCCCTATAAAAGTGAAATCCTCCGCCAAAGGACACCACCCTAATAACTGTCAAAGACGCTTGCTGGCGTACCCTTGAGGACCTTCCGCCTACCAGGGATCCTTCCAGTCGTGGAAAAGCCGCTGGCGTGAAAATTGTGTCGACGCTCAAGGGATGCACTTTGAAGAACTTTGAGGCATTGTAGCGATATTTGGCGACGCACATCTATTTTACCGAGATAGTTCCCGAAATCCTTTATACAACCCATGTGTATCGATCTTAATAATCGCCTTCGTCGCATTGCATCTTTAGTATCGGAAATTAATGTATAGGCAATCAAATTGGAGATCAACGTTGGCCATCGGGGTTAGGATATCAGTTTAGATATCTTGAGATATATGAGATATTACTATTACACTCCTGCTGAAGGTACACTCTGAATGATCACAGAACACAGACACATTTCATAGCCTCGCCTAAAACGATGCACAGCCTAAGGCAACCTGACATCCAACATTAAACTACATTAAACCCTTCCTTCGACCTTGCATCCATCCCTCGTCCCTTAACTCCTTTCCCAACATGCCTATTGTCTTTCCCTCCCCATAACTCGCCCGCATGGCGTTCTCGCCTCCGTCTAAGACGGCAATCGTTAGCATTTCGTCCCCAACGAAAATAAACCGAATCAATCTTTCCCGCCTCCTATGGATCTCTCTCATTAACACTCCCTCATCACCATGCCAATTAATTTCTTTGTTTGTTTTCCCATCCGTCCAATTTCACTTTTCCATCCTTCTACACTCCCATATCTCTCGAAAAACTCCTATCTAATCCTATCATCTTGTTTCAACGACCAAGTATCCGAGCCGCACATCCGAACTACACTCCATGATAATTTTTCCTCTAATATTTTCTTAAAATCCTTTCCTCAACATCTCCGTCAACAATTTACTCCTCTTTGTGAGAGTGCAGTGACCTAACGCAATCTTTCTTCTTATTTTCGTTCTAATTCGACCAAATACGATCTATGAATTTGAAAAATAATTTTAAAAACGAGATAGAAAACCGCAATGAAGTATCAGTTAACGGAGTTGGAAAATATCGGTCCAGTAGTTTTCATTTCAAAAACGAACGAACCTCAACCTATTTGTGGACCGTTGTCGCTAAGCTACGAAATTCCTGACGTTTTTTTTCCTTGCAGGGTCATCCAATGGGAAAAGAAATACGTTCTAAAAAAAACGCGCAAAAATAATAATAACAGGGTCGTCGAATAATTTGCATAATCCTTTGTAACTCCAAGAGTATAGCGTATTGGTAGTCATCTAAAACGTTTGAAGTTGGCAATACCGAATTGCAGAGAGTCACGCCGAAGGGAGGGAACGAGCAACAGCGGCAATAAGGAAAAAAAAAAGAAGCGAGACGAGCGGTATGAATGCGGCGTCGAAGGAGGGAGGGACGTTGGTCCGGCTGAAGACGACGAGGGCACTGCCGCCAAGTGTGCGGGGCGTGCCAGACCGAAAGGGGGGATGAGTGAAGGGTGGTGGCGTGGTGTTGATTGGGGCAATTTCCGCGAGGCGACGATGAATTTGAACGGACGGGAGGGATCGGAGGATGGGATCGCTTTTATGGGACTGCGAGTGGATCTCATATTGGCCCTGACACCCCCGCACACCCAGGGGGTTGGATGGGGGTAGAGCCAGGGAGGGATGGGGTGCAAGAGAAACGAAGGATCGGAAGGGGAATATTTTGAACCGCTTGGATGGACAATTCCAAGGCGGTCGAGAATGGATGTCCGTCATCCTATCCACTCTGACGAGACTCTTCTACTCACATAACCCGCAAACGAAAAGCAGAAAGGAGCCAAAATGAACAAAATATTTGCATCTCGCAAAAAAATAGAATTCGAATCATACGAGGTTAGTACAAAAAATAAAAATAAACTATCGAGATACAAATTTTAATTTTTATATTTTAATTTTTAAAATTTGATTTTTTTTTAATTTTTTAAATTTTAAACTAAAAAAATGTTTAAATTGATTTTTTTAAATTTGAATTATTCCCTTAACAGAATAATAATACAGATTACAGGAAATAATTCACAGATCGACTTTCAATTTCAATAAAACGATATCTAAAGAGGAAGATGGCTCACTAGCCATTTCTCTAATGTCCAGAATGCCGTAACCGGACTATGAACTAATATTAATGCAATGTACAAACTTTAACTTAAATAGAAAATATATTCTTCCTCCAAATAGTTTCTTTTTCATCACACCGCAGCATTTCCAGGAATGTGTGTGTGTTTGTATATATATGACGGTCGAAAGCTCAAAGTACAATGTAAGTGTTCTTTTAAAAGTTGTCTATTTATGTTATTTTGTGCTGTTTTGTGTCGTTCAAAGATTATATTGCTCTCGTGAGTGCTTCTACATCATTTATATTATATATATATATATATATATATATATATATATATATATATATATATATATATATATATATATATATATATATATGTATATGTATATAATGGTATTCCACTGCCCCGGCTTCAAGAGTCTCTAACATAAATTGAACTATTTCGTTTCCATTGGTAAACATCTGCGAATATCCACTGCCGTACGTCATTCACTATTATTGTACCCGGTTGTCTGCGTCAATGACACGGCGCTTCGCGTGCGTATAAAATTCGTCAGCTCATGATAGTCCAGTGCCTAGCCCCAGTGAAATGGTCGCGCGATGAGTTTATCGGAAGGCGGCGATGGCCCGCGGGAGCGCGCGTGGAGACGAAGGGGTCGGAGGAGGGGGGGGAGGGCGGCAATTGGAGACAATTACCCCTCGCGTTCCATTTGCTTTCCCTCCGTAGTTCACTCTTCGTCCGCAGAAGCGTCGGCCGAGACATTTCCATCGCCTTATACATACAAGCGGAACGGAAGAGGAAAGGACCAAGGGCAAGGCAAAAGGGTCGGGCCCGGTTTATGGCCCGACCCTTTTGCCTTGGACCCATTCGGGCCGATGGAAAGGCGAGTGAGGCCCCCGAGGACAAGTATAGAGGAAAATGCACACAGCGAGTAGTAAACGAAAGAACAAGCGTGGTCGCAAGAATTTAGAAAAATTAGACCATTACTAATGTCGAATTAAGACTGCTCGACACGTGATATTCAGTTACGGGTCACATGCGGACAAGATGTAAGGTCAAGACAACTTCTTACGTCACGAGATGGATTGATTCGACTAATTTCGCAACTAGAAAACATCTTCGGAGTGGAATTGTTGCTTACTGCCCACTAATAAGACTTGATATCCCTGATATCGTGCTCTGAGCACCTGATATCGTGCTCGTATGTCATATTGGTATTTTCAATTTCCGCCCATCGTCAATTCGAATGTCTTGGTTTAGAAAAGAATCGGCTGATTTCATTCTCTGCTGACACTCGAATGATGGTCTCGCGGCCATCTTCCATAGTTTCATGGGACGAATGATTTATAATTTACAAGAATCAATTTTTAAAAAAACAGCCGAAATGAAAAGATAGGGAACTTATGAGATTTTAATAAATTCAACCGTATACTACGGATTCTTGGAACAAATGACATCTTGGAACCTTTCCAAATCGTCTCGAAAAAAAGTCTCTGGAAGATTAGGAAAAATACCTTACTTTGGATACCCACCATCATTATTCTATTCACGTAGAATCCTCGAAGGGGCTCGAGCTGTGCCCCAAATCGAGTTTTCTCCGTCTTTCTGAGTCTCCTACTGTCCCTTCTAATCAAAAACACCCACGCACACAAGTTGTAAATAAGGCAAACAGCCCTCCCAACGGCGATGAATGCATAGATTGCCACCACTCTCCTGTTTCGTAACATTCACGTGACGCAATTAAGAAAGTTTTGGATTGCATTTGCAACTGTTTACGCAGGACGTCAAACTCTGAGTAACCTGGCTCCAAGGTTACCATCGCAATCAGGGTCAAAGTTACCCTGATTTAAGTTCATCTAGCGGTTAGCTCTCCGGGTAAAATTCCCGTGGGACGGAATGGGGAAGGGCAAATTGAGTTTGTCGTTGTTTGTGTTTATCGATGTCACCAAGCAATTTCGTTGCTATGATACCGTTTTTGACACATAAATACGTGGTCTGTAGAATTTATACGCGAACTGGTGCAATATGGCGGCCATGACGCGGACTATAGCCCCGCCCACTAGCGGCGCTAGTTGCCTGAGACCCCCAATGAGGTCTCTCTGCTTTCCGGATCGTCAAGCTGTGCGTATGAAGTCAGTTATGTTAGTTTTTGTTTTCCTTGTTTTTACTGTTCGTCGAAAATGGAAATTGAAGAAATCACGGAATAACGAATCAACATCAAGTGTTTTAGTGAAGTGCGTTCGGTGAAAGTTATCAAGAAGTTACTGAAATGTTGAAAGCTGTTTACGATGATGATGATCTGAAGAAAACATTCGGTTTTCAAGTGGATTAAGCGTTTTGCGGGAGACCGACAAGATATCACGGATGGTGCAAGGCCTGGACCATCTTCAGCCACCTTTGTTGACGACACCATTGATCGTGTGCGGTCCCTTGTCCTTACCGATCGTCGAAAAACTATCCGAATGATATCTGATGAACAGAATTAAGGAAAATCTGCAGTGTACACTATTTTACTACCAAACACGATGGATGGATCCTTCAACCATGACAATGTATTCACCTGCACATTCAGCATTGATTGTTCGCCATTTTCAGGCAAACAATTGAATCACCTTGATCCTTGATCATTCTCCTTAATCGCCAGATCTCGCCCCCTCTGCGACTTTTTCCTATTCCCCCAAAATGCAAAAATGTGATGAGGGGAAAAATCACTGGGAAGATGTTGAAGACACAATAAAGCAAGAAACGACGAGAAAACTAAAAAGCCTAAACTGCTGCCGAGGACTTCCCAAGGGTGTGCTTTCAACAAGATGGAAAAGAAGAAGATGGAATAAGAAGATTCATAGCCTATGAACGGAGAGTAATGCGAAGGGGACAAAATCGATTAAGAAAAAAGTTTGCAAAATAAAGTTTCTATAGCCTCAGTTCGCGTATTTATTGGACAGACCTCGCAGAGGGAGAGATAGTATACAAATAAAAAAAGATCAGAAATTTCAGTGGTTTCAAGTGCAATTAATATTGTTTTCGGGAAACAATACACAAATGATGAAAAGCATGAAAGGCACTGCCTGATAAATTGCATTTGTGAGTTATCATTAGGGTAATTAGTTGCTTGCTTCCTTTGGTGTCAATCGTGCTTCTCATTTAACTTTCACATTAATATTGTCCGCACTTTTGGGAATAATCAAACGTCATGTATTGCCAGTCGTAAAGCTCACTTATGATTTTATTCGCTCTCAAAAATGGGTGGGAGAGACAAGAATGTGTTGCCGTCAAAGCTAATTGATTTTACCACTCACATCAGTTGACGCTGTTGACAGCTACGCTCGTTTTATGCACGCCGTGAGAAGGCTTTCTGAGTGGCGTGAAGTGTTAGAAAACCCATTTAAGGTTAATTAAAATCAATTAAAGGTGTCATAACGTGGAAGGAGAGAGCGGAGGTAGGGAGGAGAGACACCATCAATTCAAGTCGCTAGTAATTTTTTTTCGGTTATATATCCCTTTATCAATTCGACAAGACTCAGCAGCTAGCTGGCTTATAAACCAAACGCGGTCTACGTAAAACGCAGTGAATGCCTATCTCTCTACATCCTATCACAAAATGGCGGCGTATCGATAAGTGAGATTCATTGCGCGCGCCGATATCCGAATAATATCGGCTGACTACAAATTCCTGCAGATCTTAGCCTATTTCTCCCACCACCATATTTTACTCCCAATTTCTATCAAGAAACTTGAATGCAACTGCTATCAGCGGCTATGATGGACATGTATCAATTTAGACGGATTATTTCCCATTAAAAATTGTCGTTCAGAATCCTGAACTTCTGGCTGACGCCCAATGCTTTTGAATGAAATAAGCCAGCATCCAACCTAAACAACGGCTGGACGTGAAAAAACTCTACAGTGCTACAGAACTGTAGGAATGGCAATGCATTATGGTTATTTGCCGATAGTTCAATTGTTTGTTTACGCTTGGAAACGTTGGAAATATTCAAAATTAAAAAAAATCGTTTGATGATTGTTGCCGCCGGCGTGCTTATACTGTCCGTGAAGTTTGACTTCCCGGAGAAAGAAACAGCTCCCGGCGAATTTAAAGCTAATTTCGATGACTGGTAAATGAAAATATTTGCGAGTGGTACGAAAATAATTGGACATGTGGCAGCCATACCGTTAGAGCACGTTACGTACGTAAGAACCGTGAATTCTGAATGGTTCGCGAGCATTTATTTGCCAGAAGTGTTTGGTGAAATACGGAAAAAGAAGCGGCAACGAAGGATCATTCTTCACCATGACGATGGGCAAGCTCTCACAGATCGGCTGAAACAACTATGTACCTATTTGACTGGCCGAAACGTCGAATTGATGGGTCATCCACCGTACAGCCCTGGTTTAACCCCAAATGACTTCTTTTTATTTCCCATTTAACAAGAAAAAATGCGTGGCGAACGTTTTGCGCGGCCTGAAGAAGCCGTTTATGCATTGAAAAACCATGTTTTGGAGGTACCTCAATCAAAGTGGAACAAGAGTTGCAAGCATAAGTGTATTGATTATCATGGAGAATACTTCGAAAAACAACGAAGCCATTTTCAATAATAAATTACTTTCTTTTCATTATTAGGCTGAAAATATAAATACCATTCCTCGTAATATTATTATTAAATATTTGTTGGAGTTTTGGGTGGGGTTGGTAGCCTTGGGGCGACTAGACTGAACATATAAATAGTAACCCTCGTATCAATGTGGCTTTTGTTGCTTGGTTGAGCGGTGGCCGAAGAGATTCACCGCAATTGATCTCTTCTCCGATGTTTTGACCGCGCCAGGTGTGTTATTCGGAGTTGTTGAGTTCGTTCGCACTTGGTGTACGGTATGGCGGTCAAGAAAGACGTCTTCCACAATATTCCTCGGCAAATGTTCACTGTGTGAAAATTAAATTGAAAGTGAATTGAGGAAATGAGGAAATACTACATAATTTGAAGAAAAGGAAGACGCAGCAGCCGAAAGAAGACAGCTAAGAGGTTCCCGCGGATTGATTTAGGATTTCTCCGGACGTGGAAGGTGAAAGGGAGGATCGGGACGAGGAGGACCTGCCTGTCCACTTCAGGGTCTTTAATGCGCGCCCACTGCCCTCGCCAAAGGACAGCTATGCGTGAGTGCGTGCGCCCGCGAATGTGCGTGTGTGCATCCGCGAATGTCGATTTGGTCGTGCTTTTCCCGCCTCCAACCCGCCACTCCGACAACCGCCTCTCCCGAATGGGAGGACGATTTTCATCCAACCTTGTCTCCCACTTTCACCACTTGCGTGGAAAAGGAGAAAGAAAGTAGTTTTCGCGAGAAGAAATGGGGGAGAGGGATGGGAGAAGAATTAAATACACATGCATAGCCAGCTCTCGTGAGTTCAGGGAACGCGTACACACGAGAGTTTTTATGTCCCACGGATCTGTTTTTGAAAAAAAACGATTCCGCTGGAAGGAAACCGGATGGCTCTCGCCTTGAAACTTTTTTATACGGCCCGTCGTCCATATTCGGACACACGTTTCCCATTATTGACGCACATGAAAATATTTGCGTAAGGCGAGGCGACTAAATTCGGCGGGTCCAAGGTCCGGTTCCTACTTCGATTGCGTGGTCGTTTATTATTGGGGGTTGCCAGGGCACATACCATTGATACGTCAATAAAACATGTGATCGGGGCAGATTTTTCCATCTCCGTTTCCCACGACCAGGTGAGTGTTATTCAAATAGTGCTTGCGATTGATACTCTCCGCAGGTGTCCTAAAAATGATATTTAAGACGGCGTAATTAAAGGCAGTGCAATCCAACCTGCCCCAGCACCATTAAGAAGGAATGCCAATCTAAAACTAGATCGAAATATTTTTACGTGATTGAAACGGGTTATCGAATTTGCAATTTTGGTTACGATCCAACACGCAAATGACACACACACACACAAAGTGAAGGTTTCTGCCTGGGACGAAACTTTCAGAGCTACGGAGACACGAAATATAGGTTTAGATGACAAAATAACGTTTCAGTATTCAACGTTTTGGCAGCAGTGTGAAGGAACCAATTATAGGTGCCTTCAAAGTCTAAGGTCTCCTATTTTTTTCTGGTAAAATATTTGCATGACGAACTTTAAAATTCTGTTACTTCTCAAAATATTCTAAACATAGACTTAAGCTTATTTTCACCAAGCCGACATATTGACCCAATGACCTATGAGAACACTCGTGTGCCACGAGTCCTTTTTGCCCACTGGAACCATCGGCTGTTCCTGCGACTGCGAGACTTGCTTCTTCGAATCGCTGTCACACACAAGACTTTCGAACTTCTTTTTAGACTGCCAAGCACCCAATTAACGCAAAGTTCAAGCAAACATCGACAACGTCAGAGCACCGCTGGCCCGAACACTCCATTGACGATTAATCTCGTAGTTTGTTTAAATTACACAATCGCAGTTGACCGCATCATCACTAGTCGTTCTTGTGCAACAAACGACGCCATTTCGATTGGAATTAGTAAAAATATGCCATTAAAACTTAATGACATACATGACACGGTATTAAAACACACGCAAAATTGAGTTTTATTTCAATAGAAAACTTTTTGGTATTCATTTTTCTCGGGGAATTACGAATTCGTTTTGGTTTCAGCCCTTAAGTTTCACCTAGTTATCTCTATAACCAGAACTATACGTGATCTGTGCAATAAATGCGCGAACTGGTGATATGTGGCGGCCACGACGCGGACTATAGCCCCGCCCACTAGCGGCGCTAGTTGCCTAAGACCCCCAATGAGGTCTCTCTGCTTTCCGGATCGTCGAGTTGTGCGTATGAAGTCAGTTATGTTAGTTTTTGTTTTCCTTGTTTCTACTGTTCGTCGAAAATGGAAATTGAAGAAATCACGGAATAACGAATCAACATCAAGTGTTTTGGTGAAGTGCGTTCGGTGAAAGTTATCAAGAAGTTACTGAAATGTCGACAGCTGTTTAGGGCGATAATGCTGTCTGAATAAAACATCCGCTTTCAAGTGGATTAAGCAATTTAAAAGATGGCCGACATGTCGCCACGGATGATGATGCAAGACCGGGACGACCTTCAACCACCTGTGTTGACGACAAAATTGATCGTGTGCGGTCCCTTGTCCTTACCGATCGTCGAAAAAGGGTTCGGAATAATATCTGATGAACTGAACGTAGGAAAATCAACAGTGCACACTATTTTACTACCAAACATGATGGATGGATCCTTCAACCATGACAATGGACCTGCACATTCAGCATTGATTGATCGCCAGTTTATGGAAAAACATTCAATCCCCTTGATCCTTGATCATCCTCCTTATTCTTAAAGATATCGCCCCCCCTGAGACTTTTTATTATTTCCCCAAAGTGCAAAAATGTGATGAGGGGACATCAATGGGAAGATGTGGGAGACACAATAAAGCAAGAAACGACGAAAAAATCAAAATACCTGACTTCCGAGGATTTCCGAGTGTGCTTTACTAAACAGTGGAATATAAAAAGATGGAATAGTAAGCGCATAGCCTACGAATGGAGAGTACTTTGAAGAAGGGGACAATATTATTGATGAAGACTAAATTTTGCAAAATGAAGTATTTAATGGTCAAGTTCACGTGTTTATTGGAAATATTGGCGCAATAACTACCAATATTTACAGCCAGAACCATGCATTTACACTGTCCAAACGTAACCAACATTCACTGGAAATACTTGCACCATCTTGCCTAAATGGGATCAACACACTGGTTTGGCAATGCACGCTGAGATCGGCTGAAGTGTCTTAAGTTAGTTTGATTTACCATAGATATTTTCCCTTAATCTTTAGTTTCGTTTTGGCTATCAATGGGACATAATTGCATATAATTTTTAACACTCTTCACTTCCCGCGCTAACTAAAAGCCGACTGAAGCGAATACTTTTACAATCGA
Organism: Hetaerina americana; assembly: GCF_022747635.1. NCBI lineage: Eukaryota > Metazoa > Arthropoda > Insecta > Odonata > Calopterygidae > Hetaerina > Hetaerina americana. The sequence goes on along the minus strand of NW_027287272.1, from coordinate 1,833,882 downwards.
GTCTACGCTCATAAGACCGAGAGTTCGTATTTTCACATAAGATGACCTTGAAGTTCAAGTTTCTCCTTAATTAATGATTCGTAATAATTTCAGCCGATAGAAGACCCCTTATCACTCCAAGGAATTCCATATTTAGCCGGCGAATTGCCAAACTTCAAAATTCCGGCGATAGGAATTTTGAATTTTGAGATCTGGTTCTAAAAGAAAGAGGGTCGGGAATTATATGAGGATGTTCGGTCCCAATTCCGATACATCACGAACGATATTTACACATTTGAGCGATACCTTTCCACGTTAAACATCGAAATGTACTTTCGAACTCTTGCCCTGAGCGTTAATCAAAAATTGAGCAACAAAGAGGCACAGCGACGATAGGCAACGGGAGTAATTAATTCTCCATCTAAGATATTCTCAAATTATCCCCAAATTGACACCTAACGAGCGAAATAAGACGTGTTTTTCTCGTGTATCCCAGGTTGAAAGCGGTCGCCGCTTCTTGGTTCAGGTGATCACATTACAAATCACCCGAGGCATTTTTATGTCTTCCAGGCTCTCACGAAAATGAGCCACCAGCAAGCAATACACCCTTGGTCAACCTCCTTGTTTTCTTGTCACTCGTCCCATCTTTAATCTGATTTCGAACGTCGGAAAAACCTGCTTAACTGGACTAAAATTACCCATAGGCCTTGAGAAGTAGTCCGCTGCTTCTGGAACTTATGTCCCTCACGAATTTCCGCGATAGATATACCATCACGTTCTCCCCAGAGGTAAACTGACCGCCATTGCTTAAATAAGTCAAACTTTGGGGCAAAATAAGGAATAATAGCTGCGCATTATTATTCGATACGGACTTCTGGTTCGACATACTGCGAGTAAATTGACTCTGTAAGTATCTTGGGCACTGTGAGAAATCATTACATTGATATTTATTTAATTTCAAAATGTCTATTTTATCAAAAAGGCGATCGTTTTCACTTTTTTCGTTAATATTTAAACAAATATGTTTTTAACTATTGGAATATAAACCCGGTTTTCGCGCATTCACTATTATCGTTAGGTTCATATATGTTCCTGTGTGTTTGTGTTTCCGTAGGCGTGTGAATATAAGTTAATATACGCATATGCTATTGCACCAGTTCACGCATTTATTGCACAGGCCAATATAATATATATATATATATATATATATATATATATTATTATTATTATTATTATCAAGGTTGTAGTCCGGGGAGGGATCTGTGTATAAATATATACACATACATATACATACGTAAATATACATATACATACATATATATATATATGCATATATATATATACATATACATATATATATACATATACATACATATACATATATATATCTTTCCCTCTTATTATGCTAAGAACTTCCTCACTTGGATTCCTTTCCGCCAATTTTATTCTCTCCCCTCTCCACACCACGGAAAGCCTCCAATCAACCGCTCGTCTTCTCGTCTCAGCAACCGACCCTTCCTTTAAATCTTAATTCTCAAGTTTCGTCTAGTCTCAAAGAGTGCAGATTCCATCTGGAACTTATTTTCCTGAGGATACACCATATTTCGTTTTCCACTCTCCTCATAGCATTCCCGTTCCCGACCTTACCTGCATCCAACTTAATCTCCGGCTTCATTCTCCAGCAATTTGTTTCGAAGTCATCCCTTCTGTAATTTTCGATCGGGTTCATTTATTTAATGACTGCCATGAGATTTATTATTTTTTCAGAATTGCGTGAGCAGCCATGAGAGAGAGACATTTGGCGCGCGTTGGCTAGGGTGAGGAAACGACCGATGTCTCGGTCGGAGGCCTTCGAGTTGAGGATCGATGTGTTCTCACGCCCGCCCGCTTCCCTAACGCTTTAACGGATACTTCAGTTGAGTCACTTGTCTCGTTGAGTGCCGCGTAGCGTATTTTTCCGCACTGATTACTCTGTGAAATTATTGCGGAATATGATCGCATGAGACATTTCGTTAAGGAAGTAAATTGAATTTAACGAATCCCTGCCGCGTGTTTATTACGGCCACCGCTTACGTCACGCCCGCACTTCCCTTTGACGAGTCCCTGTGGCAATAGAGCTTTTTCAATTCCTGAATAAGGGTTTTCCCCCATGATTCCAAATAATTGTCGCTTATTCTGAATATGGCCAAACTTAAGAATAATTACACTCGTATGATAAAATATATGCGGAGGAACAAAGCATTTTCTTTTCCTTCTTGAGACTTCTTATGCCCTTCATCGTTGAGGTTCTATTCGAATCGATTCCTTTATATCTTTCTCAGTGATTCGACCCTCATCAATTCTCATAACTTGCACCAACCGTCATAGCGTAATTCGTTCATATTCATATCTCTCTGGCGTATACAATCCATAGTTTTTTTTTAACGACCGGTCTTATTCATTGTTTCTCATCAATCATTTCCAAATCCAATCGACCTGAAATTTGGTCTTGATCATTTTAGATTAATTTATGTATTTTTCCTAAACCGAGGGTTTTGTGATAAAAAATTTAAAAATGTGAGACATTTACCCATTCTGCGATGGATAGCGGACTGGATTCGCACTCTTGAGTACCTGGGTTTGAATCCCAAATATGGTGGAATTTTTCGGGGGCACCGCGATCCCTACTTGGGGTCCCGCGTGTGGATGGAGGACATCGAGTGCAGCACACCGTCCGTCGGATGGGACGTTGAATTGGGTGACCCCTAGGCGCCCGTTACTTGATGGAGTAGGCCATTTCTATGCTGAGTTTTTCCCTCTATTCACTCCTTCCCACATGCCTTGAATATCATGCCCCAACCGAATTACGATACCCACGTTCGACGAGTCCTTTCCTTGCTCCTGCTAAGGAAGGCGATTTCGTCACCTAAATTAATCACGCGTGATTTGGCCAACAGCTTATGCTTAATCACAAAGGACAAAAAAAATAAGGATAATCAGGGGTTTGCTAACGTTTCGAAAATTATGTGACACTTTTACTCTCGCCTGATGAAGGCAACTCGATCGCCGAAACGTTGAAGGATTAAAGTACAAGAAGGACACGCGAGTGTTAGCTAAAATTTCGGCGATCATATGACATTCTCTTTCTTCCCATGAAGGCGACTCGGCCGGCGAAACGTTGGGAGGTGCCGGAAGAATAGACGGTGTTTCGCTAACGTTTCGACGACCGAGTCGCCTTCATGGGAAGAAAGAGAAGGCGGAATGAACACCGGAACGTCGGTGGACCCCCGCGTATAGTATTTCTTTGTGCTTTTTCATTGTTTTTTTAAAACATTTTTCACCTCTTCTTCTATTGAGTCGTCGCTTGTGAGCGTTGTTCGATCGAGTCTTTCTTCATATGTTTCCGAATATACGACGCACCACGTTGGCGTCACGTAGTTTCCCCCCCCCCACCTCCCCCCCGAAGTGTGGGGACGCAAAATGCGTTTCAGAAATACGCCCCCGCGATATGTATCAGAAATAGAAAACCTTCGGGGCTTTCGAGAGATGAGGGGGGGATAGGGAGGGGGGAGAGAGGGGGTGGTGGGGGGGGGAGACCAGATACGATAGACACCAACCGGCGCTTAACGAAGAAGACGCCCCTGGCGCCACACTGTGTGGGGGAGGAGAAGGGAGGGGTGGGTGGGGTGGTCCGAGGTGACAATTGAGGGTTCGGGAGGGGGCTGTTATATTTCTCAAATGACGTTTCGGTATTTCCTGCCGATCCACACGTGATTTGAGGATCCTTAATTTGGAGGGAGAGGAGTCGGAGAAATATGCTATTTTTTCTTCTTCTCCTTCTTCTTTGAATGACGGCGAAAGGGAGGGGTGTATGTAATTCAGTGGACGGGTATTCGGGGAACCATCCCTAAATAATGTCCTCTTCAAGGTGGGGGAGCCTGGTTTGTGGCATGCATGGCTGTTCCTTCTCTTGTCATTTGAAGTGAACCATTTTCATCTTTTGACGCGTGAAAACTTTATTTTTTTCTCCTCACTGCAAGTAATCTTACAAGAGTTAGTGTGAATCTACTGCTAGAGAAATTATCAACCAGAGGCAACGCTACTCGTAATAAACATATGTATACATACATAAACTCACACGTGCATATACAAGTGGTAGCCAAGTGGGGGCAACGTCCAGGCTGTAAGGAGGGTGGTCGATGATATCCCGGCCGAATTCATTGAGTAGGGTGGTCGTTTGATGTAGGGTGGTCGTTTGATGAGACACATGTGGACGTGCATTGTCACGATGCAAACACACTCCTTTGGTGAGACACCTTGCTGTAACCGAGGACCTCCGACACAATATTCTGGACAAAGAAGTAGCCACACGCCGTTAAGACGTGGACTACCACCACCTTCACCCTTTCCCCCCTCAGCTAATCCATGTCAGGGAAATAGGACCCGCCCCAATAAATGGTCAAAATCTTTTTACTACTAGATACATGTTGTAATATTTCAAAGTAGGTTTTAAACTGTGCGTAAGAAAAACTCATAATATTCTATCTATTATAATTTAAGTGCAGTTCTACCGGATCAGAACCTGCAGTAAACACACAAATTATCAAATTCACTGACGTAAAATGCACTAAATGATGAATATTGTCGATGGACCACTTTACAACTACGAATGCGCAAACCATATTTTTTGCCAAATCTGCCACTACCTTAACATATTTACTCGATTCTTTTCCAGCAATCTACCCCCTTATTTTAAAGACGTACTTCGCGAAACAGAAAGAGTTCTTTACAAAATATCTGTATGGATAAGAAACAATTGAGAAACAATTCCTAGGGAACTTGATTTGCACGAAAATAATGCGACGAATTGGCACGAAAACGAAAAGACGTGTTTCTAAAATAAAAGTTCTCTTCCCTGACGAAGAACTATAGAGAACGTCAGAGGTTTAACTGTCGAGGAAAAACTGGTCGAGATTCATTCGACATTATTAATTTGAACGTTTATAGCACTAGTTAGGAATTACGCTCAAGCGTAAGAAACTGCTTCATAAGAACCCCGTCGTTTAAGGATTACTAAGAATATACAATAAAAAAAAGAAATATTTCAAATTCTGGATCGTCAGCGCCTGCGGATGTGAGCCGGCATTTGTTACTTACATATTTCCGCCGCTTCGCCCCGGTGCATCAAACCCCAAGGCGTTACATCGAACATTTTATGACGCAATGAATGACGCATTTGCTGGGGAAGGTTAAACGACTGGGGCACGTGGATTGAGGCAGCTGACACGTGATACAAGTGGCCGCCGCGAAGACGGAGGAAGGAGAGCGGGACGCATGTACCCTTGACCCTGAGGAAAGGCCGTAGACCGTCAAAGGGTTCTTATTTTTCTCAACGCGAACCAGAGCCGAGGTCGGGTATTTAAAGGGCTTGCTGGAAAGGCAATTGATGCTTCCTTGCATTGAATTTCTAAGAGATAGAAACCCGGCGTACAACGTTGCCGGCCATTTTCTTAAGGAGGCAAACAACGGGAGCCGAATTTGTCATCGCAAACCATGTCATTGGTCATCGTAACTGACGCCAATCAGAGTGTCTGGAGAGGATATCAATTGCAAGTGAAAATTTCAGGAAAATGAGAGCATTTAAAAGTGTTTGATATATACGAGGGTGGTCTGAAATATTTCCGACCTCAAACATTTCAGAAAAAATGTCTTACGGACTGAACGTCGATGGATAGGTGGTCACTAGGATGCGGTGGGACATTCCGCGCGGTGGGAAGAGTATTTCGGGATGGGGTGGGGGAGGATGTTAGCCAAACGGAAAGAAAGTTTCCTGTCTGGGGGAGCGGGGTAGAGGCGTTCCCCCTCACCCGCCTCCTCCTTCCACCCACACGCCCCCGCTTGAACCAGTGCATTCCCGAGGGTTAAATGCCGCCCCCCCCGTCACAAGTGTCGCCATCGCCGCTTCATTGTCTTATCACCGCAAGGAATCAACGGGAAACCAACGACGGAGCGACGCCGGGAGGGAGGAGAGAAGAAATGAAAATTCGTGGTAAAGCACGCAGTTACACAAACTCAGAAGAGACTCGCGACTCGGCCGTGAGACCAAAGGAGTTATGCGAGGGGAATACTATATACTTTGAATGAATTACGAAAGGAAACTGAACACATACGAGGCCGAAACGTTTTTAATTTGCCTCAATTTTAAAGAATTAAAACGTTTTTTGGTTCACGACAACTGCGTGAATATGCAGTACTGTACGTAGCTATCTTTCTCTTTCTGATTTCCTTTCGTGGGCGTTTAGTTTTAACCCCTACATTTTGTCCTGCCCCTATGATTACGACATCATTTCACGTGCAAAGCATAAAACACAAACAATTTTATCCCAAATCCGCCTTTGGGTACCATGAGCAGGAGAAAGTCCGTCGGATGGGACGTTTAATCGTGTGATCCCTTGGCGCATTTCGTAAATAGAGTAGTAGGTTAACGTTCTACGGCGGGATTCTCTCTCTCCCCCTCCATCCATCAATACCGTAGAGCATCCTGCTTCTAGAGACCCATTAATCTATTCACAATGGCGCAGAATAGCCGTAGGTCGTCTAAACCGCAACTAATGACTGAAACTTAAATTAAAAGTGGGATTCGATTATTAATGCAATTTAATTTTTTTATCCACCAGAAATGCCATTGTGATTTTGATTTCCTCGGTAATCTGAGAGGTAGGATTTCGGAAATTCAGGAAGAGCCTTTAACGTAACCGATCGGTTGGTTTCACTCACCTAGCGAAGCGACTCCCGCGCTTGACGCTTTAGGTTTGGTTGCAATTCGTCATCGATTCACACCAAAGGCCAACACCCACATTTTTCACTCAACGCAATAAAAAACAAAAAAAACAATTTTCAAAGACCAAAATCGTTTTCGTATCCATTCATTCACCGCTAACTTGAGTTATGAGTCACATTTTTCCTATTAAGACGCGCACAGGAGGAAGGAAAGCCATTTGTTAATTTTTTTCAAAGGTGAGACTCGGCACCAATCGGAGAAGCTTTGAAATCCGTATCGTTGGGTGGAGGAGAATGCTGAAGATTATAATGGACAGACACAGTAAGGAACGAGAAAGTATATACGATAGAAGAGCCGAAGAGGAAAGGACCATATGGAGTGCTCTACGGCAAAGAAGAAGAAATAGATGGATTGGACATGCATTGAGGGACTATGGATTGATTAGGAATATATTATAGGAGGACAAATAGAAGGGAAGATCCCGCGAGGATGATCAAGAGGCATGAACATAGGACATATTAAGAAGGACATAAATTAGGGAACCAATATCAGAGGGTGAGGGAATTAACACCAACAATAGTAGAATGGAGGGCTGCAGTAAACTAATCCCGGAATTTAAATACTGATGATGATCGTTGGGTGGCAATCAAACACGGCTAAATATCTTCTTAGGTCCGTGGAAAAGGACGTATCCTTCGTCCCGGAAGCATGCTTAAAATCCCTCTTCTGTGCGTGGGGGGTGATGGAGAGGTGTGCGTATATGGTGGGGTTTCCTATTTAGATGAGATGCAATTGGGGTGAGGGAAAGTCGCATTTCATTCCAACCCCTCCGTGAACACACGAGGCCGGTCTTGAGGCGCGCGGGAACTATTTCCCCAGCACAACTTCCGCCACATCCCCCCGGGGGGTAATGGGGGAGGTGCAAAAGGGGGTGGGGGGGTCAGAAATCGCCGCGGCCCCGTCGCGGGCCGATTCAAATCTCTTCCTCTCTCCCCCCCCGCAACAATGCACCCCCTTCTTCCCCCCCCTGCACAACGAATTCGGAGGGGGAATCATTGTTTCATTGCTACGCCCTCATTGAAGGATCCGGGATTCCGTTTGCGAAGGAGACGGGAGCGGACGAGAGCGTTGCGCACTGTTGACGACGCAACCGACACGCTCGCCACGTGACGACGCAAAAGGAGAGGTTTAGGCCCGGATTTATAAATCCCTCCATGAATCCGATGGTTATGTTAAAATGAGCGGTACCTCAACTTGGAGATTATCCACAGAACCGATTTTATTAAAAAAATAAGATTGCTTATCAGTGAATGTAAATACTTAGGCTCTAGTAAAATCGTGTGTTAAGTAATTGCAAGTAATTGAGTTGCTTGATTTCTAAATTAAGCAGTTAGGTCATCATAAAAGTGAGTCCTGGAGTCGAACTCGGAGGAGGTTAAGGTTAACCTTGAGTTTTACGGGTCACTACTCTACACTAATAAAATTCGGCTTAAATCGAGGAAGTGAGGAAAAAATGATCCGCTGTATGGTTAAGATATCTAATTCGGAAGAACGGACTGGGATTAAATTTAAACTATAAAGATTAATATTTCCGATTAAAATTATATTGTTTTTTGGTGACTCTAAAAACTTGATAAATTTTCGGTGTATTTTTTTTTTTTAAGGTAATCTACCGGTTAAGGTAGGTTTTTCGATGGACACAACTACCAAACAAATATTTTGTGGCTACTAACAAAACACAACCCTAAATTCTACTCTACACCAGGTCCCTCTTCATCTCTGAGTACTTTCTTCCGCCCTTCATCCCGTCCAACATCCCTATCCTGTTCCTTCCCTTTCCTCTTTTGCCCAACATTCTACCCTCTATCACAGTCTTCAACATCCCACTGCCGGTCAACACCCCCTTCATCCACTTTTCCTGCCTCCATAGGATTGCTCCCAACAAACCCCTCTCTTCGCCCACCATACCAAGTACTTCCTCATTTGTTTTCTTCTCTGTCCATTTCACCTTCTCCATTCTTCTCCACACCCACATTTCAAAAGCCTCCAGTCTACGTCTATCCTCCTGCTTCAATGACCACGTTTCCGCGCCGTACATAGCTACGCTCCATATCAAAGTTTTTACGAGTCTTTTCTTAACATCCTTACTCAAAGTCCCCGTCATCAACTCCCTCCTCCTCGTGAAAGCCTCTTTGCCTAGCGCAATTCTTCTCCTTACGTCCCTACTACTTTGACCGTGTTGGTCCAAAACACTACCGAGATACGTAAACTGTTCTACCTGCTCTAGTTTTTGCCCTCCTATTTTAATGTTAAGCTTGCCCTTTTTCTTTCTAGAAAATCGCATAACCTTTGTTTTATTAATGTTGATTCTCATCCCATACCTGTCGCACTGAATTTCCAATTCACTCAGCAATGCTTGCAGCCCCTTGGCTGACTGACAAACTAAAGCTTGGTCATCAGCAAACCTAACTGATTTTACGAATTCCCCGCCCACTTTCATTCCTACCTCTAGTTCTTCCCATGCCTCTTTGATCATTTCCTCTGCATACAGGTTGAACAGCAACGGTGATAATGGGCAACCCTGCCTTACACCCCTTCCTAACACTGCCCATCCTGTCTCCCCGTTTCCCACCCGCACCTGAGCAGTCTGAGACATGTACAGGTTGCGGATTAGCCTCCTTTCCCTCCAATCTATTCCTATTTTCTGCAGAATACTCATTAGTTTTTCCCAATTCACTCTATCAAACGCTTTTTCGAAATCTACGAAACAGGCAAATACCTCCTGGTTGTGTTCTATATTCCTCTCGATTAATAATCTCATTACTGCAATGGCATCACGCGTACCTCTCCCCTTCCTAAACCCAAACTGATCATCCCCTAAGTAATCATTTGCCCTACTCTCTATCCTTTTGTTTATGATCCTGAGAACAACTTTAGCTGCGTGGGATATCAAACTAATTGTCCTATAGTCCTCACATGACGTGGCCTTTACCTTTTTCGGAATAGGAACTAAAACTGCTCTCACAAAGTCTTCCGGCCAGATTCCCTCCTCATAAATGCTACGGATCAGCCCATATAGCCTCTTCCTCCCACATTTCCCTAAGCATTTTAAAAGTTCCACGGGAATGTTATCTACCCCCACGGCCTTTTTTAGTTTCATCTCCCTTAATGCCCTTTCTATCTCATTGTCTAGTATGCCTGGACCTAAGCTGTCTTCCTCTACGTCATTTTCTTTTTCAATGTCTAACTTTGTAGGTCTGAGTTCTTTACTATACAGTTCTTCTATATACTCCTTCCATCTCTCTTGGATCTTTCCTGCGTCAACTATTACCTTACCCGCCTTATCGCTAACTGTTAGCATAGCTCTTCCTTTCTTACTTCCCGATAACGATTTAACTTTGCTGTACAGCGCACCGATTTCGGTGTATTATATATATATATATATATATATATATATATATATACACATAGAAATATATATATATATATATACATATACATTTATATATATATATATATATATATATATATATATATATATATATATATATATATATATATGTATAAAGAGTGCCCACGTATTTTAGCCGCTTCCATATCTGTCCAAATACTCACAGCTCCGAGGATAAACAGGCTGAGACACGTACCTAAGAACGTTAACACGCCTCTTAATAAGTGATAGGAAGGCCTGAAAGCGTAAATAGAATTGCGAAGAATACCAAACAGGACTCCAAAGAGTTTTTAAGCCCCCTACTGCGATTTGATTGGACGACATCCTGTGCGACGTGGCAACATTCGTTTGGACACATTTCTTTTCGAAATCATTTAAATTTCTCTGAAAAACGGCGACGCCATTAATTTTTTCAGTCAGTGGAATGAGGTCGATTGAAACGAGAAGACTTTTTGCACGGGCCCTGGATCCGTGGTTTTTAGCCGAGGCGAGAGGAGGCTGCGAAACCAATCTGTAATTGAGGAGGCATGGATGCCGACGCTGGGCTCGGATTTCGTGTCGCTGTCTTACACCGCGATGGTTTAGGTTGCCCAAGAAGGCGTCTTTGCCTTCCTCTGACGTAAATAGCTTGAGTCTAAGGCCTTGATTGCAACTAATCAATTTCTTCCCGCTTCGGATGTGCATGAATGATTCAACGCCTTTCTTCCTAGGAGAGGGGTTTTTACGCAGAACTGGGCTCATTTAAATCTCTATATTTCCCGGAAATGTCCACGAGGACAGCCCGGCGGTGGTGTGCCTCCATGTAGACATGTGCATTTATGAATACGTAATAACATTATATATATATACGAATACTCGTGTATATATATATATATATATATATATATATATATATATATATATATGCATATATATACATGTATACTATATACATGCATATATATACATATTAGACGTAGACTGGAGGCTTTTGAAATGTGCGTTTGGAGAAGAATGGAGAAGGTGAAATGGACAGAGAAGAAAACAAACGAGGAAGTACTTATGGTGGGCGAAGAGAGGGGTTCGTTGGGAGAAATTCTATGGAGGCAGGAAAAGTGGATGAGGGTGGTATCGACCGGCAGCGGGATGTTGAAGACTGTAATTGAGGGGAGAATGTTAGGCAAACGAGGAAAGGGAAGGAACAGGATAGGGATGTTGGACGGGATGAAGGGAGGAAGAAAGGTCTCAGAGCTGAAGAGGGACCTGATATAGAGTAGGATGTTGTGTTTTACCAGGGGTGGCAAATTATTTAATTAGTAATTATGTCCATCCAAAAACCTACCTTAACCGGTAGATTACCTAATAATAAATAATAATATATACATATGTATATACGTATAACTATGTATATATATATATTTCTATGTGTATATATATATATATATAATACACCGAAAATTTATCAAGTTTTTAGAGTCACCAAAAAACAATATAATTTTAATCGGAAATATTAATCTTTATAGTTTAAATTTAATCCCAGTCCGTTCTTCAATTTGGGAATAGATTTTGCTGTCACGCGTTTCATTCCCAAAACATTCGAAAATATTTCATGGCCTGAGTCAATCGACATCCCAACATCATCTGCGACTTCTCTGATTAATGTGATTGGGCGATCATTTAATAACCATTCCTTTCAATTTATCCACGTTTTCATTGACTGTTGATGTGCCCCGGGGTGGTCCGGGGCGCATCAACAGTCAATGTTCGTCATCGGTTCGTCATCTTCACGGCCTTCTTGGAAACAAACGCTTACATGTACCCTTCGTAAACTCTTGTTTTACTCATAGAAGACTCACCATTTTGGCCTCTCTTATCATTTCACACAATTTGTTTCACTCTATTTCATTTTTTTGGCCCAATTTAATACAAATTCTCTAAATAAGGAGGAGGGGAGAAAGGAGGGAGTGCGAGAGGAAAGGGTTATCCAGGGCAAAGCCAGAGAGAGAAAAGGGCCGAAGGGTGTATTTTCATTTGCTCTGGCAGAACACAATGAATAGCTGTATCGAAGACGAAGATCGACCCCGATAGATAAGGGCGTCCATTTTCATTCTCCTTCCCCGGGGATGGGGTTTCACACCTAGATTCGTACTCAAGTCTCTCGGTTGGAACTGGACCCGTGTACGAATTGTTTATCCTATTCCTTGCGATATGTGCGAGGGATTTCGAGGGAGATTGAACATGATTTATGTTCAAATCCATTCCACTCTTGAATACAAAGAGATCAGGAAGGATGATATGAAGGGGATATCCACACAGAAGGAGGAAAAATTATTGCGAAATGATTTGCAAAACGGCTCACGAGGTCCGAGGAATCTGGGAATTTTATTTTTTAATCTCTCGATTGTTAATTCGTTGCAGCGCATTAAAATCGCGCGACGTGTTGAGGAAAGATTCAAACCCGAAACGAAATGCCATAAAATGGTTGAAAATTAAGATTCGAGTGCCGAACAGGGATATGGACGCTTTCGTGTTTTTTTTATTTGCACAATACGAAACGGCAGCAAAAGCATAAAGAAACATAAGGCTTCTTGAAGAAAATCTCCATAGGGCGTATGTCACCTTCTGATTTTCCTTGTATGGTGTTCCACAACTCCTTTTCCATAAAATACCTTGGATTCGCAAGGTTTTTTTACGAATAGAAATGTAACACTTCTATTTTAAAATTCAAACAAACGAAATTATTTGAATTCACACAATATTTGACGACACGCAATTCTCAAATTAAGAAAACATTACCATTGCAGGATTAGTTAATTCATTTTTTATATCTCGAGACGCGGCGTTGAGTATTCACGTAAAACAATTAAGAATTCCCACAAGGTTGCATTCACTCAGTCGTTTCGAAATGACTTCCTCAGGACAATAGACGTAAGAAGCTTTCCAAAGACGGTCCAAGTTTCCGTGCAAATCGCTTCACACGATGACTCGCATACGAAATTGCATCTAAGTCGCATGAGAAGTAATTTATGAGGCAGACTCCAATCCACACAACGAATGCAATGCATTCAACCAATCGTATATCGCGGCAATGCAATGATTGTCGTCAAATGAAGACCAGACCAATGATGAACTGCACCGGGGGGCGCATCTGCTTCCCCATTCCCAGCTGGTGCTGATAAAAGGTGCTTGGATATTCGTGAAATGGATAGGGCGTGTTGGAGATGAAGGATGTTTCAAGTGGCGATGGAGGGGTGAGTGTGTTCAAAGATTGTTTGTCATGGATGCGAGAATTTAGGGCGTTTGTTGGTGGAAAAATGGGGGTTTTTGTCGTATGACCATAGGTTTTCTAAGAGTAAGGGGTTTTGTGTGGGTCTGTGTGTATTAGGGATTTGAAATAGGAGAGGGTAGTGTTTTGGAGGTATGTTCTAATGTCCGGTAGTTTAAGGTCATTTCGAAGGGAGTCTTTGCGGATAAACCAGGGGGCTTTCAGGGTTTATCGAATTGTTTTATTTTGGAATATTCGGATTTTGCTTACACTTCATGGGTCAGAGATGTTGGGCGAGGAGTAAACATGATGAGAATGGGAAACAAAGCCACTCAGGTGTCATCTATGGCGTTTGAAACGAAGGCGGAATGGATATGTTGCGATCCCCTTCGCTGGGAGTAATATAGATTACAAGACGGTAGAGAGATAATAATAAGTTACAAGATGTATTAAAAAATAAGCTCTTATAACACTACTCGGGTGGTTTTTCTGAGAGAGTCACGGCACGTGAAAAGGGCGCCAAGAGATAAGTCACGAAGTCAGCTATGATGATTTCTGGAATGAAATACGGTCCGGACACTTTTGACCGCTTTGCGTTGGCTTCGAAAGAGTGCCAATGCTTTTTTTTTGGATATTTACCCTCACCTTTGCACTTTGACCCGATAAGTTGAGGAGAAATCGTATTCAACCAAAACTGGGAAAAAAATTAATTGGGCGAAGCCTATCGGTAACTAAAACCATGGGCGGAAATGAAACCTGGACCGTAGTTGCGATTCTAAAGAAAAAAAAACAACGTAATCATTTTTTAAGTTTGTCGCTACGGAAGAATAAACTACAAGATGGACGAGGAATGGAAAATAACCAGCATGGACAAATAGAAGAAATGTAGCGTAAAGGTTCGGATTTCCTTTGATTTAATACACGAGGACTGTTCAAAAAGTATCGCGAATTTTAAATTTTCGCCAACCATCGAATCACCGTTAGAGGAATTGCGGAGGACCTAAACATATCGATTGGCTCGTGCCATTCGATATTTACCGATGAATTGGGCGTGACTCGGGTCGCCTCGTAATTCGTAACTCGATTCTTGCTCAATTTGACCAAAAACAGCAACGCATATTGAGAGTAATATCCCTCGATATGCGCAAAAAGATAGCAAGGAAAATTCAACATTTTCATAATATATGACACTCGACAAGACCGGTATACTAATATTCTGATTTTACATCACTATACCAAATTAGTAGATGGATAGATATTTAGATAGATAGAGGTCTTTATTTTGGTGAAATTGAGACCAAATGGTCCCTTCTTCCTTTTAACCCAATTAGTATACCCCAATTTAAAACGCAAACAGAGAAACTTCTCAAGTAAAATGGACCACTGGATGATTTCTTCGACTTCAACGTGATTGAATTATATTACGATTACGCACAATAATATTTTGAGTGTAAGCAGGATAAATAGATTTCCAAATGTGCCCAAGGTTACCTCCGATTCCTAATTCATTCGCTGATGATGATGGGTACGCAGTAAGCACACGAACTTTGGAACAATACGCTGTCATGATCATCAATTGAAACACTCTTTCCGCAATGGCGAAATACGAGGTGGGTTCAGATAATAACGGGTATTTTTAAATTTCACGGGTTTCGAGGGTCCGATTGTCAATTTTTAAAAAATAATACGGTATACATGTCCCTAAAGTACGATTAAATTTTAAATTGTATAAATTGTTCATAATTTGTCTGTGGCAGCCGCCGCTCTAAGGTTAGACGTCTTTTTATGAGCGGGAGGCGATTTTCGTTTGTTAAAAGAAATGGATCAAAAAATTTGTATCAAATTTTGCGTAAATAATTAAACAAAGAGTGTGAAATGTTAACTAAGGCCAAAACGATGAGTCTGCTCTGAGTAAAACAAGAGTTTATGAAGGGTACATTTCGTTTCCAAGATCGCCGTGAAGATTTGGAAGATAACCTAAGTCCAAGCCCATTAACAACCGAAGAAAAAGTGGATAAAGTGAAAGGAATGTTTATCAAATGATCGCCCAATCACATTAATCAGAGAAGTCGCAGATGATGTTGGGATGTCGATTGACTCAGGCCATGAAATATTTTCGAATGTTCTGGGAATGAAACGCGTGACAGCAAAATCTATTCCCAAATTGTTGAATTTTGAATGAAAGCATCGGCGAATGGAAGTTGCTCAATGGAGTCAACGACGATGCAGAATTACTGAAACGTTTTACAACAGGGGAATAAACATTCGGTTTACGGATATGAAGTCGAAACTAAGGCTTGACACAAATTTTTTCATCCATTTTATATGAAAATAACGAAAATCGCCGAGCTCACAAAAACACGTCTAATCTTAGAGCTGCTGCCACAGACAAAGTATAAACAATTAATACACAACTGAAAATGTTATCATACTTAAGGGTCATGTATGCCAACATAATTACACAAATTTGACAATGGGATTCTCCTAACCCACGCAATTTAAAAATTCCCGTTATTATCTGAACAAACCTCGTAAATAAGTAATCCTTTGGGTGGATGTGTCAGGAACAATTGGCTCCGATGGCAAATGTCTCAAGACGCGGGCAAACTTTGCGATACGGACCTGGACGCTGAATTTCTCGACGGGACGAATAAGAACGGTCGTTCTTTCCTCGGCTCATCCGGCGGAAACAAATGAAAACAACCGCCCGTGGGCTCTTTGGCAAACAGACCACGAAGGAATCAGAAGCAATAAAGATAGAGAAGGAGCGAGCTCATACCTCCCTCATAATTCACCGACAAAACGGCCATAAAGAATCAGTCACCGGAAACTGCTCGCGCTTCCAACTCGCACACACACAAACCATCCTACCAATCCAGGCGCAATCCCTTGTCCTTTACAATTCTCAACAAAAGCTCCGAAAGATTCTTTTGATGCAGGAACAATAAAGAAATGGCATCATTTTATCATGCATCAACATCGGACCCTGAAACACTACGCGGGGACGCGTGGCAGGGAGGGTTAGCAGCAAAACGATCGGTTCTGCAGTGTAAAAGAGACCATAAATACAGTAATCAACCCGAAGGTCGGTTTGGTAGGTGAAGGTAGAATTCACCCAGTACTAAGCCCTATACGGTGTGTGAATTTCACACATGATGATGCAGAGTACGGGTGCCAGATACTTTCCCTGTGCCGGTTATGGTTTCCCAGGAAGATCTGGTACCCGAAAAATCACATAACCTGAGTGGAGCTGAGGTACTCAGAAGACAGAGATACGATACATGTATATAAACCGCGACCCACAAAAAAAAATATATATATATATGAATATATTTATTTATTTATATATTTATTACCCCCTGTTACATGTATATGCAATTGTAATAAAGCCCGGAGTGCACTTCTGACACTGATGCACGGCGTCTTCACCTTTTTCCCACCCCTCCGGTTCGGGCGTGAACAATGGAATAGCGAGTAGCGTGCGGTCTACTCGCTGTGAGGCGAAAGGGTCGCGGGCGTCCATTCCTATCTTCCCCTCGGCGGGATGGAATGCGGGGGTGAGTGTGGGAGGAACAAAAGGGGGATATCGAGAGAGGGGGGGGAATTGGGTGCCAGGATGACAATGGACAATGACACTGTACAACCCCGTGTACAACCACGCCGGAGCTGTTGGGAAGCGTATCTTTAAGAAGCCATCACGTTAAGCGTCCCTTTTTGGCGCATGGCCCCACCTTCCAGCGACGGGGGAAAGGGGCTGAGTGCCCCCTCATACGGAGACAGCTGACCGGGAATCCTTTCTCCGGCTTCGAGGGGAGGGAGAGGGACGGCCGAGGACTATCAATAGAGGGTGTCAGTGCAAGGTACTAATCAAAGATCACACTCCGGGACAGGAGCCCTCCATTCGTGATATCTTCAGCCATTCTCCCAACTGTAATACCAATTCTAAATACAAAAAATTAATTATTAATATATACAAACTTAATTCATCTTCATATAACTTTTTCGTTCTTCCCTTGGATGGAAAAGAACGCCTGTCTTTATATTTTTCCGATGAATATTCCACCGTTTCAGTACATATCTGCACCAAACGCGATCGTTATAGGGTATACTGAACGTATTACATGTATAACCATTAGGCAATCAACCGGTTAAGGTAGGTTATGGACAGACACAACTACCAAATAAATATGTTGTGACTCCTAAAAAAACACATTCCAGGAACCTACTCTATATCAGGTCCCTCTTCATCTCTGAGTACTTCCTTCCTCCCTTCATCCTGCTTCAATGACCACGTTTCCGCGCCGTACATAGCTACGCTCCATATCAAAGTTTTACTAGTCTTTTCTTAATATCCTTACTCAACGTCCCTGTCATAAACTCCCTCCTCCTTGTAAAGGCCTCTTTGCCGAGCGCAATTCTTCTCCTTACGTCCCTACTACTTTGACCGTGTTGGTCCAAAACACCTCCGAGATACGTTAACTGTTCTACCTGCTCTAGTTTTTGCCCTCCTATTTAAATGTTAAGCTTAGCCTTTTCCCTATCTACAAAATTGCATAGCCATAGTTTTCTTTACATTGATTCTTCCTCCATATTTTTCAAACTATGGTAGATTTTCAAAATTTCCAATTCACTCAGAAATCGGACACATGAGAAATTTACATATGGCTGAAGATAAATTTTATTGTTCTTTACTATTCAAAAAGAAAGATTTACTCAGCGAAACCGGATGAGTTCTTAACCAAATCCATGGGGTGATGTTAATCAAACACCAACAGTATTCTCATTAACTTTTTTGACATAATATATATTATATTTTTTAAAAGTTCATGGGATTGCGCTAAAATCCGGACAAACTTCAATTTGAACTTCCCGCCGTATCGTAGTTCCATAGTGGGTCGTGATTGGCGTTCATCATATCTATAGGCATTTAGTAAACGGTCAAAAACCTCAAAATGTCTGATATATTACTAACAAGTGCGGAGCGCAATCGAAGAGTCGATATTATCGAAAGGGTTCGCGCTGGGCATTATACTATATTTCGAAATAGTTCGATTCTTCGAGTACCCCAGATAAACTGTATTGTACTATATTGCGGCCAAATTTCTTTTTTAGTATGTCTACGGCTTTCGAAGAAGTCTGCTGGTGAAGGTTTCGCTAACCCGGTGAGGATATCTCATACGAGGAAACGCGTGCTGGTCCGGATTCGAGCGCCGCACCCTGTAAGCGTATTCAATTAAATATTATAACAATTAAAAAGCTTTATTTGCTTGTCTTCTATCTTTCACGACGTTTCGGAATGATTCATCTGACTTCTAATACAATGCATAGAAAAAAAGATTAATTACATAGATTTATATTGACGAAGCTGCTTACAAATCTCAAAAATGACCGCTAGAAGAGACTGATGCATAAAACGCATTTAAACTGTTACTGTAATTGCTTTGGTTAGAGTATTGCATGATTTGAAACACGCCAATCCATCTGACCTACTGATAAGCATCGAAAGCGGAAGAGGAGGTAATTCATGTCTTATTCCGTTTGATAAGAGGGTCAATGTCGTGAATAATTTCCACCAGTTAGATCGCAAGTTCGAATAGCACTATGATGACGATTACGTATTGAGGCAAGGCCCCTCGCAACTTCGTTTTTCTTTAACAATTAAAGTTCAAAACTGGTATTAACCTTTTAAAAAATGGGTAACCTCTTCGATATGATTTTTTGAATAACTTGTATTACGACATTCAGGGTTTTCACAAAATCCCCCCCCCCCCCGGTCCTTATGTCCTTTTTTTAGTTTCCCAATTTGGAAAAATGTCTCGGCGGACTACACAAGTGGAACGTTGGCAAAACGCAGATGCCTATGCTGAGGACCGTCCGAAATTTTAGCTTTTGAAGGGCTTCAAAACGTTGGGAGGAACGCTGCGGTAAGTGGAACGTGCTAAAAGGAGACTTTGTTGAAAAATAAAAAAAATATCAACAGCAAAAAAAGTTTTCTTGTTTTTTCCAATATAACTCATTGAAAGATCAACGCATTATTGTGATGCTTTCATTGAATTCAGGCGATTTTTTCCTTAAAAAACTAGTCGAAAATGTGTAAAAAAATGAAATATTAAAATATTTTACGCCAGAACCCACTATAAAATCAATTTAAATTTGTAGCAATGGTTCACACCATACGTACAACGCATCGGTCATCGCCGCACTCCGTCCATAATCACGCACCGTTAATATTTCATTCACTTTTTTAATGCAACTTCTCACGTCGTCCACATAACTTACAAAACAATATTTTTTAAAAGGTACAATAGTATAATAATCACTGATCAATGAATTTTATCACCGCGTGGCTGTGGTATTCACTTATTCATAATACTCCTAAAACTGGATGGAAAGGGCTCAAAAACAAACCTTCTTACACTGTGGTCGTTCTTTTCATTTAAAGTTAGGCTTTTCTATCCCTTGCGAAGGCAAATTTGTATAGCACAACACCCTCACAATCATAAAAAAATAATTTAAAAAAAACCACAGGTCGGGTACTTTTCGGACATTGTTTATACATCACTGAAGGTAAATCACTGAATCGCCTGGATGCATGTATATATTTTTTCTAATGTCGGTATTTATCTCCTCGGATTGGTGACCTCAGATACGTTCACCACGTTCAGGACAGGCCCGGGGGAAAGTGGAGGTGTGGAAAAGGGCAAGCCAAGATATCTACCCATTCAATCGATCCATTTGGACGGAAGACTTTTCTTTCCGATTCGGGTGGAGAAATTCCGGGCACTTGGATGCAAAAAGGTCGGCGGAAGGCCATTTGGAGAAATGGACAAGGCGCGGAGGAGGGGGGGATATGGGGGGAGAAGAGGGGGGAATAGTAATTAGAGCGTGTAGGATAGTCGCCCGGGTGAATGACCGCGAAATGGACCCGATAAAGGGGAAGACAGGGTCCAAAGGGCGCCGGTATTCTTGAATCCCTTTCTCACGCGGTCATCCAATCAATTTGACCTCCCAGAACCCGACTGCAAACAGTCTTGGACACACACCTAACGCTGTGAAATAGAATCAGCCAATCGGAAGACACCACCGGACAAAACTCCCGGCGATACGCAACTTTTGAAATTGCAATGCATGATGGTTCTTTTCATATTTAAAATATTTGTTTTCGTAACGTCATCACCCAAATACAAACACCGTTTATCGATTGTTTCCCCTGCCACATCATATTTCGCCATCAAGTGGCAATCACGAACTTAAAATGCATTCGATCGAATATTTTGACGAAATTTTTCGTTTTGCTTAAAGTTCTATGCCACCTACGTCAAGCTCGCAATCGTTTTCTTTATCTTTAACCTGCAGTATACGGCAATCATATTGCGAAAGGTATTAATGCCACGCTTATCCCACACCATTGATTTTGGTAAGCAATGCAGTAAGTAACTACGAGTGATCGGACGTCCGCTGCGTGTTACATAAACAATTATGGCTTTTCCAGGCTCGCTACCACGACATTTTACTAACCATCGATTAACAGTAGACCTATCAACGTCATCGCCACCATAAACAGCCTTTAAAAGATGATGGATCTCTGTAGTAGGAGTCACTTTTTCATCGGTTAAAAATTCGATAACAGCACCGTATTGCCCAAACCCCAAACTTGCGCAAGCATGTTGAGGGGGGCTGTTACTTCCACATGTCACCAGTAGTGCCTCTGAAGGTCATTTTGTTTTCCGTCTACTAGCAATATTGCCTTAGCTTGGCAGCCTATCCTCATATTTTCACCGCAGGCTTTTTCACAACAAAAAAATCTCATCAAATCTGTGATCCAACTATGGAAGCCCTTATCGCTGATATTTCGTACAATTTTCTCGTCAATTTTTCGTTGAATTTCCTGTTTGCGGCTTCCAAGACGTAAATTTCAGTAAAAACTCGTCCAAACTGTTTCTCATCATCTTCCGAATTCCCGAAAAATTCGCCGATTTTGCGGGATTAACACCCACGCAAGTGAGGGTGCGTCGTGATATGTCAGGTGGGAAAAAGTGAGCAATTTTTATGGCGAATTTTAACATTAAAACAAGCCAGAAGAGTTTTATTAAATGTGGTGATAAAAAATGCAGTGTTTTGGGAATAATAAAAAAATGACTTCCCTCATACGTTTACTTCTTAAAGTATTTTGATACTAAAATTATTTGAATAAAATATTCAACTATAGTTTTTCCGGCAAAATTTTGAAAATTTGACCAGCTTAATTTTTCTAACGCATATTTGGGATTCGTTTTGTAGCGGTGGAAGTGAAAATCAATCAATTTTACCCTCAAAGGACTTCTGATGCGGGGATGGGTGTTCGATAGGAGCCAAGGTCAACACTCCCACACATTCAGGCCGCGACATGTGCGTCATTTGTCCATCGACAGCAGCATTCACCATTACGTAAAACAAATGTGGCCAGATGCGGATTTCATGAAAGAGAATCCCTCCACGGCTAGCGACTGTCCCTTTAATAAAGAAACAAATAAACGGATCCCCATTGAGTAATGACTGAGGACTAACATCTTAGAATTGCCAAACAGTTACATATACATTTTTTCATCTGTGTCAAACGACATTCAAGAGTGGCGCGGAATCTTTCAGATCGGATGCTTTTTCAATCCACTCTTCGGTTACCTAGTGCGAACGTTTCCATCGCTACCAAAAAACAACAACAACTGACATGAACTATTATAATTATTATTATTTTGCAATTAAGATGGCAACAATGGCATCAACACAAATGTCGTGTTGTCGCCACATCGTCCGCTGGAAAAATGACACCTTCGACTAACCTGCTCTATGTACACTTGATCTCTGTGATTTTTTGGGAGAGGAAGGGAAAAAGGGAAGAATATTCGTTGAAAAACAATCAGGTATTCATTTAGTACCTTTGTAGGAATGCTGTAAGAAGACTTGATTCATAATAAGGGATTTATTCGCCCAATAAATTAAGTTACTTTTCATGCGGAATAGCGTTGGACGGCTTGAGGCGGGACGACCCCTCCCCGCAGGGATTTTTATTTTATATACCCTGCAAGCTGTGGTCCCCTATGAGTTGGTTTTTCGCGTGGTTCGGAAATTAATCAAACTTCATGAGGATTCCATAATACACTTGCAGGATATATTCTATTAACGGGGCGTAACTAAGGACAGATAACATTTCTCTTAGACCTTTTTCAGGAACATCTACCCGGTACTCTTCTAACAAACCCCATTCTTTTGCTCTGAGAGACCTTATGGTTTTGCTCATTCTCCTTCAACTGGGGAAGCTACGAAAGAACTATCACACCAAGTACAGCACGAAAGAGAATAATAAAGAGAGAGGGAGAGAGAGGGAGGGCATGGCTTTTAAATTAATTCACACTCGGGATGGGAAGAACGGATGGCCTTCGGGAATAACTAATTAACAGGTACATATGCAGCGATGGCGCAAAAGGGATTCGCTTCCTGTCTTCGGGACGATTTAAAACTTCGGATTCCTCACACCTGCCGCGTGACGTCATGACCAATCAGGTCGCCTCCTGCTGGGCGATGCAAGGCGCGAGCCCAAAGGAGGAAGGATAGGGGGAGGGGAGGGGGGGAAGATGTGAAATAAAAAGAAAACAAACGAGAAGCGTCGAGCGAAACCCGCGCGATTAATGTGATCAGAGCGAGGGCGCTTGGGGTCATGTCTTCAACGGACGAATTATTCGCATTTAAATGCCAACCCATTATAATTCGACAACTGTTCGCATTCGCATGACACTCTTGAAATAACGTGAAGCCACGTCAATTAGCTGCATGTCACGTCTGCACCGTTTTATAGCACTTATGCTAAAGATGTCGACTAAAAACAGGAGCAGTAGTTTTTTAATGTGAGGCGACCCACAGCTAAGGTCTATTTTCACCATTAAGGATGGATAGGGCAAGGATGAAGGCTGGAGAGAAACACGACGTCGGCATTAGTCTACATTTTTCACGAAAGGTACCAAGGGGTCAAACAGTTTAACGTCCCATCCGACGGACGTTGTACTCATTCAAAGTGCTATCCTCAAATCACAAGTAGGGATTGGGATACCGCTGAAAAATATATGTCGCCTCCAGGATATAAACCCGGGCCCTAAAGTTGGGAAACCAGTGCGTTAGCCATCGCACCTTTCCGTCTCGGATAATCAGTACCAAATTAAAAAAAGAGAAAATGTGGTTAATAATATGCAAAAGGTCTAACTAAGAATGAAATTAAACTTCTAAATAAAACTATTACCGATCAAATGAAAAGTCTCAATTTTCTGTGTCAACTTAAGCTTTGAACTTATTTCAAAAAGAGTGCATCGGTATCCAGTTGCATCGAGACCCTGGAAGATGGCGTATGAAATGCAATTTCCGATTTTTTAATCGAATTTCCTTCTTAACCTCATGTGTTTCCCGCAGATATTTTACGACTGGTCGAAGAAAGACATCGTCAAGAAGTAACATTACTGGAGCACGCTGTACTCTTAGAGGTGGCTCTCCGCAAAGGTTTCCTATGCACGTACTTCGAAGGAAAAAGGGGCGTGAATTGCAGTGTTGGAGACGTGCAAAATAGGAAGGTGCCAAGCTGCTTGAGTTGCATTGTGAGAATAAGTGGCAGAGGAAAAAAGCACACGTGTATTAAATCAATATTGTCATTACTGTGGTAGAGAGTGAAAATGCCACGCGAGGTATGTCCAATAAAAACGCGAACTGGTGCAATCTGGCGGCCATGACGCGGCCTGTAGCCCCGCCCTCTAAGGGCGATAGTTGCCTGAGACCCAACGAGCCATCTGTGCTTGGCGGATCGTCGAGCTGTGCGTATGGTGCCAGCCATGTTAGTTTCTGTCTTCCTTGTTTTTTTACTATTTCCGAAAATGGAAATTGACGAAACGTGCTACCTCCCAGTTCTCAAGCGTTTGAGAACGGGGAGACGGCGTCCGTCGTGTGCCACCAAATTTGACTCAAGGCGATGGATGGATGGATCCTTCACCATGACAATGCACCTGCACATTCAGCATTGACTGTTCGCCAGTTTCTGGCAATAAATTCAATCCCCTTGATCCTTGATCATCCCCCTCATTCGCCAGATCTCGCCCCCCCTGCAACTTTTTACTATTCCCCCAAAATGCAAAAATGTGATGAGGGGACATTGGGACAATTGGGAAGATGTGGAAGACACAATAAAGCAAGAAACGATGAGAAAACTAAAAAGCCTAAACTGCGGCCAAGAGGACTTCCAAGTGTGCTTTAAACCAGATGGAAGCATAAAGCATACGAATGGAGAGTACATTGAAGGGGGCTTAATCGTTGTACATAGACTAAAGTTTGTAAAATGAAGTTTTTATGGCCTCAGTTCGCGTATTTATTGGAGAGACCTGGTATATAGGAGTAGTGGTTTGTTGGGCGTGCCCCACAAATGAGGCCTAACCAGCGACCTGATAACATTTCTCTTTGACCTTTTCATCACGTTTACCAAGCACTCTTCTGATAAATCCTAATTTATTGTTGGCTTGTCCACATATTCCCCCCCTAGTATGTGTTTCACCCGGGAGAGATCGTGAGTGAGGGTAACGCCATTGAGTATTCAATTGAGCCAGCACATTCCATTTCGGTGTTCCCAATGCAGTAGACGTTCGGGTGGGAATTACTCTTTGACCAAAAATTTATCACTACGCACTTTTTAAAATTTAATTCAATTGACAAGTGTCACGCTAGCGTTGTATAGCGTTTAGGGCATCTAGTAAAGCTGCTGCGTCCTCAGGTTCACGGATATCACGGTAAAAACCACGGTAAAAATGGCATCATTCCTAGCCAAACGTTCTGGGCGGATATGCAATCGTGAGGTTGACTTGAAATATGTGTCTCTCTACGTAGAGGAGATAACTAAAAGCGACAGAAGGTTCAACTTTCTCTCTCAAGTACGAGGGTAATGAATACATTCTTGTACACCACAAACAACAACAAAAAGCAAGATCGGGCAAAAAGTAAATTTAAGTACAATTCTTTAGTTTCAAAAATATAAATTTATTTTTCGACTTAGCACCAATTAAGGCTAGCACATTTCTCCCAACGTGAAACAAGTTTTTTTCATTCCGTCACTGAAAAACTCTTCCAACTTTTCTCGAATCCACTTGACTTGACAGCTGCCTTCACCTCATCATCCGAGGTGTAATGATTACCCTCGAGGTTTCTCCTGAGTTGAGGAAAAAAATAGAAATCACAAGGCGCAAGATCGGGGGAACAAGGAGGGTGTGGCATCGGTTCGAATTTCAGGTTTCGCAGAGCCTCTCCAGTTGCGGGGTGTGGGGTGTGTGGACGAGCGTTGTCATGTTGCAAGATTATTGGCGCCAGGCTGCTGCCTTTAACACGACAAACTCGACGTCGGAGGTGTTTCAGAGTCTGTTTATACTGAAATGAATTTCCCATTGCCTCTCGTTCCGCAAAATCGGTCACATCAACTCTGTGAGCATCACAAAACACAGTAAAAAGTTTTCTACGGATGATTGTCTTTTGAAATTTTTCTCGCTCGCAACCACGTAATTCTACTACCCATCGATTTGCGGTACACCTATCAACAGTATTGCCACCTAAACAGCCTTTAGACAACGATGAATCTTAGTAGGAATCACTTGTTCAGGAGTTTAAAATTCGATAACAGCACGCTGTTTAACTCGAGTTGGCATAGCACAAAAACACGTCTCCATACTTCCGCTTCTCGAAATACACTGGATGAATGAAAGAAACTCAAACCTGCGCATGCATGCTGAGGGGGAATGTTACTTCCACATGCCACAAGGAGTGCTCCTAAAAGTCATTGTGCTTGTAGTTTACAAGCATGTGTGCTTTAGTTTTCAGCCTGTCCCCGTAGTTGTGCAAGCAATGAAATTGAGACTTTTTAGCTTGAAAGCATTTTGCACGTGTGTCAATATAGTATGTGTAACTCCGCACTGTTGAATACAACCACCTACAAACCACAGCACAACAGTCAGTGGTCCGACGCATACAGAGGCGTATATAAATCCTGCCTCTGTCGGAGGCGATGCATGAAAACTAGCGGGGCTTGATTTCAAAGTGACACAAGCAAAGGAATGACTCGATTTCCGGTAAGAACACACCATGCAAGACGGGAAATTAATAACGAGCGACCGCCTTCAACTGTTATTGTTACACGAGTGACGTAGCGGGAAATGATTTTCTTGACCGAAGTAAAAAAAAACACTTGGAAACGTATATGGAGAGTGGAGCGAGTTTTGTTAACGGCGGACACGGGGTGGCAGAATTCATTACGGGGTAGGAATCCTTCGGCGCGTCGCTGATTCGATGTAATGGATGGAAGGGGGAGGGAGGGGGGGGGAAGAGGAAGTTAAAGAAAACGCCCAACACGCCAATTTTCGGGGTCTACACATTCCATTTCCGGGTTCCCAGTTCAGCAGGTGCTCGGGAGGGAATTGCCAATTTTTTCCGAAAATTCATTACCACGCACTTTTTTTAAATTTAACTCCAATCGCAAAGTGTCGCACCATCGTTTTGTAACATTCAGATCATCTGACAAAGCTGCTGTGTCCTCAGGATCACGGATATACGATCACGATACATTTCTAAATACGATGCAATTTGCGGAGCTAGATCCTCGATCGAAAGAAAGTGCACTCCGGAAACTGATTAACTACTCATCATAAGGCCAAAGCTGACAAATCAAGTCTCATTATCATAGTATTACGTGCCATCGTCCTAACAATGCATCGACATGAAAGGTCAGCAGGCCAAAACTCTTAAATTCATATTTGAGCATTGATGTTCTTATAAAGATAAATAAACATCCATGCACATCAACATACACATTAAGTATTTCTGGCATTTACCGAAAAATCATTAATAACAATAAAACCAAGTAATAAGAAACGACTAGTAAGTACAGCACTGTTGACTGTTCCTTATTAGGACCGCAGTCAATATGGTACATTATATGCACGGGAATAATATGCTTTAAAAATACGATAATCTCCCATCAAATGAATACCCAAATTATGGAAATGTAGTCATAAAAAATGATGGGGCCAAGTGAAATGGCCACAGTCACCAAACGGAATAGCCGTATCGTAAATACTTTCGGTACAGTTGAGTGGTTTGGTAGGCCACTTCAAATAACTGGCAAAAATAATAATCATGAAACATACATTCACATTTCCATATTATCTCCAACTCATTCATTAATACATGGAGGAGAAACGCGAGCCCGCTACAGGCCAAAGTCTAAAAAAAAAAAAAACCAGAATCTCACGATTTGTTGCCCTCATTTCGTTTACTTAATGAATTCGGTTCCAGAACGAACAACCAAACTCATCTTTAATGCAATTATCAAGCAGTCTCCGCGGAACGCCTGCTTCGTGTTCCGCATAATCACTACGGCACACCACAGTCAGTTTTCTCGTTAGAAAATTCATGGAGTCACCAATTTCAAACCAATTAAAAGCAAGGACACAAAGGCGAGCCGAAGACTGGAGTTTTCGCCCACTAATATCCTGGCGAGGAAGGCAATTCAATGATTAACGCTGGACGACAGAAGTTGGCGAAAACCTACGGCACGGATTCATCAAGTCACCACTCAAGATCGCGGATTGGGAGGATGGGCCCCACCCCTCCCCCCCCTCGCCTCATGGATGATGACTGCGGCGGATCACGTCAGTTCTAATAAAGAGGCGCTGCTTGCTGCTCACTTACTTCCCTCTTGGCTCTCCGTCCTCGTCATCCCCCCCTTGGGAGCACCCCTCCCACCAAAGAAAAAAGAAACCCCCTCTCACCTACCTTCGCACAAGAGGGGTCCAAAGGGGAGGGGGCGGTTGAGGGCGGCCCGTAAAATGTCCACTTCTCGCGGTGACTAAGCAGATCCAAGATAGAAACGGCGCTGATGGCTCTTGGTCGGCACCGAGTCCAACGATCTCCCTGGCCGCACTTCGCCGTCACTCGGAGTTGAGAGAAGGGGGGGAGGGTGGACGGGTGATGCGATTCGCGCGTGCAAGCGTCAACCCCGAGGGTCGGGGAAGGGTAACGGAGAACTGGAAGAGGCACCCACTCGGCCGAAAGACTCCCGACGCCGGCGGCGGGAAAGACAAAAGTAAAGCGCGGGCGTCGACGCAATTGAAATGGGTATGGGATAATCGACCCCCCTCCTACGCCCCTTCCCCCCATTTCCCCTCCTCCCCCTCGCCCTCCCGCCGCAAGCATACATATTGTTCGACGGTTTGCTATCCTAAGACCTCTTCGATTGTTAGTTCGAACGGCGACAATGTAGACAAACGCATCGCTCTGTTCGAAAACACGCAACGGTTTCCTTCGTCGGCTCAAGTTCTAATTAATAACTCTCACCTATGGAGCACGAATTATTTTATTAGTTATTTAGTTTGTTTAGTAACCTTCGAGCAACCGCTAGGGTGTGCGGCAGGGGGTGAGATTACACACAAGACTATCCTCGACCCAAAACACGTTTCACTCCTTGCGCGGTCGGACAAACGTAATTTTATTATGATACCCTATTGGTCGAGGGAGAAATGACATCCTAAAACTATCTTCTCCGCATTTAATCTCTCTAATTTCATTTGACATGACTCTCCTACCGTAGAGACTTCGCTCATAAAACCGCTGAGTTTCGCTCAAGAGCTCTCAGCACTTCCATTGATCGCATTATCCAATGGTTACCAAGTTGATCTCATTCCTTAACTCCCACATGAAATATTAAATTTACAATCCTTGTACTTTATCACTGCCACGACCACCCCAAAGTAAAAGGTGTAAAGTATTTTTTGTGAGGCCTCTGTCCGATTGATTAGCCGAGAAGGTTCCCGATAAGAGAGATATAGGGTCTGATTTTTACAACCGCGCTGAATATTACATGGGTCAGACGGGAAGGAAATTGAGAATGAGAAAAAGCGGACAAGCTCAATGCTCTATGTAGACTTTTCACGTTCGGACAACGTTATTCCGATCCCCAATCGTTCTTGGAAAATATTGCATTTATTCATTTGTATATACCCTGCAAGCCACCGCTAGGGTGTGTGGCAGGGGGTGAAAACACACAAGAATAATTTTACCCGAACATGACCCCACCGCGGATAATGTTATTATGATCCCTAGTCGTTCGTGGAATAAATTACATCTTAAATTAATCTGTTTTACACTTAATCTCTCTCATTTAATTAGCAAGATCTCTGTTACCGTAGGGCGATGGTGTAATAATACATTTTCAACGCCACTGCTAAAGAGACATCCTTCTATTAACTTCGATGGGAGGAAGTTACTTGCCCGTGCCGGTGGCTACTGAGACCGAGCAATCAAATAATCAATTTCAACAGTGATTCCGGCTATTCCCTCAGCAATGCATGGAAATCTGTTCTAATGGAGGCAAGAAAAGGAAGGAACAGACCACAACGGCCCGGCGACCAATCAGGAGGCTCCTCCTCTTCGGAGCAATCACAAGTCACCTGACCCGAGAGCTCAAGTACGACCAAATGTAGATTAGCCCTCATCCACCCTGAGGATGATGCACGAGTCGACGATCGAAACGTCGGCCAATATGGAAACCCTGATCCGGTGGAAGATCCGAGAAAGCTTCATCTAACTTTGATTAATTTTCCTCAAGTACTGACACCCGTTCGCTTCAAAGACCTCACCGTTTTTCCGAGACGCGCAAAAAAAACTGAGCAGCGGAATACGATCAGAAGTGAAATGAATGATATTTTCGAATGAAATGATTCGTTTAGTTTCAAAAAGTTCTTGTACAAAGCTTCCGAAGCTTTGCACACGAAGCATTTTCATTCCATTCCCGCTAGACATCAATTTTTCAAAAGTACATACGTTCTATTTTTGAATGGCGAAAAATTTTGGAATGCGAATATTTGGATGCAATTGTCACAGGCAACCTTGGTTACCGAACGATGCTCGAAAATTCAACAACGACCGACAAATTAAACTGATGACAAGAAAAAGAGTATGCATAAATAATTTTAGTACATTCTCAAGTACTCGTGTAAAATACCTGTGAATTACAAGCATCGATTGAAACATTTATGGCAAACAGGAGAATACCCAAACAGAAGTTAAACATAATTTATTACGGATATAATTAATCACTTGCTAAGATCGCCAAAAGAGCGTATACGCATACCATGCAATAAACTGTCTTGTAAACAGAAACCATGCAATAGGTTTTTACAGGAAGTACTGCACAGAAGGGTAACTTCTGCCGGGATCACACAGATTGGTAAGATAGGTAACGAGAAACCACTAATCATCAGGTAACGCACTTCGGAATAAGACACATTACGGTAAGGAACGACATTGGCTCATTCAACACATAAAACAATATTTTGGGGAAATTTCTACATGAAAGACGACATCGAGAAAGAACAGAGAGAGAGAGAGAGAGGAGAAATGGTATCGAGACGGAGGACATCCTAAGAGAGGTTGATGGAAGGTAACTGATAAAACAACCACTGACTACAAGATAGACACGTACGAGTCATGTGTTCACACGCATTCGAGGTACTATTTTCTTTCAACGGACGGGATGGAAAGAACGGTGGAAAGGACTGTGACTAAACAAGCGTTACACAGGCACCGTCCAGAAATGACGTCACGCAAATTCAGTGATAAGTGTTGGATAGTCGCGATCACCGTGACTCTGAAGTGAAGCGGAGGGTATTTACAGGAGAATGTGGTCGACCTTTAGTGACACCAGGCCCCTACCATGGTAGTCCCTTTCCCTGTGCCGCTAGAACCCTTCCAGGAAGTATTAAATGCAAAATGCAAAAAAAAAACAGTAGAAGGCGTGACACAGGTTGAAACTTGACCATTTGCTCAATACCGAAACGTTTAAAAACACAAAGATAACCTAACCATAATCAAACTTTAAAAAATGACTGGATAACACCCTTTTCCGCTCCTAAAAAGAGTACCGACAACGAACGCGTTACTTGGCAACCTACACACAACAATCAGCTCGGTATAGCGTGTGGATATTCCAATTATACAACATTTTTTCCTTCATATTCAGTTGCGTGAGTTTATTTTCATATTTTTTTTTCCATCGGTTACTTCATTTACAGGCATGGCAACCCACTTCAATACAAAAATCTTGCGAGTTACGCCTGTCACGACAAGTCAAGGGTTTGAAAACGAGTTACCATTGAGAGGGAGGGTATCTCAGGGGGACAAGCGTGACAGAGCCAAAACTGGCATTTTTTAATAAAATTTAAAATTCCCATGGCGGGAGGGGAACAGCGCGGTATTTTTTTAAGAGGAGAAACGTCCGAATTTGGAGTGAGGGTGACCAGTTCGAGAATGTAAAACAAACTAATGGACAATCTAGCCAAATTTAAACCATCACTCCCTAGTTATACGACGAAATAATTACAAATCTGTATCTCAGATGGACTAGCGTGACGGAATTTATTTATTTTTAGTTATTTATGTACTCTGCAAGCATTCGATAGGATGTGTGGCAGGGGGTGAATACACACCAGACTAATTTTTACCCGAACATGGACCCTACCGCGGTCGGGCAATGTTATTATGATCCCATTAATCATTCGTGGAAAAAATGACATCTTAAGTGTATCTGTTCTTAACACTTAACCTATCTAATTCTATTGGCATGATCTATCCTAACGTAGCACGATGGGTTAATATAATACATTTTCAACACCACTACTGAAGAGACCCTCTTACAATTTATTTGACAAGAGCTCCAATCTGTGCAATTTAACCTTCTCTCCATTGAGTGAGCCTAGCTGCTCTCATATTTTGGATACGCTACTGAGTTTATCATAACGATAAGGTTTTACAAATCTAGAGATCCTCTACGCTGCACGCGATCCAATTCGGTAATCAATCCAACTTCATAAGGATCCCATAATATAATATCAGCATACTCCATTAATGAGGCCTAACCAACGACAGTTAACATCAAATTAAAGCGATATGGTATTACGCAGCGTTACATCGCACATCCTACAAGCCTCACTTAAGATATATAATGTAACATCACTCGCACGTCAAATGTAACGCTAAATTATAAAGATATTTAATGAAGACGTGATTTAAGTGGTAAAAGCGTGATGGTATCGCATGGCAATGTGACGTGACATGATATTCAACATGATATGAGGTCGAATACGAACAAGGGGGGGAGACTGCGTGACGTCATTCATGGACACTGAGCGAGTTTTTCTAACTAAGGTCAGACTAGGACAGTATGATGCTGGGTTGTTCACATGGGCCACATGTATTTTATGTCTCTCTACCTGTGGAGGTCCTCCTGTGACCTGTGTTCACCCTCTTCGCTGAAGGGGTCGCAGATGACGTCAGGTGGTGGTGACTGGTGCGCTGGTTCCTTCTGAGGTTAACGGCCGAGGTCGAGGAGGATGAGGACACCGTGGTCAAAGCATTGTTGCTTGCCGCCTTGTCCCTGGATCGTTCCCTTTGGGGGTCTGCGTGCGGACGCCAAAAGAAGACGGGTTGGGAATGCGAGTCAGCCATTTAATTATTGCCGATTTCAGGAATAACAAGCAAAAATAGAAACTATATTAATGTCTCGAGAGGGGTGTGGAGCGTGAAGGGGGGGGTTACATGGAGGGGGACGAGACAAACGTCACATTTAAACAATTAAAAAAATTAAGAAAAAATATACAGCTGCTACAATAGGGACTGGGATTACGACAGTTTCAAATGCGCCCGCCATTCCTCATCTTTCGCGTTTCCGGATTTCGCCGCGAGGGGAATTAACGCGGGCGTGAAAGAGAGTCGGAAAAAAAGGAGACGCCAGCGCATCCTGGCGGAAGCTGCACGCACTGATGGCGGAGTTACGAGTTGCGACTACAGCGCCTCTCGGGAGAAACTGACACGACTCGCCGATCGTCGAATGACAATACAAAAATTGGCGGGAGAGAAAATGCTAAGAAAACTCGAGGAAAAATTAGCATTATGATTAAGAAGACATTATTCAAATCGTTAACATTTTCAAAGTAACCCCATTCACTTCGACAATACAACTGAACACCTACTTCATTCATGTAAGATACTTGAGTTATATACGCATGTATCGCAGATTGGAAAAAATGCGTCAAATATTTCAGTAATATTCCTCAACACACCTATTTTCTTCTTCGTTACAACTCTATATTGTTCCAATCTCTAAAAGCGTCGGCAATGACTCCAAATTAAAACGTCCCTGAGTATCAAATTCAAAATGTCGCATTGGCTATTTATTATTTTTCTTAAATTATTGCTAGAAGGAAGAGGAAGTCGCATTGTATCGCCATTTTGATGTCTTCCAACAATACCCCCCCCCCCCGCCGCACGAAAATAGCCGCGTACGATTGGATGTATACGAGGTACGTCCAATTAAAACGCGAACTGGTGCATTCTGGAGGCCATGACGCGCACTATAGCCCCGCCCACTACCAGGACTAGTTGCCCTAGACGCCCAATGAGATCTTTCTGTTTGGCGGATAGTCGAGCTGTGCGCATGGTGCCAGTTATTTCAGCTCGTGTTGTCCTTGTTTGTTACTATTTGTCGAAAATGGAAATTGATAAAATTACGGAGCAACGAGTCAACATAAAGAATTTTGGTGAAGTGCAGAAAAAGTTATCAAGAAATTACTGAAATGTGGAACGCTTTTAATGGTGATAATTCTCTGAAGAAAACATCCGTTTTCAAGTGGATTAAATCAAACCAAAAAATCAAGAAATAGCCGATTGAAAATCAAAGTCATGCTCCTGGTTTTCTTTGAAGTCGAAGGTGTTGTTCATCATGAATTTCTTCCTGAAGAAAAATTTCTACTGTAAGGTAGAACTCAGAACTCAGTAAATAGCTGAGTTCTACCTTACATTTCTCAAGCGTTTGAGAGTTCGCGTGCGATCGAATTCGACTCAAGGCGATGGATGGATCCTTCACCATGGCAATGAACCATGGATATTCAGCATTGATTTCTCGGCAATCTCTGGCAAAAAATTCAACCAACTTGATCGTCCTCCTCATTCGCCAGATCTCGCGCCCCCTGTGACTTTCTCCTATTCCCCCAAAATGTGATGAGGGGAAATATCACATTGGGAAGACGTGGAAGACACAATGAAGCAAGAAACGAAAAGAAAACTAAAAAGCCTAAACTGCTGCCAAGAGGATTTCCAAAAGGGTGCTTTAAACAAGATTGTATATAAGTGCATAGCATAGGAATGGAGAGAGTACTTCGAAGGGGAAGAAATCGACGTAGACAAAATAAAGTTTTAAATGGCCTCAGTTCGCGTATTAATCGGACAGACCTCGTATCCTCATTTCAAATGTTTCCGTTGGAGGAGAAAACCCAGACACGGTTGGTTCCCACTGCATCTCTCAGTTCTATTTTAAGAAGGTAATGAGAGGGATGGGAAGAGAAAAAAAAGTGAAAGATGGAAATCTCTCTCAAGTGAGAAAGACGTAAGAATGAGAGAGAGAAAAAAAGAGAGATGTGGAGGGGAGGGGATAATAACATCTTTCTCCTCCGCCGACTCCCTGGACTGGTTCCTGCTTTTTTACGCTACAAACCTCAGACTCCCATCCTCCTCTCGCCAACCAGCCGACGGCAATAATGTCTGCTTATTACAACCAAAATATCCTCCGCTGGAGGCGAAAATACAAAGGCTAAGACAAAAAATGAGGGAATAAGAGAGCGGGGGAGTGTGTTCTGCCCGTGAACGGGTTACTGGAAGGAAGGCGAGAGAAGAAAAGGTAAGCCCTAAACGAACCGGCCTCTTACCATTCCCCTTCCTCAAACGCAACAAACAAAATAACATGACGGCGCACAAGAAACATGCTCAACACGTGCTCGATCCTCGAGTGCGCAGGCGCGAGAACAAATTCTTGCGCAGCGACCGCCAGTTTAAAGTCATCCGCCACCTATCTTAACATACACATTGTATCACTACACGCACACACAAACAAAAGAACTTTCCTGAAGTAGGGTGAAATATGTTGTTAAAGAAATAAAAATGAATACAAATTGCGGCGCTTAAATCCAGACAAATTACAATTTGAATTTCTAAAATAGGCCAAGAAGAGAAAAGGCCAAAAGCTCAAACTACTTACAAACTGAGTTTCCTTTTAGGTGTTATCAAATTTGGTTTTTGTTCTCTTTTGCCATTTAAATATCATACTGCTCTGGTGAGAGCTTCTACATCACCTATTTACATACATACATATATATATATATATATATATATATATATATATATATATATATATATATATATATATATATATATATATATATATATGATGGGCTGACACAATATAACTCAAATAGAATAGAATGGCAACATTTAAAAGGACACACACGGCAAATTGTTCGAGCTTTCGGCCCTCTCAGAGGCCTTCTTCAAGAGAGACTCATATATATATATATATATATATATATATATATATATATATATATATATATATATATATATATATATATATATAAATATATGTCCTTACTTCCTTTTAAATGTTGCCATTCTATTCTATTTGTGTTACATTGTGTCAGCCCATTATATATATAGAGCTTATCTCATTTGGATATGAGGAGTGATGAAAATCGACGTAACGCACTATCAAGCACAATTCTTAAAAAGATATATGAAATTATTATTGTCAATTGTAAACCACGATTTTTTGAGCTAAGGTGTTTTCCTAATGTACTCATGACACGTGCGGTCTAAAACTTACTATGGACAACATATTGTATGGAACATTTTGAATATTTACCATGCTATTTCGGCTGTTTTCCGCAAATTTCAATTAACAACATTCAAAATAAGGCTGTTAGAAACTTATAAATTGACAATCACAGAATCCTGGTATAATTTTGCATATTATATCAGTTTTTCCAAGAACGACACGTTTTCCTGCAACACCAAATCAAAAAACATCCAGGGTTAGTCCTTCACTGCCATATAGAGGCATATCTGGGACATAACACGCCAATTGTGCATGGGGACTATCACGTGTATACCATGTCTTATCATCGCCAAGTGACAGATGGCAATTGAGACTCAATAGCACAGAAAACTTTATCGAGATGCCCGACATGCAATCTCCATAAATCAATCAAAGGAGCACTTGATTCCGCTATATGAGAAGCAACGGCGGCGCGCAAAAGTAAAAGACAAGAGGTCGGGGGTCAGAGAAACAAAGAGAGGAAGATTGGGACTCACGGGAAGGCTGTTTCGGAATCGCCCCGAGGTTCTTTCGAATGGGCCGGGGGATGTTGGAGGCCCCGGAGTTGCTGGAGCCATCGCTGAAGGGACTCGCCGACCGATCCGCCTCCCTCTTCTTCGATGATCCTGGAACGGAAAGAGAAGGGACATGAGGACAAATACTCTTTGCGGACAGGGGTAAAGCATTTGCGTTCGATTGACATCAACTTAAAATCTACTCCCGAACAAAATCCAGAATTTATATTTTCCATGAAAGTGTAACCATGGAAATTTCAATTAATACCTTCATTGGTATTCCAAATATCATTGAACATTAAAAATTGTCCCTACTTAATCGTTTTTTACTCGATTACACTTAATCTATAATTCGGGTTAATGAGAGATTTGTGTAGAGATTGCCATCACCGCTGAAACGTACTCGGCTTAAACGCTCCGAATCGCCATTGGCACCCTAAACGTCAAGCAAATTCTTACACCATAATATATATTTATCAAATGGCACTTTCAGTTATTATTACAAATATTAATTGTCATGAAATTACACTCTAACGTTTAAGGTTTCGGGTGCACCAACGTAAAATGTTTTAGCTACGTCTAATGGAAAAACAACATGATCTCCGAGCACCATGTGAATTAATCTTTCCTTCAATTCCACATACGAGGAGTGCTAAGCAAATAATGGGAATTTTTAAAATTTTGCGGGTTCGGAGAGTCAAATTGACAATTTTTTTTATTATGTTGATATGCAACTTCCTAAATTATGATAAAATTTTCAGCCATTTTCATATTTTTACTTTGTCCGTGGCAGCCACTACGGTTAGACGTGTTTTTTATGAACTCATGTCGATTTTCGCTTGTTTAAAAATGTGGATAAAATGAATTTGTATCAAATTTTGCGAAAAAAATGAAATAGAGTGAAACAAAGGGTGTCAACCGTTAACAAAGGCGGGTCTGCTATGAGTAAAACAACAAAATCTATTCCCAAATTGTTGAAATTTGAATGAAAGCACCGGTGAATGGAAATTGCTCAATGGAGTCAATAAATGAAGTCAACGGCGATGAAGCAGAATTACTGAATTACTGTCATAACAGGTGACGAAACATTCGGTTGACGGATATGACGTCGAAACTGAGGCTTGATCCAAATTCTTTCATCCATTTTATATCAAAAAACGAAAATCGCCGAGCTCATATGAACACGTCTAACCTTGGCGGCGGTACCCCACAGACAAAGTATTAACAATGAATAAAGATGAAAATTCACTCATATTTTAAGGGCATGTTTGCCAATACAATGAAAAATATTTTGACAGTCGGACTCTCCAAACCTGCGACGTGTATAAATTCCCGTCATTTCCTGAACACACCTCGGCATTTCCTTCCTCACTTCATTCCACATCCAATTTGCCAAAGAATATTTCGTGCATTTCAAGAATCACACCGTACGGCTTACCATAAGATTTAATTGAGCGTCTCGATTGTTGCTTGGAACCCAACTACAATAACGACCAAATTATTGTGCGATTTAGAAATTTTAAATTAGAACAGAAAATAATTTGACCTGAAACTTTGATTTTTTTCTCTATTCACATTTTTTTTAACATTTGTGGTAAAATAGAGCAATACAAATATCGTATCCGGCCCCACAATTCGGCTCCGAGGACGGCGGAAGCGCCAGGCGCCTGTACGCGAATGAAAGGCGCACGTGGACCGAGGAGGCGGCGAATCGGTTCTGGGGAGCGTGGTGGCGGAAGAGGAAAGTGGGCGCGCGGGCATTTTCTTGAGGCACACCTCCCTTCAAAAGGCGCACTGTAAATATAGTATAATAAAAGGAGGGAGTGACTGCTTATCTCAGCCGACTCCCCGCAGTCGCGGAGGCGTCCCCCTCCAACCCGACCCCGCCGCATACACTTCCGCCAGGGACCCGGCGTCTCCGCGTGTGTTCCTGATCCTTCCTCCCCCGTCAACCCGCTCATTCAACTCCCCCCTTCCGTTTGCCGATTGAATATACCGCTGAAATTATTGTTCACCAAAAGAAAAAAAGGATGCGACAAGGTGAACACCCACTTAAGTAGACAAAGACGTTTCGTCTGGTCGACGTTGCGAGCAAATGACAGCTCTTTGCTGATTTTCGCAAACATACGACGCTTATAATATAAAAAAAGGTCGGTAAAAATTCTTTCCCTAACATGTGGTTGTGA
>NW_027287272.1:1455000-1790000 GCF_022747635.1 Hetaerina americana | reverse complement strand
ATTAAACCTGGCATCATTTCGTTTCCATTAATCCATTTGTCAGTTACCGTAGGATTCACTTAACGTCGACGTTAACGTAACGTCGAGGATACCGACATGACCGATTGTAGTGCATATAAATTCCAACCCTACGTTACTGAACGCGAAAAGGAATGCTCGCAGTAACGTCAAACGGTGTAATGAGTACGTGGTAGCCCAATATGATCCATCAAAAAATGAGATCCTACCACATCCGGTCATTAACTTCCCGTTTCACGAACAATGCTCGTGCTTCCGTGCAATCAATTTCGCAACAAAGGGATTTCAATCACTCGGATACGACAGGAGACAAAGAGTACGTATTGTTCCAGCATCGGCCAACATTACAAACGAGCTCCTCCGTGAGCAAACGGCCAATCGAAAACGCAACCGGTGGGTGTGCATCGAGGGAGGCATTACGTCGAAGGAGTTCCTCAAGCGTATTTCCCCATCGCCCGAACAAAAACAAAAAATGAACAAATTACATGGAAAGTCAAGGAGACGAAAGGACAACAGGAATCCTCCTGTATAACGCGCTCTTAACTTTATTATTTTTATTTGTTTTCATATATATATATATATAATATATAATATATATAAATATACATATATATATATATATATATATATACTATATATATATATATACACAGTAATCAACCCGAAGGTCGGTTTAGTAGGTGATGGTAGAGATCACCCAGTACTAAGCCCTATACGGCGTGTGAAAATTCACACATCAGGGTAGGGGGGGCCAGTTCCTTTTCCTGTGCCGGTTATGATTTCCCAGGAAGATCTGGTACCCGAAAAGTCACTTTAGCTTGGGTGGAGCTGCAGGTGCCCAGAGTGCCCGGGAATCGAACCCGGGACCCTCTGGTCAGCAGTCCAACGCTCTACCCACTGGACTACCGCGACCCACATATATATACATATATGTATATATATATATATATATATATATATATATATATATATATATATAATAAAGTGGACAGCAACAAAAAATATAGAAACACATAAAAAGATCACTCACACGTTATTTCTTGATCATTTCTACAGAATTCTGCTCCGTCTTCATCGGAAGATATAGAAGTAATATATGTGAATATATTTATATGTATATATTTATATGTATATATGTATACTTATATATGTATATGTGCGTATATATATATATGCACAAACCCACACACAAACATATAAAGTTGTAATGAGGAAGAATGACATACAGGTACAATTTCAAAGTTCAATGGTAGCAGTGTTTTGCAGGTTTCAGGGTTCTTGCCAACCTCGTTCCGCTGGTTTTTTTTATTCACTCTCCTCGGGCGGATGTCGATTTAATGGAAAGGCGCGGTCCAAATAAAAATACCATTCGGTTCATGAATGGTCCTGGAGAATGGTCTCGATCGCGAATGGCATGTTGTTAGGCAGCTTCGTCATAAAGGGTTGATGGATCAAATTACGTTCTTCCGACGTGACGCGGCTGCAAATTGCAGTGCGCCTGCATTTTTTATTCATCATCCCCGTGTCCTTGAAATCCGCTGACCCCGAGTGTACTTCCCCCTTCCTTCCCGCTCATTCATTTTCTTAGTTTTGAACATTTTCGCGTGACGAACCGATGATTTTTTTACCACGTCTCAGTACCCGAGAGCCGTTCTTCGATGCAATGGAAGATTTCCATTTCCACCGCGATGAATCGCATTTCGTCTTGAATTTTACGATAGTGGCCATTATATTTTCCTGGGAAAAGTCGGGGAAGCTTCTAAATTTATATCTTATGAGGCCCTGATACATGGCATGTCTACTCTTCCAATGTGAATTTTAAAAAAATATCACGCCTTTATTGAAAGCTCTGCACGATTGTTAAAACGTTCACTCATTCGCTACAACGTTCATTTATTCGTTAAAATGTGCATTCTATGGTTAAGGCGTTTTTTTGGATTCGTTACAACGTTCATGAAACATTTGAAACGTTCATGCATTCGTCACAGCGTTCATTTATGTGTTTGAACTCGAATTCATTCCACATTGCGGCTGTACATGTGCTAACCAGTTGATTCACTCACTGCGTCCATTAATATTGCTACAACGTTCATTCATTCGCTACAACGGGTATTCATTCGCAACAATATTCATCCATTCGCTATAACGTTCAATATAATAAATTATAAAATTATATTGTTTTTATTAAAATATATTAAATAAATAAATTATTATAATTATATTAAATTAATGTCTTAACTGAAGTTAACTCTATATTTCCGTTATTCATTCATTTTCACGTTCGTTGATTCGTGGAAGTCGTCTGTGGCTGTGATCGGACGTCCACTGTGTGTTTCATCAACTATTATGGCTTTTCCAGACTCGCAACCACGATGACCCATTGTTTTAAATTAGACCTATCAACAGCATCGTCACCAAAAGCAGCCTTTAAATTTTTCAGCAGATTAATATTCGACAACAGCACGCTGTTTAATTCGCGTGACATATATCACTAGAACACGTCTCAATACTTCCGCTTCTCGAAATACACTGGATGAATAAAACGATCTCAAACCTGGGCAAATCATGTTGATGGGGTATGAATGTTACTTCCACATGCCGCAAAGAGTGCTTCTGGATGTCATTTTGTTTGTGGTCTACAAGCTTGTGTGAATTAGTTTTCAGCCTTCTCTCGTATTTATCCATGTTTCTTTATTATTTAATGTGGCATGAACTATTAAAATGTAATTTGATTATTATGTGCATTGGACTTGAAATTCGTTACGTACGATAATTTCATGATGAACCCACGAAGAACATGGCGTGTTTTCATTTAAGTTCAGCGTGCGTCGGTCTTTTCTTAATGTTTAAGAATTCCATTGGTCGTAATTCGCGAATATTCGAATCGCGTGGAGAAAATAAGCAGGGCGTCGACCGCGTGAAATTGTCTCTCGACTCCGGCGAAGGTGTCGAGAGCGCATTGCGCCCGTCTTCTATTTTCTCGTCGGCCGTGAAGTTTGGCATTATCCCCATGGCGATAGCGCCCTCTAGCTCCACTGCCGCCTCGCTGCTATATCAATCTCTCTCACCTTTCACCTTCTCGACACGGGGGTGGACGGGGGAGGCGAGGGGGGGGGGGGAGCCTTGGCGATGCGTAGGGACACCCCCCCCCCCGCCGGGTGCGTCTGGGGTCCTTGAACCTTTTCTATTCACCCTTAAGAGTTCGAGGAGGCAATTGGAATCTAAATAGATCTCTCGTTTGGCTGCCATCACGACCAAGACATTCCGCAGTCTCGCCCCGCGACTACCAGCACACGCGATACTGTTCTTATGGTTTGGTCGATGCGATGCGTACATGTGTATCGAAGCTGCGATATTAGAGTATCGAGTTCTATATTATTTAGAATGCTAGATTACAGTTAGGGATGTTTTTATCATTATGTTTTCGCATATGGTGTGAAAAAATGCTAAAATTAACTAATGATCGTTTTTTCAGTCTCGCATAGGAATAAAGAAAGCAGGGGATGTGATGTAGTTAGTCATTGAAAACATACGATGCATCTTTCTTCTGAACAGTTACGCGAACCTAATATTATAGTGAATCCACCTTGCTGAGCCAATCGCTTGTGTAGCCAATACATCTTTCTTTGGCGTATAATGTTATACACATATGGTTCATTTCTCTCCTCCGTCTCTCTCCGTAGAGTACTTCCACGTTCCTCACTTAGTTCATCCATTTAATCTTCGACATTCTTCTCTTCTTAACCATGTTTCTGAGGCTGCTATTCTTCTTACCCGTGTTATTTTTTCCAATTTTCCTTGGTTCTGATCCATGTAGAGTACCTCGCAAATGTTTTGACGAATTGCTTCCTCGTTTGCAGCCCCAGTTGTTCTATGTGCAGAGCAGTGGCCTCTTCATCTCCAGGAATCCCTTCTTAGCTTAAGATGATCTTCGCTTGAAGTCGATCGAACTTCTTCCGTCCCCAAGTTATGCCACTGACCACTTAGATGGAGGATTATAATTGTTCCAATTTCACACCTCGAATAGTGATTGATGTATGTATGCCTTCAGCATTTCACTTAAACATACAAGTGTTTTAGTTTCGGCCGATTCTCTTATTATACTCCAGGAGTACTTGGTACGTAGCATTTCGAGTTGATTTCAGGTCCTCTCGACAACTGAGATTTCATCTGCGAACCGGACATTGTTGATTTCTTCGCCATTTGTACGTACTCCATTTAATGGCCAATTATTGTGCATCTTGTATTTCTTCAACATCGACATATATACCCCGCGATCCACATAAAAAGGTGTGTGGCAGATGATGCGAGGGATCCGTTATAAGTGATAATATGGGAGAGGAAGGGAAAAGGGAAAAATATTCGTTATAAAACTATCAAGTAACTTGAAAATTTGTATAAATACTGTCGGATGACGTATTTCAAAAAAGGGTGTATTCGCTTAATAAATTAGTTTCTTGTCCTGCGAAAAAAAGGGAAAATCAGTGGACGGCACGAGGAGCCCCCCCCCCACGTAGGGATGCACGAGGGATTTTTTTTATTTATTTGAATAACCTGTAAGCCACCGCTGGGGTGTTTGGCAGTGGGTGAATACACAGCAGACCAATAAATATTTTACTGTAAACATTTTGTAAAATCTCTTGGTGTCATACTTCAAGAATGGATAGTTGCTGGGAGGCCGCTGGGTTGTTAAGATATCCAGTTGAACATTTTCTAGATGTTTTTTAGCTACGTATTATAATCCAAAGTTAATCTGGTTTATACCTGTAATTGTGCTATCCTAAAAATTACTCAACAAATTACTCAAGATTTTCAATTTCATGTAATATGCGCGCCCAAATATTGGTATTTTACTAAGAAAGTTAATGAACTTTTTTTAAATTTTATATTTTGCGTATCCTTTGAATTTTTTGCCAATCATTGTTAGAGGTATCTAAGTGAATGTTTTTGATTGGCTGGGGCTTCTTGTGTTTTCAAGGTTTAAGTTGTGAGGCGAAAAGAAGGAAATTACCGATTCGGAAGGAGAATACTAAGAATTGTTTAAAATATAATAGGATTCTTATTTAATTATGTGTGCTCCTAATTTCTACAGTAGTCTTTAATGGTTTTGTCAAGATTGCCTATGGGACCGATTCATTTAATACCTAGACCTCCGCTCAAGCGAATTGAACCAGTTAATCTGCCGAGGCGTTATTTCATACTGTGAATTTTTGGAGGCCTCATAGGATAAATTTGCAATGACGGGTAACTTTACGTGTAACCTAACGAGTTATCGGAGTCTTACGCTCTGCGCAAGAACCCACGGTGTCTAAAACAAACTTTAAAACTCAAAGATATTTTTACTTTTGGTGAAATCAAAGCACTGGATGGAGATATGTTTTTTGACAGTTAACCTAAACATTTTTATTGACATTACCTTAACATTTTAGACAGTTAACGTGGCCATGCACTGATATGTCCGCCGAAAAAAACGCCGGTATTTCGCATTGTATAAATCATTCGCTTTCAATGAGATTCGAACTGGGATCCCTTTTAGATTTCCGGTTGACTTATTTAACCATTCAGGGAGGATCTACATTCACATAATACCGCGCAAGATGACGCCAGGGCGTGTGGCAGGGGTTGTAAGATCATCAACCACGCATGTCCAATCATGTC
Organism: Hetaerina americana; assembly: GCF_022747635.1. NCBI lineage: Eukaryota > Metazoa > Arthropoda > Insecta > Odonata > Calopterygidae > Hetaerina > Hetaerina americana. Next base: position 1,784,324 of record NW_027287272.1, on the reverse strand, counting down.
ACCTCTACACAAATATTAGTATGATTATGCTCTCGGAAAATGTTAACCACGCGAAATAAAGTACTTCAACGCAACAATATTCAATTTAAAGAATACGGCTATTCAAATCATGCCGTCGAACTGTTAAAAAAAGGTCTTTCAATTTAAAATACGCAAACAATTGAGGAAATATATTCAATAATACTTGTGATTATTTCCGCCGTCCATTCTGTTTCTCTCCTTCGCTTCGACGTCATCGTTCAGTGGAGGGGCACGGTCGGTCGACAACCACGCTATTAAGGGCACCCTTCACCCCACTGCCAAGTCGTGAGCGCTTATTTGCGGACCCGACGCTCTGAGGTGAAGGTCCTCTTGATACCACGCCTCCCGTCCACCCTTCATCCCTTTCTCCCACCCCGCCCTAAACCAACCCCCTTGTGAGGCGAGGAGACGGGCACCGCATTGATCCTGATTGGGGGCATCGACCGAGAGGCATTCGGGGGAAATGTCAAGTTTTAGCCCACATTCACCCCCGCGTCGACGACCCACTCCCTCATCCCGGGGTGCCCACGTTTCCGAAAGGGTAAATCCTGCGAAACACAACTTGCGCTTTTATTCATGATATTCTCACTTCGAAAGACGGCAATTCTCCAGTGGACGCGATTTTTCTAGGTTTTCAGAAAACCTTCTACAAAGTACCTCATTGTAAACTACTCGCAAAGCTGGAAGCATGTGGCATAGATAAAAATATCACTGATTGAATTAAAGACTTTTTGAATGGTCGAGTATAAAGAGTAGTGATTGATGGAGTTCGCTCAAGTGCAGTAGAAGTTACTTCAGGTGTTCCCCAGGGAAGTGTTATGGGACCTCTTTTATTCCTACTTTACGTTACTGAAATGACTCCGTGTCTTCCGTGTTATCCGTGATCCTGAGGTCACAGCAGCTTTATCAGATGACCTTAATGCTATACAACACTAATGCGACACTTGGAAATTATAATCAAACTAAAAAAGGTTCGTAGTCCTAAATGTTGGGAATAATATCAATTCCCTCCCGAACGCCTACTGCATTGGGAACACTAAAATGGAATGCGAAGACTCGATTAAATACTTAATGGCGTTGCCCTCACTCACGATCTCTCCAGGGGCGAAACATATACTAGAGGGAATATAGGGACAAGCTCACAATATTTTAGGATTAATTAGAAGAGTACTTGGCAAATGTGATGAAAAGGTCAAAGAGAAATGTTATCGGTTGTCGGTCAGGTCTCATTCAGAATGTGCTGCAAGTATACTATGGGATCCTCACGAAGAAGGATTGATTGCCGAATTGGATCACGTAAAGCGTAGAGGAGCTACAATTGTAAAACTTTGTTATTATAACCTTGGTAGCGTATCTAAAATATTAGAGTAGCTAAGCTGGGAATAATTAAATCTAGCGAAGGTTAAATTACAGATTGAAGCTCGTGTATAAATTGGATGTTTGTATCTTTATCAATTGAAATGTTGACAATGTGTTAATACCCTCATCGTGCTACGATAAGAGAGGTCATGTCAAAAAATTTGAGAGATTAAGTGTAGAACCGATCGATAGAATATATCACTTTTTCCACGAATGATAAGGGATCACAATAACATTGTTCGACCGCGGTAGGGTTATGTTTGGGTAAAATTATTCTCTCCGCTACCACATACCCTGGCGGTAGCTTGCACAGTATATTTTTTATATATATAAATTTTTTTAAGGATATCTACCGGTTAAGGTAGGTTTTTGGATAGACACAACTACCAAATAAGTATTTTGTGACTCCTAAAAACACAAAATCCAATATCCTACTCTACATCAGGTCCCTCTTCATCTCTGAGTACTTCCTTCCTCCCTTCATGCCGTCCAACATCCCTATCCTGTTTCTTCTCTTTCCTCTTTTGCCCAACATTCTACCCTCTATCACAGTCTTAAACATCTCACTGCCGGTCAACACCCCCTTCATCCACTTTTCCTGCCTCCATAGGATTGCTCCCAACAAACCTCTCTCTTCGCCCACCATACCAAGTACTTCCTCAATTGTTTTCTTCTCAGTCCATTTTACCTTCTCCATTCTTCTCCGCACCCACATTTCAAAAGCCTCCAATCTACGTCTATCCTCCAGCTTCAATGACCACGTTTCCGCACCGTACATAGCTACGCTCCATATCAAAGTTTTTAGGAGTCTTTTCTTAACATCCTTACTCAAAGTCCCTGTCATCAACTCCCTCCTCCTTGTGAAAGCCTCTTTGCCTAGCGCAATTCTTCTCCTTACGTCCCTACTAGTTTGACCGTGTTGGTCCAAAACACTTCCGAGATACGTAATCTGTTCCACCTGCTCTAGTTTTTGCCCTCCTATTTTAACGTTAAGCTTAGCCTTTTTCTTTCTAGAAAATCGCATAAATTTTGTTTTATTAATATTGATTCTCATCCCATATCTGTCGCACTGAATTTCCAATTCACTCAGCAATGCTTGCAGCCCCTTGGCTGACTGACAAACTAAAGCTTGGTCATCAGCGAACCTAACTGATTTTACGGATTCCCCGCCCACTTTCATTCCTACCGCGAGTTCTTCCCATGCCTCTTTGATCATTTCCTCTACATACCGCTTGAACAGCAACGGTGATAATGGGCAACCTTACACCCCTTCCTAACACTGCCCATCCTGACTCCCCGTTTCCCACCCGCACCTGAGCAGTCTGAGACATGTACAGGTAACGGATTAGTCTCTTTTCCCTCCAATCTATTCCTATTTTCTGCAATATACTCATTAAATCTATCCAATTCACTCTATCAAACGCTTTTTCGAAATCTACGAAACAGGCAAATACGTCCTGGTTGTGTTCTATATTCCTCTCGATTAATAATCTCATTACTGCAATGGCATCACGCGTACCTCTCCCCTTCCTAAACCCAAACTGATCATCCCCTAAGTAATCATTTGCCCTACTCTCTATCCTTTTGTTTATGATCCTGTAAATATAAATATATACTATATATATATGTATATTATATATATATATGTATATATACATATGTATATTATATATACATATGTATATATATATATATTTATTTATATATATGTGTATATATATATATAAGTCGTTGGAATTGAACAAGAGGTCATTGTGACTTGAGACGACAGGTTGTCTTGTATGGCAATTGTAAGAAGCGTAGTGATGAAGATTTTCAATCTCTGTCCACCAAAAAGCATTGCGTTTCAAAATACTCGGCATCTACCCTGTACCTCCAGCCTCCTTTGGATTCGTACCAAGAGCCCTCTTTATTCCCACCTTTCACAAAGTACTTATTCCTTTTCATTCCTATGTTGTCTGGTGTCCTTTCATCCGACGTCGTGAATTTCTTCCAGAGAATATCACGACGACACGGAAAATGACAAAAGGTACATTCCATCTCATTACATACACATACTTTTCATTTGACACGCGTGAATTTCAAATTGAAGATCAACTTTTGACTTTTGATTGCTATCGATCATGGTAAGTAAGGCAGATTTGAACCGAAAATGAAATCCGCGCGTGGCGATCTTCCATTCCGGCGGACCAAAGGGGCGTCGCCCGGCATCGACCCGAAGGAAAGAGACGGGGTCCGGCGCCCGACGTCCTCTTTGGCGCCGATAAAGAGTGACTGGGGCGGTGGAGGAGGGAGGGAGGGACTGAGTTGCCCGCCGGGGGCCCGGAGCCAAGGTCACGCCTCCCACTCCCGCCTAGGAATCGATTCACGTTCACGCAAACGCACGCACGAAACGATGACACGCGTACGACAATCATTCCCTCCCCCCCTGGTCCAAACACGCACACACACACATACACCCGCACGCACACCCCCACCCCTCTCTTGTCTGTCTTGGAAAGCGGACTACAATAAACGCGGCTCTGACCCCCTTAAAAGTCACACTAACTGACCCCTGGGTCAGGCATTCAATTTGTTTTACATTGGTAATAACGTACAGGGTTAGGGTAGGTTTTTCTTTGACCCTGCGACTATACCCTACAATATTGTTAAGCCATGACTAAAGAAGAACAAAATATTCTTAAAACGAAAAAAAATTAGTAAGGCCTTTGTTTAATTGCATTCCTACAAAAGTGTAAACATGGTACATATTCTCATCTTCTTCTTAAAAATTAGTCTTTCGCTGACTTGATGTTTCTTCTCCTAATCTTCCAATCATCAACTTACCCTTTCCCTCTCAAATACTGCCCAAATACGGCATTAACATCTCCACCTGCCCTAGTTTATTCCCTCCCGCCCTCATGTCCAAATTAGTGCGCATAATTTTCGAGAATCATATTACTTAAGTTTTTGCGGTTAATGCCAATGCTTCACCTGTCCAGCATATTTGGCTGTCCAATGCTTCAAGGTAGATTTCTGGATGACCACAGACTAGCAATCCGATGTTTCTTAAGCTTCGTCTTTAACAAGAGAGAACCTTACGACTGACACTATAGTAAACCATTTTTCAGTTTCGGTCAATTTACTCCATCTCTCGCTTGTCCTCTCCCCTCCACATTAGCATCTAAGTCTTCAGCATCCCATAATTATCCAAAAACAATCTGCATCCGCCTTATATATAACATTATTTGATTGAAAATATTTAGGCCAGTGGCCATCGAGTGTCCGATCGCACGGCGCTATCACGTTTAGGATTATAACCGCGGTAAGATCGGACATCAAACATCTTTATGAGCGGAAAGATTGGTCTACAAGAGAGTTATTTTCTTTGATTTCTTATTTTTTGCTTAGCCATCGCAGACACCTTTTTCGTGCGTTTCAAAAACAAACAAGGTCGTCAAACGAGAAGCGAAACGTCTCTTCGTGCATATTTTTTCCTCCCATACCCGCCCCCCACCCAATGCGTGCAGTGGGGAGCGGTCTATTCGACGATCAACTCTTAATCATCCCCCACCCACGACTCTCTACTCTGCTCCCCCTTGAAACTACTCTCGGGGGTGGAAGGAGGAATGCTCTCCAATTGGGCCACAAGATAAATTGAAGGGGGGAAGAGGGGAACACTTCCAGAGTAAATCACTACCCTTTCATTCATGACTTCCAATCCGAAGATTGACTGACTCTAGATTCGTCTCTTCTCTGTTTATCCCTCTATGCCTCGTTTCTCCAGCTTCATCCCTTCTTCGTATATATCACAGTCCCTGGGATCCGTTCGTGACTATCAGTATTACATCCTAAATCGATTTCGTTCACTGCCTTCTTCCAATTTCTCCAAAACTCCCTGTCGTACTCTTTCTACATGGGAAGGCCCAGAAGTACCCGGCCTGATCTAGAGAGAGCGGTGGTTGTTTTAAAAATGTCACTGTATTAGAAACTACGCAATCTCTAAAGCATATGCTTCAAGTTTGATGATGCCATGTTGTTTAGTATTTGTTTGTTAGCCATCAATAGTGAACGCTTTCAGTGAATTTGTGAAAATGGAGAAAATTGGTCATCATTATAATACAATACTTTTATTTGAAATGCCTTAGCCTAACCACTATAAAAGCTGAACTGGATTCTATTCTGGGTGAGTCTGCTCCTTCGTTAACAACAGTAAAACATTGGTCAGCAGAGTTCAAATGATGTCGTACGAGCTGTCTAGACGAGCATCGCATTGGTCTACCAAGTGAGGTGACGACTCCAGAAACGGTGAAGAAAATCCACAAAGTGATACTGAATGATCGTCGACTGAAAGTGCGCGAGCCAGCAGACATATTAGGCATTTCAAAAAGCGCGGTACATGGCACATTAATTGAACATTTGCATATGAGAACACTGTGTGCAAGATGGGTGCCGCATTTGCTCACAATCGAGTAAAGCCGTGTTGAAGTGTCGTGAAGATGTTTCAATTGAGTGTTTAGCAATGTTTCACTGCAACAATGCTGAATTTTGCACCGCTTCGTTACCATGGATGAAACACGGGTCCATTGTTTCACACTCGAGGCAAAAGAACAATCAAAACAATGGATTCAAAAGGGAGAACCGCCTCCAAAGAAGGCGAAGACCGTTTCATCTGCAGGCAAGGTCATGGCTTCGGGTTTTTGGGATGTGCGTGGGATAATTTTCATTGACTATCATTAAAAACGAAAAACTATCAACGGAGAGTATTATGCGAACTTATTGCAACGTTTGAGTAAGGAAATCAAGCAAAAGCAGCCGAAGTTAAAGAATGATATCCGATACTTCACCGTTTTTCATATTTCTTGGAGAGGCACATTGTAAATAATATAGCCATCTGCTCAATTCTGGCGCTATTTTCAATTTGTAACGGAATCCCTAGAAGCTTAAATTACGGAGAATATTTTAATGTTTACGCCACTCTGAGTAGCACCTGTGAAAACCTTTCGGTCGTAATTTCCATTCGTCCCTGCCACACTTTACGATAATACTCAATGCGACTTTTTTTCTAAATCACTTAAAAGGCCGGCCGGCGCGGGGTTTTGGATTTGCAGGGAAGTTGCTACATAACCGGGCGAGCGAAATCCAGCCGCCGGTAGAACCGCTGTCCTAGAAATTCGTACGAGGAGGGGGGGGTGGGAATAACCCCAGGGTATTGATCGGGGGAAGTCCAGAGGGCGTACCTCCGAAGAAACGCGGGTCTATCACTCAGAGTCCCCCCGACATTAGCTACCATAATAACTTTGCCATTAGATGAAAGAGAAAGTAATCTCCCACGATCGGTTCCCATAAATCACATCGATGTCCATCAATAAATTGGCAACAATGCACGTGCCGGGAAAGCCATCCTTCAGTATCGTGGCAACCGGAACCGGATCTTTTAGCAATTAGTTCCGGTCGAAATTTCTTGCGTTCGAACAAATCTAACCTCATCCGATCCAATAAAGCTAATGGTCATATCTTTAAAATACGAGGGTGGGCTGAAAAGTAATGCACACATGCTTGTAGAGGACGAGAAAGAATCAAATAGCAAGATCTGGCAAAAAGTTCATTGAAGTACAATTATTTGATTTTAAATCCTTAGATTGGTTTACTAGAGCCCTCCATTATTCCCTTTTTAGTGCTAAGTCCCTCAATCCCTGATACCTTCTCTGTGTTTTACGTCCTCCTTAATTTGTCCTATGCATAATACGTCTCTTGGTCTTCCTCGTGGAATTTTTCCTTCTATAATATACTATATTCCTAATCAATCCATTGTGCCTCAATGTGTGTCCGATCCATCTATTTATTCTTTGCCGTAAGAGTTCCCCATATGGTCCTTCCCCCTTCTGCTCTTCTATATACTTCCTCGTTCCTCACTTTTATCTGCCCATTTTATCTTCAGCATTCTCCTCCAGCACCAAGTTTCCAAGGCTTACATTCTCCGTCGGTACACTTTGCCAATATTCCAAGTCTCGTAACCAAAGAGAGCCCCACATGAAAGGCTTGACGAACTGCTTCCTTGTTTTAAATCTTATGTTCTTTGAAGATAGCAGTTGCCTCTTCTTCATGTATCCGTTCTTAGCTTGGGCTATTCTTCGCTTGATGTCAGTCGAACTTCTTCCATCCCATGGGATGAAGGATTCCACTTGCACTAGTTTCACCCAACTAACTATGACATCTGCATTCAGCCTCTCTCTTCAACATATAAGGATTTTCGTATTCTTCTAGTTGATACTCATATTGACTGCCATATAAAGCTTTCAATTAGTTTTGCACATATCTAAGAGGACACGTTGTACGAGTAAATTAACATTAAAGGAGATGGTCCAGTCATTCCATGGTAGCAGAAATTTACTTAAAGTTTTAAATAGAAAAAAACGCATGGTTCTCAATAAACCATTAAAAATTCTTGCGATTCATTTTTGAAACTCAATTGATAAAAAAATACTTCGCAATAGGTACACCTTCAATGCCTTGGCATCCATTTAGTGTGCATGCGAGCACAGTTACATTAATTAAATTGTTTCCTAATAATTATTAGTCTTTTACTCTGCATCCCACTTTTTCTATTGTCAGTGGGTGTAACAACATTTTTCCGATCACTCAACAAATTAAGTTCACGGAGGATAAGTAAAGACATTTCTCCGCGAAATATTCTCGCCGTCATTGAATTCTGCATCATCGAGCATAATCGAAACTATTTCAAAACCGACTTATTTCACTAAAAAACAATTGAATCAAGTCAAGTAAAGAGAAAAACAACAAAGCAGTTAACCAGTTCTCCACTGGAGGGCTGCAGGAGGCAGATTGAATGAGAGCGTTGTATCACACATTATTGGAAAAAGCACAAATATTGATTGGTGTTTAAGACCCGAGAATGGACAGTGTCTTAAGATGCTTTCGAGATATGGGCGTGGCGAAGATAGGAGAAATGGACGTCTTTTTCAATACGGCAGACGAAGAAAGGACATTGGGCAAATGCGAAGAAGTCAGAATGGCTGGGTGAAGGAAATACGGGATCCGTCCATTGAATACGCGAACTGATTACAATTTTTTGTCTTGGGGGAATAGGAAATAGTCTCAGGGGGGGCGAGATCTGGCGAATAAGGAGGATGATCAAGGATCAAGGTGATTGAATTTTTTGCCAAAAACAGGCGAACAATCAATGCTGAATGTGCAGGTGCATTGTCATGGTGAAGGATCCATCCATTATGTTTGGCAGTAAAATAGTGTACACTGCAGATTTTCCTACGTTCAGTTCATCAGATATCATTCGGACAGTTTTTCAATGGTTAGTAAGGACAAGGGACCGCACACGATCAATGTTGTCGTCAACACAGGTGGTTGAAGGTCTTCCCGGCCTTGAATCATCCGTGGCGTCTTCTCCTCCATCTTTAAAACGCTTAATCCACTTGAATACGGGTGTTTTATTCAGACAGCATTATCACCCTAAACAGCTATCAACATTTCAGTAATTTCTTGAAAAGTTTTACCAAACGCAGTTTACGAACAAAATTTGATCTTGATTCGTTGCTCCGTTATTTTTTCAATTTCTATTTTGGACAAACAGTAAAAACAAAGACAACAGAAACTAGCATAACTGCCACCATACGCACAGCTCGACGATCCGCCAAGCATCGACGGCTCATTGGGTCTCTGGCAACTAGCGCCGCTAGTGGGCGGGGAGGCTTCAGTTCGAGAATGTCCTGGGCAGGCCACATACCTCAAAAGATTTCTGGTACATAAATGATTTCTTTAAAGGCATCAACATTTCCGCACTGTTTTACCGTAAGAAATCGGTGTGACGGAAATGTGATTCCAATTCCAATTGTTTCTCAATAACAACTGCCAACAAAAGTGCAACACAGGCACAATAGCGGGTCACTTAAGATGAGATATATCCGTGAGATGTCAACCTTTAGAGAAATTACGCGAAAATCGGATCCCCTTTGTGCTAATTGCATGACACGCTGGCGAATCTTACGCTAATATCGAATTGCCTTAAGAAAAGGCCTCTCCGACGGAGGTGAATTAGGTATACCCCTTCTTTCATGGATTTTCCTCTTTGTCATGTCTTGTATGTGTATGTATATACATTTACACATATATCTACATATATATACATATATACACATATATATATATACATATATACACATATACACACCCAGACATATATCTATGTGTCTAGCATTCTCACATTTCAGATCTATGGCTTGCGTGCCAAAGGTCATTTTTATCCCATTGTGTTCGGGAAATTTAAAAAATTATCCTTCTAGGCCATTTCCCTCAAGTATATGAGTTAGCGCGGCCAAATACCTATGACCTTTCTTAAGAATTTCCACGGAGTCAATCAATATTAATAGTAAGGGGGAGAGTTTGAATGGGTATAATGGAAAAAAAAGTCGACAGTAGGTAACAGCGAATAAAAATGAGAGAGGAAAAGAAAATTCAACATGAGTTAACTATATCAATTTTCACTGAATATGTGTGTGTGTGTATGTATATATATATATATATATATATATATATATATATATATATATATATATATATTTATAGACACACTATACCCTCTAAGCTACCACCAGTGTGTGTGGCCGGGGGTGAATAAACACCGGACTAATTTCTATCCGAACATGACCCTACCGCGGTCGGACTGTGTTATTATGATCCCCTATCGTTCGTGGAAAAAATGACATCTTAAATCTACATGCTCTACACTTGATCTCTCTAATTTCATTGGCATGAGCTCACCTGCCGTAGTACGATGGGGGTAATAACACATTTTCAACATCTCAGCTTAAGAGACATTCTTCCAATTCATATGCAAGATATTCAAACTTGAATTTAACCTTTGCTCCTTTGAATGATTCCCAGCCTAGCTTTTAAAGTAGAACCGTTTGAGAAATTGGGTCAGGCTGCGAACAAGGGGAATAATTACCGCACTGAGCTGCGAACATTGAACGGAGAAGGAATTTCAAACAGCCCCATCGATTTTCCACCGTCTCTCAATCTTCAGCCAAGATGGGAATTTCCAAAATTGCTCTCTCTCTCGTAGGAAATTGCCTCGAGCTTCCAGGAAAAAGTGAGAATCTGTGCTATGACGTTCCAAATGAAAAATGTTTTCTCCCACGAAGACAGTACAGAGAAGTTTAAAGATAAAACCGACACAAACATCTTGACGACATAAAGCAACGCCCAGATAAATGGAGTCATCTCCGCAAATTAGATAACACTAAGGTTACCATTTAAGTTAAAATCTTTAATCATCGAAATTTTAGAAGTGAGACAAAAAAATCATTACAACATGATTCCTACTTATAACAGGATCGGTCACAAAAATTTTAAGAATAAATCCGAGGGAAAAAAAATAATTCCAGATTTAAGTAGAAAGAGATAACTTTCCTTAAAATATGACCACTTTGCATTCGTACATCGATATCAGAACCGCTACCAGTTACAGTACGTTCCCCGGAAGGCACCGAACGGCAACCTCGTTCAGACATCTTGTCACGGTCTTCATTGCGCTACCCAGCGTTCCAAAATGGTTGCCTTTCAAGCTCCTTTTTATCATATGCATATTCAAGAGTTTCCGGCGAGATGTATTGGAATTTCGTAAAGATTTCGTTCGTAAGATTTATTTGTAACGTTCAACGCGTTTTAGTTCATCGAACCATCTTCAAGATACAAGACAAGATTCAACTAGCGATACAGGATATATATTAAACCTGTTTGAGGAAAGGCGGGGGAGGGGAAGAAAATAGGGAGGAGTAAGTTAGGCGGGGACAAAGAGCGGAAATTCGGGAAACCCAAAGAAGAAGGGACACTAAAGAAATGGAGAGGTAATAAGAGGGGGATTGGGAGAGATAAGCACTGGTGGTCATTATTTGAGAAGGCGGCGGCGGATAGCAGCTGGTGCCCTGGCGGGAGGCAGGAGGGAAGAATAAAGACGGTTTAAGCAGAGGCTCCTTTTTATTCTTTGTGACAAATAGAATTCTTGAGTTGAACATCTGGGCGGTAGGGGCAGCACCTTGCGCTTTTGCACCTTTGGGCAGGTGTTTAGCCGCGAGGAATCAATGCACACAATGTCAGCTTGAGCAAGAGCTGTTTCGGAAATAAGTGAATATTTTAACCCATCACGGAAAAACGTGAGACAAAAGAATTATGTCGTTCTAATTTTTAATGCAATTTGTAGCGTTGGCCGGGGGGGGGGGGGTTGTTCGCCAAAAAACCCATAAAAAGGGCAATATCTGTCGAATAAAGAAAACAAAATCGGATTAAATCCCATAACAGAGACCTTATGACTTAATTCAGTTATATAAGCGTGACGTCATCATCCCTGATGCACGGAACTTTCTTGAAGGTCCTGTGCGTCGGCATGTTACGAATTAACTTTTGGGGAGAAATTAGATTTTGGCCAGAAAACTGTCTTCAGCGAAGACTGCTGGATGCGAAACAAGCGATATTCGCGTCAAGGGGAATGGAAGTTTAGCTCTGATGACGAGATCCGCTTTCCGCAAACTCCTTGTCGTATATCACGCGATATTGCCCAGGGTCTTGGCATCAGCGGCGGCTTTCGGCGAAGATTCACCACCCCGCGAAATATAGCTCCGAGAACCCTCTCACAATCTTACGTAAATCTATGAAGACCCGCTACCGTCTTTAATCACCTTGGGCGTTGCTTCCAAGGAGCATAGAGGATTCTCCGCTATTAACTCGAGAAAGGTCTTTTTTTATCATTTTTTTTAAAGACAAGGTTCAGCGACAATTAATCTCAAGTTTGCTTCGCAGAGGGAACACTTGCACTGACCTCTCCTCCCTCCCTCCCTCTCTCTCTCTCTCTCTCTCTACCGCCTGACTCATTATTTTAGTCCAGCCTCCCGCAGAGACAAACTCTCGTATAATATTTCCATCCCGCATGGGCGTGCAGAGTTTAAATTTTTATTTTAACGTACCCAGCGAGCTTTGGATATTTTTAAAATTTCGGCTAGCAAAAAATGGACGTACTTGTCCATTGGAAGTGTGATGTTTTGTTTTTTAGTGCCATGCAGCCCATTTCTGGGGTGTGGGACAGAGGGTGAATGGACACGAAACTAATTTTGACCGAAAAATGACCTCCTGCGGACGGAAAACGTTATTCTGATCACTTATCGTTCCTGGAAAAATATGACATCTTGAATCTACCTGTTCTACATTTAATCTTTCTAATTTTAATATCATGATCAAAAACATAGCCCATCTTTTTTCGCCCGTCCAGCATTCTTCCAACACTCTCACGTCACGAATGAAGACAATATGAGAAGAAGAATCATCAGTTCTAAGAGACTGGCGTCAGAGTTCCACCATCTTGACATTGAAATTATGAGAAAAGAAATCCAAAAGGTGCCAGCCCTTCGACATCCTCTCACTCCGCCACCCACCTCGTGAGCAACGAGAGAGAGAGGGTGGATGGCCCAGCCACCTCCGGGGGGCTAAGATACGAGGGTAGGCTGAAAACTAATGCACACATGCTTGCATAACATTAAAAAATAACCTTCAAAAGCACTTCTAATGGCATGTGGAAGTAACATTCCCTTTCAACACGCATGTGCAGGTTTCAAGTCGCTGCATCTTCAAGGATATTCTGCGCCATGTTCCAAAAATTTTAAAAATTAAATCCGGAGAGGACTCATTTTATTTTCGGTGTCCCCTTTCCCTTAAAATATGTGTACTATCCAACCCAGAGTGACTATTTCCCGTCTCAAAGGCCTCGTGATCGTGGTTACGAGACTCGTGAAAATTTGAAAAGGGAAAGGCGCCTTGGGAGGTGAGTCCTTTGGGGGGGGGGGAGCGGGGGGATATATCGTCGAGATAAGGGATGAAACATTTTCCGAAAATTCTCGTGCTAGCCCCGACGTCCTGTTTCATTCGCCAATCCAATAATGCGCGGTTTTTTTACCACTTCTGTCTCCCAAAATGGATCTCATCTTTCGTTTCTTTCACCACGGCGGTGTTAAAAAACAGAATAAGTGAGGGAAAAAGACAGCCTCACTATTTAGAAGTGTCAAGCGACATTTTTAATAAAGTAATATTTTCCGCTGGATTTTTCAGAAAATCTTATCATGATTAAAATATGGATCTAATCAAAGAATTTCGTGAAGAGAACAAACGCTTTTGCCGCAGACATGGAAAAGTATTGAAGACTGCCAGATGTGGATTATTGTTTTTTCACAAGCAGACGAAGATGCCGTGTCGCAAGCAAGTCATACCCGGGGTGCACTGCAAATGTACCAAACGATATCTCCCGAATGCTTCCAAACAAACAGAGAAAAAACAAACGCCGCAGCGGTACTATAATCCAGGCCAGCAGAGGCGCCACTTCCAGCTTATCGATTCGTCCTTGGGTTGGGGTGCGGACCACGAGGGCAATGGAGAGGGTGAGGGGTCGTGGGTGCACCCCAGCGTATCTGCAATAATCAGTCGAAGAGGGTGGGAGGGGACCCGCGCTGGAAGGCGACGGGGGCAGAAGCAGGGTACTGGGGATTCCTCCAGGGGAAGAGTGGAGTAGATTGCGAGAGAAATGCGTGAAATTCAATCGCTTCCTTGCAATAAAAGTAAGAAGTCGTGCAAATGCCACATATGAAGCTGAGTATGAACAAACGAAAGGAGATAAACATTTCGCATATTCATTACATATTACAGAGAGATGTCCCAGGACTGTTTCAAAATGCTCGTCTTAAATTAGCACGAAATGATGAAAAGGGACAATTTATGCACTCAAATCACTTCTCCGCAAGCCACAGTTTCGACCAAAATGTAGGAGAACGAAGGTTAGCAATATAATATTTCCGTAAACACCTGTAAGACACCACTGGGGTGTGTGGCAGGGGGTGAATCAACAACAGACTACCCTTGACACAAAATACCTTTCCCTCCTACTACAGTCGGACAATGTTATTCTGATCCCATTTCACGTTCGTGGAGCAAATGACATCTTAAATGTATCTTTTCCACCCTTAATCTCTCCTACCGTAGTACAATGGGGGTAATAATGCATTTTCAAAATGATTGCAAAAGAGAACACCTTTCAATTCATGTGCAAGAACTTCAATCTGTTATGTGAACTTCGTTCCATTGAATGATTCCCAGCCAAGCTGCTCTAACAGTTTTGGACACGCTACCAAGTTTGTCATGACAAAGTTTCCAAATCTAACGCTGCTCTACACTGCACGAGATCTACGGGGTTCGTCCGGAAAATAAGTGCATTGACTCCTGGGCTGAGCGCGCCGCTCCAGGCGCGCCCAGCACCGCTCTGACGGGCTGCGATTGGAGGGGGGTATGTTGGCAAGCGACGCTGAAAAAGGCAGTCGGCTCTGAGCTGTGGTGTAGTGAGGAGCTCTGTTAACGCGAACCTCCACGCTCGACCCACGTCACGGAACGCGATGCCGAAGTTTTTGGAGCAGCGTTATTCCATCAAATTTGCGGTAAAGCTTGGGAAATCGTCTACCGAAACTGTCGGTATGATTAACCAGGCTTACGGGGAGTCAGCCATGTCCAGAAACATGATCTTTCGGTGGCACAAGATGTCCGTGGAGGGCAGAGAAGAGGTCGACGACGAACCACGGCCTGGACGCCCATCAACGACACTCACCGAAGAAAATGTGCGAAAAGTTCGCGATGTACTGAACTCTGATCGTCATCTTAGTGTTCGGATGATAGCAGAGCAGTGTAATGCTCGACAGGCTTCGAAAACGAGTCGCCCGCGTCCGGCCAGCGATCAAAAACATCTGGCGGCTGCATCACGACAATGCGCCGTCTCACACCGCGCTTGTCGTGTCGGACTTCTTGGCCAAGCACGGCGTGGCAACGCTGCCGCACCCGCCCTACAGCCCGGACTTGGCACCACCGGACTTCTTTCTGTTCCCGAAGATAAAGAGGAGTTTGAAAGGAACGCGATACGGGACTTTGGACGCCGTCAAAGAGGCCGTGACGACGTGTCTTCGAGAGGTTCCCGATGATGCCTTCGCGGGAGCGTTCCAGGAATGGGAACGCCGCTGGAACAAGTGTATCGACTCACAAGGGTCCTATTTTGAGGAATATTAGCTTAAGATATGTAAAAGTGTAATAAATTTTTTTTCCTGAGCTCAGTACACTTATTTTCCGGACGAACCCTGTAATTCGGCAATTAATCAAACTTCATAAGGATCCCATCCATATACATGCAGTATATTATTCTAAATGAGGCCTAACCAGCACAAGATAACATAGCCAAGTACATATTATCATGATCGGATCTTTTGAGGGCTCTGAATATATCCCAAACCTATCCCCTCACCTATCGAACATTCGCGTCAATCCCTACTAAGGATTCTCCACCTGCCAAGAGAATTCCTGGGACCTTGACCTACCTGGTCATTCTTCCCTCCATCCACCCTAAGCAACCCCACTGCAGGCCAAACTTGCGCTTTTCTCCTCCCCCGCCCACCTCCCGATAGCGATGACGCTCCCATCAACCCCCCCCATTCTCCTCCGACATCCCCACTTCCACAAGTCGCAAAGACCCCACCCTCCCCCGTCACAACAACCTGTCTTCCCCATTCTTGAATTTTGGGCGTAGAAATGAAATCAATGAGTCAAAATTTTATATTTATAATATTCCCTCCAAGAAAAGAAACCCACCAATTGATTATAATATGAACACGTATTCATTGTCTAATGAATGCATTACCATAATATAGAATTGAGTTGGCGAAGATGTTTATCCGAGGATGCAATTGATTGCCGGGACGTCAAGTAAGGATGTTTTGACAACATTATTACCCCTCCCTTATCAAGACCTCTTCAGTATTTCATCAATCCCAACGTTTTCTACCTTCTTAGGATTTATCTTAGTAAAGTACCCAATTCCGCTATACATTTCAAATTCATTACCATCCATCTTTCGCTCTTCCTTCAAATTATATTCTCAATTCTTCTCCAAACCTCACGGTGATATCTCAAAAGACTCTTTAATTTAATCGCAAGTCGGTGAAACGCGTTGTACCGTATAATAAAATCTGTGGAAAAGTACGAGTCTTTCTTTCTTTTTAGTTTGGATATTTAATTTAAGTTCGTCCTCTTCCTGTTCCTTCTTCGCCCCAGCGTTTCTTTGCATCTCAACTCTTTTTATGTGCAACCGTCACGTAGTCTCTTCTACTACTTCTTGCCATATTCCTTTATTTTTATGCCAATGCTATTCTTCTCCTTATGTCTCCCCATCATTATGATGTCCCTTTACATTTTTGAAAATACCTCCAAAATGCCTGAACCGCTCCAATTGCTACTATTTATTCCCACCATTTTTTTAAGTACGACCAGTCGTCCTACTTCTAGTTCTATTTCCCATTCCTACTTAGTCTTTTTCGCAATTCATTCCGATAGTTTTTCCCATGCGAAAATCTTGTTCTCGGCCTTTAACATCCTTGTCATGAGCAAAGATAAAAATGCTAATTCGCAAATGTTTGGCGAGGACCTCGGAAGTTTTAATATTTTTCTCCTCTTAATGCTTTTTTTAATCAGATATCCCCAATTATAAAAAAACCAAAAATCATAAACCATCCCCAATTATATTTGGCATAAATTAAATCATTACATAATAATAGCCTGACGGTAATTAATTTTAGCTTCTGAATCCGGTCTCACGTAAATGTGCGACTGTAATAATTCCTTCGCCACCATAATTAAACCAGCGTTTTTTTTTAATTTACAGGATAAAACTTGGACGTCCCTCGAGAATACTATTTATGTACTTCAGTTTTCTCGTGTTTTTTACATTCTAATCCAATTCCTCCCCTTGTGTGCAATATGCTCGTCTAGACTGCTCAATAGAAACGGCACACGCTTAGCAGTCGCTCGCCCAACTGTTTCCACTCACTTTCACGGCATCTTTTTCGGATTCACCCCGGCAACTGTTTCCAGGGGAAACATTGTTAATTGCTAATTATAGTGTGAGGGGGAGAGAGAGAGAGAGAGAAACCAATGACGGCAGGTTATTAAAAATTCTAGGTCAATGGAGGGAGGGAGGGCGGAAAGGAATTACTTCACTCCACACCGACCTATTACTAACGCCCCATAAATTTTCCGCGATGCGGATTAAATTGCAGCAGCCAGCCCGCCAGCCCGCTGCCCGGATAGGGTGTTCCCTAACACCCCTCCCTCCACCTACCCCCCCCTCTGGGGGTGAATTGGGGAGGTTTCCCTCATCCCCCTTTCTCCTAAGAGCTTTCGGATCACCGGTCCCGCGGCGAGACTGCACCCGGAAGGGGGGGGTTCCAAAGAAGCGAGAACAGGGGGAGGGGACTCCGTGGCTCTTCCCTCGCCGCCCCCGCACGGACAACGCCGAAAACACGGACACTGGGGGACCGAATAAAACGGAGATGTGGATACAACGTCTAGAATAAAGAAAAAATTACCGGTTACTTTTGTGTCATATGCATATTATCATTATTATATTGTAGCCTGTGGTGGTTTAAACTGCACGTGGGTTTTGGATGGACACAAACTTAAAACCTAAGCAACTTTTAAGGCTCACCTGACAGTTAGCCTGACCACATACAGGGTCGCACCCAAAAGTGGTAGGACTGATTTTCTCTGGCGCGAACGGAGCGGTGGAGGGGGGCCTGCCTGGCAGGGTAAGGTGGAGGGGACTCTTAGCAACAGACCGACATCAACCTTAGTCACCTGCGGGCTGTCGTTGAGTCAGGACACCGTTTTCAGTGAAGCAAGTTTTTTGTCCGCGTCGAAAAACAAAATGAATCTGAATTTAGAGCAACGTTATTCCGTGAAGTTTTTTGCGAAACTCGGGAAGACGGCAACTGAGACCCTCGATATGATCAAGCAGGCTTATGGGGACACTGCCTTAAGCCGTTCCACAGTATTTGAGTGGCACAAGTTGTTTAAAGAGGGTAGGGAGCTCGTTGAAGACGACCATCGCTCCGGACGGCCGTCGACGGCAAGAACCGACACGAATGTGGACAGAGTGAGGACACTGCTGAACACAGACCGACACTTAACCAGTGAAGAAATTGCAGACCAGTTGGGTCTGTCTGCATCCAAAGTCCAATGCATTATTTCACAGGATTTGGCCATGCGCAAGGTGTGCGCCAAGATGGTGCCGAAAATTCTGCCACGGCGCGCTCGTCGTCACACAGCTCCTGGCCAAATACGGCGTTGCCACGTTGCCGCACCCGCCCTATTCTCCCGATCTGGCACGACCGGACTTCTTCTTCTTCCCCCTGATGAAAATACAGCTCAAGGGAAGACGTTTTGACTGGATAAAGGCCGTTCAAGAGGCTTCAACGAGGGTCATCAACGGCATCCCCAAAGAAAATTTCCAGCGGGCGTACGGGGAATGGGAGCAACGTTATACTAAGTGTGTAGCAGCTCAAGGAGCATACTTTGAAGATTATTAAGTCGATGTAAGTATATCGTGAATAAAAGTCTTGTAAAAAAATCAGTCCTAACACTTTTGGGTGTGACCCTGTAAATCACTGGACTGAAAAACTCGGGACATATAGCGTACCATGAGCTGTAACTGTAAGTGAGGTAACTCAGCTAGCTATAAAAAAGTATACTCTTTCCAGAATAGGTTTTCTGTGAATTA
Source organism: Hetaerina americana (assembly GCF_022747635.1). Classification (NCBI taxonomy): domain Eukaryota; kingdom Metazoa; phylum Arthropoda; class Insecta; order Odonata; family Calopterygidae; genus Hetaerina; species Hetaerina americana. Next base: position 1,765,303 of record NW_027287272.1, on the reverse strand, counting down.
AGTAAAACAGTAAATGTAATTAGTTACGTATTTAATATGCAATAAAGGGTAAAAGATTCAATTAGTTTCAGCAAAGTATTTGGTCACAGACAAGGGAGAAGGCTTAACTGATAGAAAAGAATGAAGATTATTAAGTCGATGTAAGTATATCGTCAATAAAATTCTCGTAAAAAAAATCAGTCCTACCGCTTTTGGGTGCGACCCTGTATTTCCTTCCACCCTTCATTCCGCGTTCAACATCTACAGGTACCTGCCCCTTTCTCACCTGCAATTACGCACTCCCCTCTTTTCGCAGTCTAAAACATTACAGTGCCAATCAAAACGCACATCAATTTTTCCTGCCTCCTCTGCATTTCAACCAAAAAAGCTTTAGACAAATAAACGACATTCAAAATCTAAACGGTTATTTAATAACTCGCTTGATAGGGGATATTAGTTTTATTTACAGCACGACGTTGAAAACCTTGAATTTGTTGTAAAATTTCTAAAAACTTTTATATTTAAAGTAATTTTCTCTACAAGGTCAATACGTAGCCTATTTTATTTTCATACGAAGAGGTATATACTTCGCAGCATTCTCTTTGCCCTAAAATATTAATATTGCTTACGCTCTTAGTAGAAACAGCAAAGACGCAATGGCGAATCAATGATGTCACAAAAGGCGTCGACTACATTCTTAACGTGCCTCAAACTCAAAAGGAATTTCCACGGTCCTCAAGCAGATGCAAAAACATATCCCAGGAGTCATCTCCAGTCTTTACGGCATACGCACGCTCTGTATAAGGTGTGAGGTCGACTGTGAGCGGAATACGTACAGCACATTTTAGCCCTTCGAAGCATGTTGCACGACGTGTTATTTTGAGTTAACTTGACGTCCCGTCAAACTCTCCCGAGTTCTAACGTAGCGAAACTCGAAAGCGTCAAGCATCACTGCGCCACAGTCGTCAGCTACTGTGCCGACATCACGACGACGTCACACACACACACACATTCACCAAAGGGTTTATCTCACGTATCTGAGTAAAAACAATAGCTCAGGGTGCGGTACACACCAACCACGAAATCCCTTATCGAGAAAATTACGATCCATTTCCCATATTGATTTTTTATCTCATTTTAAAATGATACATCGTTACAGAAATGACGATATTATCGATTCGTCCCAGAGTTGCCTCCCACCGCACCCCCACCCTGGAGGGGATGCTCTTGTCGTCGGGACCTGTCAAACCTAGTGGCTTGCACACTCTCCTTCTCACCGACGGCTCTGACATCCATTACGCCTTCGCGAGACAAATCACCGCTGGGAGGCGCGAGGAGTCGCCGCCGAGCGAACAACTGGAGCGTGGTGCTTCGAGAGGGGAAGTAAGGGAGGGAAAGTGAGGGGGTTGTCGTGGTGAAGAAGAGGAACTATGGAAGAAGCCGAGCATGCGTCCTTCTCATCACGTATCACGCCGTCTTCCTATCACGCCCTCCCCAACATCTATAAATGTGTCTCGTCAAGGGTGTGTTTAGCCGGGAGATAAAAAGGTTGCGGGGGGAGGGGGGGTGGAGGAAGGCAGGGTTTGGGGGTTGCATTGGTTGTCGGTCTAGTGCCGCTCCGCTCGCTTGCCAACCAACTTGAAGAGGGGTCTCCTGGACATTGGCCAGCGAGGGAAAGGGGGATATTCAGAGGACTCGGTGTGGTTTGCCAAGAAGTAGTCGCCGAGTTAGCGTGTGAGTTTGCGGTACGTATCCAGACGGTATGAATTAATGAAACGGGTATTGTACAACGCCCCTTGGTCCTCCAATGAAATATCGTAATCCGGCATAAAAAATACACATTAAAATTGTTCGCGATGGCCAACTTTGCCGCGTGATTTCATCTCGGTCTGCACAGAATGGCAAGATGACGAAAGATTCGACGAATTTCCTTTCATCAAATAGGGGGAGGCACTAGTGATGACCCCTGCGAAGGAATTTTTTTTGTACACACACAGAGTGAGCTGTAATGGCACAGGGGGGGGGGGAGGTCAGGAATTAAATATACCGACTGCGACTAAAAACTACACAAAAACTTGTCGTCGCTTTTACGATCAGGTACAATGATGAAAAGGTCAAATAGAAATGTTATCTGTCGTTGGTTAGGCTTTATTTACAGAATAAGATGCAAGTATATGGGATCCTCACAAAGTTATATTGATTGCCGAATGGGATTACCTGCAGCGTAGAAGAGTTAGATTTGTGAAACGTTTCCATGGTAAACTTAGTAGGGTATCCAAAATAATAGAGGAGCAGTTAGGCTGGGAATCACTCAATATAGAGCGAAGGTTACATTACAGATTGAAGCTCTTGCATTTGAATTGGAAGGATGTCTCTTTAGCAGTGATGTTGAAAGTATACTATTATCCCATCGTACTACGGTAGGAGAGATCATGTAAGGGAAATTAGAGAGATCAAGAGTAGAACAGAGAGATTTAAGATGTCATTTTTTCCACGAAAGATAAGGGATCAGAATAACTTTGCTCGACCGCGGTAGGGTCATGTTTGGGTAAAATTATTCTGGGGTATGTGTATTCATCCCCTGCCACACACCCTGGCCTCTGTTCGCGTATTAACTGGACAGACTTCGTACATTGAAGCCCGCTACATGAGAAAAAACTGTTTCAATTCCCATTTCTCACGGCCAGTAGATTTTTCTTATGTATCCCCGATCTAGGATCACCCAGTTACCAAGATAGTGATCGGACCCAAATGACAAATCATGCGTGCGAAGTGAAACCCGGGAAATCAACGAAGCGAGAGAGGGAAAGAGGGGGTTGGGTTGGGTTGGGGGAGGGGGTGGGTTGGGGGAAGAGAAAGAATTAATTAAAAGGGGGGAGGGTGGTAAATAAATAATTCTAGTACGCTCGAACGACCTCGACATTTATTTTTCACTTCTAAAGATAAACTTTAAGAAAAGCTTAAATAAGACACGGGTCACAATGAGAGAGACACCTTACATCGAGGACTAACGACACATGCGCGATCCTTTTGAAGAAATTGTAAGCGGCGAGGATTCGATATAAAGAAGGGAAATTAATATCGAGAGGCATGCAAGGCTTGCGTGATTTGGGAAACCGTATTAAGTCTAGAGATTTCTCATTTGAAATGGGGAGAGGAGAGAGGGAGAGAGAAAGAGAGAAAGTGAGAGAATACGAAAACAAATGAATGCTCATATGCGTCCCCGTTGCTCAGGAGGCGCGAAACATAACCTGACTGGGTTTCGAAATCCATGCAATCATGAGTCGAACAATTGGAAGAGATTGGAATTATCCGCGGTCATGCTACCACTGGAGAGTTGTTCTACATTAATAAATATGCGCATTGTGAGTGCTCGCTAATATACCTGAAGATGAAACTTCCACTCAATTATTTCCCACATTGATTAACAGGGGGAGCATCCATCCATATCTATATTATGCAGGAGTTGAGGGAGGGAGTGAGATCAGTTTTGGGCACCATTATTGCACACAAGATTATAACAATGTTGTCGTTCCATTTACCGTAAATTTACCCGGCGACCCTTACACTAGTGACACAACGGCTCTATCATGTGACCTTAAAATTATACAACAGTGATCTGACACTCGGAAATTAGAATTAAACTTAGAGAGGGACGTAGTGATGAATTTCTGGAAAAAAGGGAATTCCGTCCCGAACGCCTATTGCATGGGGAACACCTAAATGGAATGTGTAGACTCAATTAAATACCTTGGGCGTTACCCTCACTCATGACATCTCCTGGGTGAAACACATACTAGGGGGAATATTGAGACCAGTGAACAAAAAAATTAGGATTTATTAGAAGATTACTCGGCAAAGGTGATGAAAAAGTCAAAGAGAAATAAATAAGCTGGCTGTCAAAATTAACCGCTTTTAGGTATTTCTCTTGGGAACTCAAATTTGGTCACACACACACTCTGTCTCTCTCTCTGCTTGAAAAGGGCTGCATCGAAAAGATCCGAGAAAAACCGAAGAAGCAATCAAAAGCTGGAGGGGAGGGGCGGAGGTGGGGAGGAAAAGGAAATCGTGCCCCCATACACTTCAGAGCTGGTAAACCCCACCAATCACAGACGGCCGAAAGGGAACGGATATTTCTCGACAAGAGAACAAACCTGGGAATTACTTTCCTGTTTCACTTCAATCTGAGGATGAATGTAAAAATATTAGAGTATGACCGAGCGAGAAAGAGGAGGAAAGTAAGGCAGGAAACGAGGAAGAGGGAATTTACTCCACCTCCTTGTGACGACCCCATTCCTTCCTCAGGTCCCTTAAGGGCCTTGGGATATATTGAACTGTTTCCTCGCCCCCATTCGCGCGGTGTCTAGTTCAAGGATATGCCGTATACCCTTAGATAACCAGAGGTTACCTCTCACCTGCCCTCACCCACGCCTGCAAGAGGGGTGCGGATAAGATAAGCGCGAAAACATCGGAATGGGAAACGACATCACATTTTATGCATGTAAGACCACGAAGAATCGATTCGCGACGATACACTAGCTGCACGCAACGCCTCGTGGTGGACACAGGAAATTGCGGGGTGGGCTCCGATTAAGTATCATCGGACGGCGTTAGATGACAGAACAACAATCTGCACTAGCATTCAGCACTGTTCAGCCATCTTTTGTTAGCACTGGGAACTTGTTAGGGTGTATCAAAACATCATAACAATGAGCCATGCCGTTACGATTGGACGATTACGAGACCAACCAACCAGCTTTCATCTTTGAAATCTGGTAAGAGTCGTTCCTAACCCATCGGTTATCTACGACTGGTGTCTTCATTTTCCGGATTCAGGTAATATTTGTTTTCGTGAGATTTACCAGTTTATCACAATGCAGACAATTTAGAGTGTGGGGGTTTGGTATGTAGAAGGTATGTAGGGGGAAGGGTGATTTTTATTCTTTTGTAGACGCTGGGTACACTGCAGTCATAGTCCCATAGGAGTGTAATAAGGGGGTTGTTAGTATATGGTAATATGTCGGCAAATGTGTGCGTCATTTCTTAGAGGACCTGAAGGAATGGCTTTTTATTTTGAGGTTTTCACTGACATTTTCATTTCTAACGAACCATGGTTCGCCTGACAATTTACGAATAATTTTGTTCCCTATAGTTTGAATATTCTGAAGGTGTGTTCTAGCTGCATTAAGCCAAGCTGTACATACAGAAGTAGCTCGGTTGCAACGGATGATGGACATGTTGGTTTCAGTATGCGATGTTGCGAGGGCGCAGCGGTTTTGGCGGCTGCCGAGGCGATACTTATATTTGTTGCCCAAGTCAGGCTTTTGTCGAAAATTACACCTGAAAATTTGGCCTTGTTGGATCTTTTAGTGGGAGTTGTGCCATGGTGGACGGGTGGACCTTCTCGAGCCATTGGGGGGCGAGAGAACATGAATTTCTTTGGGTTCGCTTTTGATATCCAGTCGTCTGCACAGTCTTCGAAGGCGTCAATTTGTTATTGGAGGCCGTCAACCGTCTCTTCGGGGATTGTTTCCGGGGGGATGATTTAAAGACGACCGATATTGTGGTGATTTGATTAGGGCTTGACAAAATATTGTCCAAACAATAACTAAGAATAAATACTTGAATGTGCGTATAGATACAAATCCTACATGTCGAGAATATACACACTCATATACGAAAAGCAATCACAGGATTTTTTGTTAATTTATTTAATAATACTCACATATTTTCCACCAAATTGTCGCACGTACCAAACGAGAAATAGCAGAAGAATGTTATATTCCGAGTCAAATGGACGTCCATGATCGTGAAAGATGGCCTATTACATTGGAATTGGCGGAAAAGAGTGAGAGAAAGAAAATATGCATACTGAAAGGGAAGGCTTGAGTGGGGGGGGGGGGAAATCCGCAGGAATCGAAAGAACCATATATTGAGGTGCATGAATTACTCAAGGCGATTCGTAAAAGGAGCAGGGTTATGGCAACGCCCAAACACCTGCCTCGGTTAAATTTCATCAAACGATAACATTCTGCGCATAAAATGTGCGCGCCAATATGCGGGCAACGATCGTGAGGCAATAGGCATCCGTTCATCAGCTGACCACGCCGTCGCTCCGAGCTCAAGGTCAGAGAAACGTGCCCACGACCGAGTGCGACACATTTGCAGGACACGGCGACGACCTGGCCAGAGAGAAAACTCAACCCACCAGAACTTGATGATTACATGCAACGATCCACGGGTGTATATGTGTATATATAAATAAATAAATACATATATATAATGAATTGGACAGCAACAAATGATAAAGAAACACATAAAAAGATCACTCACACGTTATTTCTTGATCATTTCGACGGAATTCTGCTCCGTCTTCATCGGAAGATATTTACTTCTATATCTTCCGATGAAGACGGAGCAGAATTCCGTCGAAATGATCAAGAAATAACGTGTGAGTGATCTTTTTATGTGTTTCTATATCATTTGTTGCTGTCCAATTTATTATTCAACACTTCCGTGTTACGTCGACGAAATCATATATATATATATATATATATATATATATATATATATATATATATATATGATAACCTACCTTAAATGGTAGGTTTCAGAAGTACAAAACTACTTAATAAATATTTTGTTACTCCCAACAAAAGACAAAATCCAGCATCCTACTCTATATCAGGTCCCTCTTCATCTCTGAGTACTTCCTTCCTCCCTTCATCCCGTCCAACATCCCCATCCTGTTACTGCCCTTTCCTCGTTTGCCTAACATTCTTCTCTCCATCACTGTCTTCAACATTCCACTACCGATCCATACGCCCTTCATTCATTTTTCCTGCCTCCATAGGATTTCTCCCAACAAACCGCCCTCTTCGCCCAACATACCAAGTACTTCCTCATTTGTTTTACTTTCACCTTTTCCATTCTTCTCCAAACCCACATTTCAAAAGCCGAAAACTAATTCTATCATTCTGCTTCAGTGACGATGTTTCCGCGCCGTAGATAACTACACTCCATATCAACGTTTTCACGAGTATTTTCTTAATATCCTTACTCAACGTCCCTGCCATCAACTCCCTCCTCCTTGTGAAAGCCTCTTTGCCTAGCGCGATTCTTCTCCTTACGTCCCTACTACTATGACTATTTTGATCCAGACACATACGAGATATGTACATATACTATACTAGTATACTGTACATACATAGATTATACACACACTCATATATATATATATATACACACACATATATATATTATATATATATTATATATATATATATTATACATATATAATATATATTATATATATATTTATTAGCATAAACTTTAAAAAAATCTTGAGAGAATGCAGGAACGCAGATCCGGACTATAAACACGCATTACTTCATGACTTTAGCCAACAAGCCACATTGGACCCAGCGGAGGTGACGCCGGCCATGGGACGGGGTTTTTTCGACCGTTTAGGTCGCGTTCTTAATGTCATCGTGTGTGGGATGGAGAAAATTTGCTCCCACCCACCCCACGCCACATCTGAATCCTGGCGAAGGATCTTAGGGGTGGGGGTGGGAGTGTGTGTATGTGGGGGGTGGGGGCGCTAGGGGATTCCGTGGGTGTCTCCTCCGAGGCCGGGAAATAATCTCTCCAAACACGAGGGCTACATGCCGCGCCACGGCCGGCCAATTCATTCACGGACTTCGGGCGAGCGAAGAGGAAGAGGGCACAGCAAGTCCGAACGAGCAAATCGGAGACCGATCCCCACGTTGCTCTGGATACGAGACCTCCATCATATCGGTGGGTTGCAACACGCACACGCGTGGCGCGACAGAAGGGGAGTCGCCCCCCACGGCTGACCTCCGCCCCCCCTCCTCCTAACACGAGGAGTTGCCACACCCAAGGGCGGAAGAGAGGGGGGATGGTTGGGAGGACGTGATAAAAAAATACAAATTTTATTTTTTTCCTCATAAACTGAACTTGTCAAATAAGGAGAGACGAGAGTTGAATCGAAAGTGGGAGCATTTGTCTTCGTATCTTTCGTGCCTTGCTTCATCGTAATCTGCGTCGGAGGAGGTGCGAGGAATTGCGAAAAAGAAGATGAGCATCACCATCCGCTACCGACTGCCCACGTCCCCCTTCTCTGTGTTCAGTCCAACCGCCGCCGAGCTGCGTCTCTGTGATCTGTCGTCCGTTGATTCCCTCCAAGGAAGCGGCCCGATCTCTTTTTAAGACGATGTATTCGTGATATTCGCGTCTGCTTACCGTGACCTTTAAAAACACATCAACACTCATTTACTCCCTTTGTATACACGGTTTGTATTTATGAAAGTATCGGTCACAATTCTTTCCTGACGTGAAATGCGAGAAGCGCTGAATCCAGACCGTCGGTTGTTAAGTGTGCGCACGGTCGCAGATCGCATTGTTGGCATTCATATAAGACAGTGACAGTGAAGACACCATTATTGTCACTGAAAATTTGGCGATGCAAAATATTTCCGCTAAACTCGTCCTCCCGAATGTCGGACGGCCAAACGAGCAAATAGTCGAGTGCCTGTCTGCTTGCGAGAACCTTCTGCAATGGTATCGCGATGATTCCCCAACCCCCTTACAGTCCCCCCGAATTAGCACCTTGCAGACTATTATTCCTATTCCCTATAAAAGTGGAATCCTCCTTCCCTTAAAGGACACCACCACCATGGGACCCTGAGTCAAGCCTTAAAGGAAACTTCCAAGCGTACCCTTAAGGACCTCCTACCGGAATCCACCAACCAGGGAGCCTTTGATTCGTGGTCAAGTCGTCAAAACCTTTACCATTACTTTTCATATAAACCATGTAGAGTTCTCCCTGTTCAGTTCTCTATTTTGGCGATTTTCTCCAATCGAACCATCCCTACCTCGAAATGTGTGTCCCATTAGATTTTCCCCACTGCCAAACAAGGGTCAATACCTTTCAATCAACAAGGAATATCGCATGGGAGTTATTGCGATATGAGCGTATGGTGATCTTGCCTCGACTGGGTATCGAATCGAACTGATCCTATCCCTCCATATTCGAAGAACGTTTTTGGCGCGATACATCACCCCCAGCCTCCCCGTATTCCCTCGGGGAACAACAGCACGCCACCGGAACACTTCTCGGAGGATTCCAGAAATAAATCACGCATCCCTCCCCCCCCCCCCCCTCCCTTCCTCAACCGCCCCCCCCCCACTTCGTCATCTCGACGACAGCGCCTTCAGTTGTCACTCGGCGATTTAGCATTCGCGCCGGATTCATTCGGGCACCGCGGGTCGGACGGGCGATTCTATTTCGCGACGGTGACCTAGCTGTCTGCGGCCCATCCCCCACGAGGTCTAAAGACTCCAAGAAAAAAGAAAAACCCACAGACAACGAGAGAGAGAAAGGCAAATCCTGGAAGAGTTCCATCATCCTAAAGATTGTCAAAGGCGCAGATATTTCCTTAAAATAAAATAAAAAAATCAAAGCGAAAATTTTAGTAATGGTTTCAGCACCGCTAATTGCTTTAGGAATATTATCGGGAAAATTAAGACCCATCCGTTGAAATGCCCAAGAGTTACTGTCATAAGCTCAGCTGTCGGCAACGGAGTTAAACAAGATGGCTGGTTTCAGATGATGAATTTTCCATACGAATATAATTGAATTATTTAGGGATGTGGAATTCAAATTATAAAAAAATTCCGAAAAAATTCGGTTTCAGTAACAATTACGGAATCAGAGTCATTTCTACGGTTACGATTCACCGCATCGGTAAGACCACACCTAAGGTCATCATAGTCATCAAAGGATAGTTGTGGGTGATTGGAAGAGATGAGACTTTCATGGAAGGGTCCACGGATTGATGCAGACGAAAACCAAGCATTAGAAACACCCTTTTCCATCAAATTGAATCACCAAGTGGTCACAGAATCCATCGTCAAATCCGACGGCTGACGGACCCCACTTGAGGTAAACCATCCCAATGTCCACCCCAGGAGGGAACGGCATGATATTTTCGCCTCGTACGTTGGTTGAATGAGACGCAATCATAATCTCTAAAGATTCATTCTTCAAATAAATTGATTTAAAAAATAAACTTCCTTAAGGGGGTTGAATCCACTTCGACTCCGTCGCGAATTAATAACTGCACTAATGTTTTGAAAAACTAGTTCACTATGATGGATCGTAGTCTTCCGTGGCGTTCAGGATTAGTGGATGTCTCCATTTTTCGGGTTCCCGCCGCGTTGGTAGTCATGCTTGACGACAGTCAATGAATCCAGGAATCCAGGCGAAACTGTCGTCAAGCATGACTACCAACGCGGCGGGAACCCGAAAAATGGAGACATCCACTAATAGTTCACTATGAGTCTCAAATAAGAATTGGAGACGCAATGCCGCGATGAAACAGCGGAAGGGATATACGGTAAGATCAAATTCGAAGATAGTTTAGAGATTCCATGTCCTCACAAATTCTTATTCCGAGGGAAAGACAAGGTAAAGAAGTTTAAGTATTTTTTGCTGATTTTCGAAATGCAATTCAAAAGTTGTATGAAACATGGGAGGTAGAATTAAATATGAATAAGCGAGTTTCGATGAAATTTGGAAATAGTATTTTACCCGAAATCTATATCACTATACACGGAACCAACATTACACACGTGGAATTGGGAAAATAATTGCGTGTACTGATAAAAAAATTCTGATATGTCCTGGGGAAAACACATTCGTGAAATATGCGGAATAGCTAATAAAAAAAGGTGAGGATTCATGAAAAGAATACTTGGAAAAAGTTAATGAAATGTTCAAGGAGCTGCTTTGTTATTTAGGCCCCCACTTTGAGTGTGCCCTGCAAGTGTGTATGGGGTCCTCAAGAAGAAGGCGTAATTTCGGAACTACGGATCGTGTGCAACGTAGAGCTAGGCAGGTTTGTGAACAAGATAGCAGTGCCACGACACAATGGGAAGAGTCAGGACGGGAGCCCCTAGTTGACCGCAGGCTTAAATGCACGTTGAATTAACAGGGCGAATTGGAGGCTGAGGGTGTGAAAGACATAAATACAGGCACCAACTTACTATAGTAGATCACATCACCAACGTAAAAACGGGGAAGTTTATTGCAGGACGGATGGATTTAAAATGTCGTTTTTTCCTCGCATCATTAGAGGTCAAAATAAACATGGCAGCAATTGCATATGAGATAATTAGTACTGACAGTTTATCACTTTTATCCATATCCCACAAGTTTTTTTAAAATTTAATACAGACATTCTTTTAGCAGTTATGCAGTATGATTTGAATATATACATGTCCTTTAAATTGAATATTGTTGCCGGTGAATACTTTCTTTTGCGTGATTAACAATGTTCGAGTGCATGAACAAACTAATATTTTTTCGTAGAAGTTAAATGATTCGGATCGTGCATTCATGACTGATAACCTAACACCCCCCGCCACACGTCCTTACGTCGACTTGCGGGGTAATACGTAGATGTAGATGAAGTTCAAAGTAAGATCCCGAAAGACGATAAGTGAAATAGATTATGGGAAACATGTAGACGATGTAACATTAGCACTCGGCCGGCCGATATCAGAATACACACGTATCTTCGTCGGACCAATCCAAAGTTGACGACCGTTATTAGTGACGGCCGTGGTGACGATAGCACCATGGCAACTGTTTCCGCGTGCAAAGACTAAATAAATGGAAAACGCCACACTACATGAACGATTGAATGGATTGAATTAAAACCCAGGAAACCATGCAATTACTTCAGAATAGAAACTTACTTTGAGGACAGACATCAGGATTATCTGAGAGAGAATTCGCTTTGCGGAAAATTGACTTCATCACAAGGGTCTATTTCCCCGCATCACCATACCAAGAAATTCAGCATTTGTTTTAATTTCCGTCCGTTTTATTATTTTCCATCCTTTATCAAAGGATTCCTTCCTTGTTTTAATTTGTCCTTCCATAAAGGACAAATTTTATCCGTTATTGTCACTAACATTATGAAATTTCTTGATAGTAGGAAAATACTAATCCACAACCAGCACGGATTTAGGAAAAGCAGATCTTGCGAAACACAACTTGGTCTCTTCATTCACGATATACTTAGATCGGGAGAAAACAACACCCAAGTCGATGCAGTATTCCTGGATTTCAAAAAAGCCTTCGACAAAGTCCCACACAATAAATTGTTACACAAACTTAAATACTATGGGATCAATGAGAAAATAATTAATTGGATTAGGGACTTCTTGTCAAACCGCAAACAAATAGTAGTCATAGATGGGTTGTGCTCAACGGAGAGAGATGTTACTTCGGGCGTCCCCCAGGGAAGTGTAATAGGGCCTCTCCTGTTCTTAATATACATAAATGACTTAAGCACACACGTTAGTAGCAATCTAAGGTTATTTGCTGACGACACGGTGATATACAGGGAAATAAGGAGCCAACTAGATCGCGAGCTACTCTCTAGAGACTTAGACAATATCTCGGGATGGTGCAATAAATGGGGATTAACACTTAATATAGATAAATGTGCAGTTTTGAAATTTTGGAATAAAGGAAGCGAGGAACAGGATATAAACTACAAAATAGAGGGTTCCGTATTGACTACGGCAAATCAAGTTAAATATTTGGGGGTTGTTCTAACACCACGCCTTTCATGGGGAGCACATATCAGGACAATATGCGGATCAGCTTTAAAGAAACTTGGCTTCATAAAACGGGTGGTGGGGAAATGTAATGAAAAGGTTAAAGAGAGGTGTTATTTTGCTCTAGTTAGACCTCATTTGGAATATGCCGCAAGTATTTGGGATCCGTGGGAGAAAATTTGGCAAAAAGAATTAGATAAAGTCCAGAGAAAATCCGCTAGATTTGTTAAAAATTGTTATGATAAAAACACAAGTGTGACAGGTCTCTTAGGGGATTTAGGCTGGGAACCACTTGAAGTGCGGAGAGAACAAGCGAGGCTTAGACTTTTAGAAAGGTTCAGAACAAACGAGTTTAAATATGACACTGAAGGAATTATAATGGCCCCACACTACTTAGGTAGATCAGACCACAAAGATAAACTAAGGGAGATAGATTCCAAGACAGATAGGTACAAATACTCATTCTTTCCCCGAACAATCAGTAATCATAATAGCAGGAAACCGAAGTCACTTTAGAAATATTGAAAACTTTGAATTTACAAGTCGGAACAGAATTAAACACTATAGAGATGTTAGGTATACTTTCAGGTGCATGTGTGTGTTAGTTGGTGGTTTGAGTGTTTGCATGTGTGTGGGGTGTGAGTGTTCATGCATGAATGTATGCCATGTTTTTTTTTATATATGATTTTGTCGTTATTGCATGCGATTTTTTTTTTTAATTATTTTCCTTTTCTAAATTATGGGTGGTGTCCTGGCACCCCCCGCCACACGCCCTTGCGGCGGCTTGCGGGGTATTGAGTAGATGTAGATGTAGATCAAAGTGGTGACATCTTGAAATATAATACTATAAGACTTGCATTATTTATTCCATCTATTTCTTCATTTTTTTATAATTTCATAATTATTCACGTTTCGATTACTTTCTCGCTCTGATAAAACAATTACTATTCGTTTGGAGGGAAACATTATTGTTTAATTACGTTAAGGGATGCGTCAACCTAAAAACGCTGCGAGATTGCAAAATGAACATGTTTTAGATACGACTAGGAAAAGTTATCAATGTTTATCATGTACGCATTAATTTTTTTGGTCTGTCACCATTATTACATTTCTTTTAATTTTACGTGGAAGGGAAAATAAGAGTAGTAGATTAACTGTCCAATCGAAATGCGACAAAACTCTATCACGAAAGAGTCTGGGCGCAAAAAGAATTTTATTTCGTGTTATCCTAGATATTAAAAAAGAAACAAAATTATCGTGTCTACCATTATTAATATCGATAAATATAGCATTTAATTTAAAATAATCGCGTCAGGGATCTACTTTACTCTCTCTTCCCATGGAAAAAATACGGGATAGCAACTGCAGGGATATAGATAGCAAAAATTCCACTTGCCACCCTCAGCGTCTGGGGAATTAGTATGTCTACTCAATTGCATGCACTTTCGCTGGCCTCGTGTGTTTAATTGTCAGAACTCTTTCTTTCCCAATGACCGCATTAGAATGCCATTAAATAATGTAGTGCCCTTTACAGTACTGCTTGACCTACTCTGTCTGTTTTATAAGTTTCCCCTTTCATCCCTCCTCTATCTCTGATGTGGGGGGACCCTCCCGCTACCTACAGTGCTTGGTCACATTCCCAACCTGTTTCCTTGGGGAGGAGACCGTCGTATGTTTCTCGTCAATGTGGCAGTGGAATTTCGCCTTCTTGCTTTTCAAATTCTAGCTTGCACGCTATTGGATAGACTTCTAAACTACATCCCAAGGTGCAATTATTTATTAGATGACAGTATGTGCAATTGCATGCGTGTAAAATGAAAGGAGTGTTTCCACTGTGGGTATAATTTTGCATGTATGTGTTGATTTTGCATGTGGTTTTGTTCCTTTTTACGGGTGGTTACCTAAAACCCCCCGCCACACGCCCTTGAGGCAGGTTGCGGGGTATTATGCAAATGTAGATGCACACTTCCAGGCTGCACTTAGAGCAATTATTTAATGCCTACATTAAATGATTCTGCAAGTCTAAGGGAAAATTATCCAACTAATTTAATATGGGCGCCAGCGATCGTTTAGGAGCGCGTCCATGGAGACGCATCCATATGCTGCGAAGTTAACCATCCCCCGAGCGATAGTCGTGATTCCGCCACCCTCCCCCTCCTCCCCCTCCCTCCAACGGCTGCTTACGACTTCCCCTCACAAACGACGAAGGAGAAATTGGGGAAGAAAAACAGAAGACTATCGCAGGCCGTCTCCCATCCCCTTCAGGCAGAGAACGGGGCGAGGCGCTCGTCAATGGCGTCCGTTGTCCCCTGAAGGAGCCAGCCCAGAAGACGCCGTCTCCATCGCGAAGAAACCGGGCGACGTCTTGAAAACCTCTCTCTCTCTCACGTATTTATGCGAGTCGAGGAGGAAACTTGAACGAAAATCTTAGCCCCTACCATACACACACAAACACAGAGAGAAACACAGGCAAGAACTCTTAAAGATTAAATTTCCCCCAGGTTTCGCGATATCTCCACGAATTGCGGTCGCAGTATCAGTAAATCAAGCCGTGCTCCGAACAAAGATGAGCATTAAAAAATAAAAATAACAGAGATTTGAGAGTGGCATATAAATGCTGCGACCTATCTAGAGAGATATCTCAGCGCAGACAGACAAAAAAGGAACGCAGAAACATTGAAAAAATGTATTAAAAAATACTACTCTTCGGAAGAATGCGTTTTTTTATTTCTTTAAATGATACTACCAGAGAGTCTGGAGCCTCGCAGTTGTGAGTAGGAGGGTGGGATAAGGGGTTGGGGGCGGAGGGGGGAGAGGGGGGGGGGGAGGGTTGAAATTTCCCTTTAAAAAGGTCCTTCCGCATTGTGGACGTGCGAAATTAAGAACGAATACGTCCGTCCATTTAAATGCAGATGAACGCATGTGCTCGCCAAACGTAAAAAAAACAATAGGATCACCAAGATCCTGTTGTTTTTTTTACGTTTTTTTACGTTTCCAAGATAACCCTGGAAATACTTCGGATGAAGAAAAGGTTATTTTTTTTAAAAAAAAGGGGATGCATTTATTTTTCTTCTTTTCCTGTCGGAAACGTCTGGGAAACAAGATTTGTATATATATCATCAGAATCCACTTCACATTCGAGACAATGCTGACGGTTGAGCGACGCCATTAAAATATAATACGATTCCACATGCAAAAAAAAATCATCGCGTTCACCAATAATTCGGTCACGACGACGGAAATTCACACGTGACGTCGTGAAGACGAGTCTCTTCAAGAATTCCCAAGATTTACAGAATTGGGCAACGAAAAAATAAATGACTCCTCTGATTGCACTGACGAGGGACGGATAAGATTTGAAATATTAAAAGAGATGTAATCCTCTAATAAGGAGAAAGGACAGAGAGATATATAATTAAAGTGTCGTTCAATTATGATCTAACGCCATGACGAAATATTATAATTGCACATTTATTGAAATGTCCTCCGAAATGAAAAAACACGAATCGTCCGAAAAACATTTTTTTAAATCTTAATTTAACAAATATACGGTTACAGACTTCAATTGGTGAAAATTTTTTGCATCCATATTGGAAGATTTTGCACTGTTCCTCAGACTTAAATTCGGAGGAAAAGTACAAAATCTTTTAATGAGCTAATTCAACATTTATTTTTTACTCCTAATAAGTCTACGAAAAAAGAAAATTTCATTATGACTGAAACGGACACACTTATCTCGCACTCGATTCAGCCTCCTTAAAACCGAATGGAAGAAAAGAAAGTAAAATAAGCGATCGAAACTACTAATGTTACGATGAAACGAAAAGCGTCTCTGAAATGCTTATTGTATTGGGAAGGGAATCATTGGATGAAAGACGATTCAATGCTAGAATTGATTTACTAAATAAATTCAGATCCGCATGTTTCAGCACCGAGGTCTCGCAAATTATTCGCACTCCAACACACATTGGATATACTTGGATCATGTATATAAAATTCGGGAAATAGATGCCAGAACTAGCCGCCTCAAGGACTCCTCCTTCCCAGGGAAAATACGGGATAGCAACTGCAGGGTTATAAATGGCAAAAATTCCATTTGCCACCCTTAGCGTCTAGGGAAAAATTAGTTTTACCCAAATGCATGTATTCACACTGACTTAGTGTCTTTTATTGTACAATCCCTTTCCGCATGACCGCATTAGAATGCCTTTGAATTATGCAGTGCTCTTGACAGTATTGCTTGCTCTGCCTTTTCAGTTTTCAAGTTTCCCCTTCCATCCCTTTTCTCTCTTTCTGCGTGGGGGGGGGGGGTAGGGGACGCCTCCGCTATCGTATTCCTGCGGTGTGTCACATTCCCTACCTGTGCCTTTGGGGGAGGGGGCTCTAAGTTCCATGTCCATGTCACACTAGAATTTCCCCTCTCTACTTTTTAATTCTGCATGAGCCATCTTGTAATGGTGGAAGCCTGTCCTATAAATGGCTTGGGTTCGCATTCAGTCCCTTATTTCGTTTAATAAATAAATAATATATCGGGTGAATTAACCCTTGCTTTGCATTGAGTCTTCCTCCGGCATTCATACAAACTTGCTCGTTACTTGATAGTTTTTTAACGAATAACTTTTTTCCCCTTTTACCTTCCTCTCCCATATCACATCTTATCACTCACCCTTTCCCACCCCCTGCCTTACACCTTTTTAGTTTGATCCCGGGGTATCTATGTCGATATGTAGAAATAAACTGACTACTTGACTACTACTACTACTCAATGTGAAGTAGTATACGCAACGTTAGCTCTGTTCCAATGGGAAATGGGTCTTGCAAATGGCCAGCGATGGATGGAAAGTCGAATTCCTCAAGGGAGTTGGTAATTGATCCCCCATTGTTTCCCGAGTTCCAAAGGGTCAAGCCGTTTCATTGCGACGACGATAAGATGACGGACGGGCGATATGTCCGAAATGGCATTTCACGAAAACGTCCCTCGGGGGGTCGTCGAAGGCCCGAGTAGTAGGCGAGGAAGACGACAAACTGCCGCGTTCTGAATTCTCCCGTTCCGATAGAGTTCCCTCCATCTCACTCCATCGAGTGAGACGGAGGGAAAACACGACGAAGCGAACGATAGTCAAGGGGGGGAGGGGAGAATGGAGGGAGAGAAAGGGGCGTGTGTGTTGGGGTGGGCATGGTGGTGATAAATCACGGCAACGCGATTGCGGTACGGAACCACGCGTGTCAAAAGGGCAAACGGCGATGGGGGCGGCGAGATGGGGGTGGCGAAAGGGCAGAAGAAACGCAAGGGCGGGGACCACAGGCGCAGAGGCGGGTGCCAGATAGGAAAGGTCACCACCGCCCATGAAGGAGAAGGGGTGCAGGGGAGGGCGTACGAGGAGAATTACGAGGAAAGGGATGAGGGGGTTGGAAAAAGAAAACACTTCCGAGATATTGGAAGGAGAAATCAATGCGGGGAGGTTTCCGTCGACGTGAACTCGGAATTTCACTCCGACCCACCAACAAACAATCGACAAGTAACCCTCCCGGGCAACGGATTTCCCACGAAGTAAAATAAAATCGATTGATAGTGTTTTCGATGTATCGATAATTCCGTCTGATATTTTCTGATAATTCAATGTTTGTTTTAGTAATATCGATATTTAGTTTTATTGATAAATCGATAATTCTTTTATACTTAAACATATATGCATGGTGCAGCGCACAATACCGGACAGATTTCAATTTGAATTTCCCGCCACATTGTAGTACCACTGGAGGACGTGATTGGCGTTATAGAAAGCTATAGGCATCTGGTTAACAGTCACAAACTCAAAATGGCCGAGATTTTACATACATAGCTACACACACGCACACAAGCACACACACATGTACATATATATATATATATATATATATATATATATATATATATATATATATATATATATATATATATAATACATATATAATTACATATATATATACACATATATGTATACATATATATACACACATTTATATATACAGGGTCGCACCCAAAAGTGGTAGGACTGATTTTCTCTGGCGCAAACGGAGCGGTGGAGGGGGGTCTGCCTGGCAGGGTAAGGTGGAGGGGGCTCTTAGCAACAGACCGACACCTACCTCAGTCGCCTGCGGGCTGTCGTTGAGTAAGGACACCGTTTTTAGTGAAGCAAGTTTTTTGTCCGCGTCGAAAAACAAAATGAATCTGAATTTAGAGCAACGTTATTCCATGAAGTTTTTTGCGAAACTCGGGAAGACGGCAGCTGAGACCCTCGATATGATCGAGCAGGCTTATGGGGACACCGCCTTAAGCCGTTCCACAGTATTTGAGTGGCACAAGTTCTTTAAAGAGGGTAGGGAGCTTGTTGAAGACGACCATCGCTCCGGACGGCCGTCGACGGCAAGAACCGACACGAATGTGGACAGAGTGAGGACACTGCTGAACACAGACCGACACTTAACCAGTGAAGAAATTGCAGACCAGTTGGGTCTGTCTGCATCCAAAGTCCAATGCATTATTTCACAGGATTTGGCCATGCGCAAGGTGTGCGCCAAGATGGTGCCGAAAATTCTGCCACGGCGCGCTCGTCGTCACACAGCTCCTGGCCAAATACGGCGTTGCCACGTTGCCGCACCCGCCCTATTCTCCCGATCTGGCACGACCGGACTTCTTCTTCTTCCCCCTGATGAAAATACAGCTCAAGGGAAGACGTTTTGACTGGATAAAGGCCGTTCAAGAGGCTTCAACGAGGGTCATCAACGGCATCCCCAAAGAAAATTTCCAGCGGGCGTACGGGGAATGGGAGCAACGTTATACTAAGTGTGTAGCAGCTCAAGGAGCATACTTTGAAGATTATTAAGTCGATGTAAGTATATCGTGAATAAAATTCTTGTAAAAAAATCAGTCCTACCACTTTTGGGTGCGACCCTGTATATATATATATATATATATATATATATATATATATATATATATATATATATATATATATATATATATATATATATACACGTATATGCACACACATATACACATATATATATATATACACACACACACACATATATGGGAGATCTAAAAAGTTTCCGACCTCAAAAATTTCAGAAAAAATGTCTTGTATCTTTGTTAGGTCAGAAACGTTTCAGACCAACCTTGTACATGTACATAGTCAATATATCGATGCTATAATGATATCAGTAAAATCAATATTTGCATTGGATTAGCAAAGGACACTGTATAACACAACCTGAACAGAGGGCAACTAAAGCCATGAGGATTTTAAGAGGCTGAACGAAGATTGGATAAATCCGAAAAAATGCAGAACACATGGGCTGGATTAAACACCAAGAGGGAGATTGGGATGCTGATAAGAAGGAAGGGATTGGGTGAAAGGGGCGTAGAGGAAGGAAGAGAACGTACATTATGGACCACACGGAAGCAGAAACAAGTTGGCAGTAACTAAAGGATGATGTAGAGTAGGGAGGAAGTTCTCGAGAAAATCATTAGATAAGAGTCCTAAGGAACCATCCAAACCCACCTCCGATAATTCTAAAATAACTTTAATTATATGAATTATTATAATATTAACACATAGAATACTGAAATAATAGAAACAATTCTGAGGTGGCAATGTTGGCGAAAAGAACAAGAGAAGGAATAGGAGTCTTTTTATTCCCGTGAATAAATATATTTACTACATATAATACGAAATATATTAGAACAGCATTGCGTGCTCTGGTTGGTCTGTTTTTAAGTTTCCCCTTCCATCCCTCGTCTCTCTCTCCGATTCCGAGGCATTTTAGGATTAGTTAGAAACGTAATAGAAAAACGTTGTGTGGCAGGGAGTGCAAGCGCCCCTCTGTCACCCCCTTTTTGTTGGATAGTGGGGTATTTATGTTGATTTCGAAGAGTACATAGGATGTAAACTAGAGAGAGTATATCTAAGCAGTGAGTGGGAACAAGCCCTGAATAGATAAGAATGTAGGACTGCAGTAAAAACAGCCTTAAGATTGAATTACTGAATGATGATGGTAATATGCCAATCCCAATTTCCGAATGAAATGCACGCTCGTGAAATAGCGTGATCAAATTAGATCACAGCTCGTGTAATTGACATCATTTTGAGATTCTGTAAAACGAATCAATTATCGAATCAAATTTTCTCCTGAGTAAATTCAGGCTACTTAATGTTCCATGACTTAGTACGCTGCTGAAAATAAAATAACAAAAGAAGAAAAATCCAACCGTCAAAATAATCCCAATTTTGGATTTCTCGGATAACTCACGCAAGCTTGAAAAACGAGCAATTTCATTTCCCGCGAAAGTTTTCCCATTTTTTTCCGAAGTTTCGCCGCAGCGTACAAAGACTTTTAATTCGCATATTTTCTAAAACAAGCGCCGTGGGATCTTTCGTTGGTAATAACTTTCATTTATTTTTCAACGAATCGCGTAGACATCCATTCCGCCTTTATCCCCCTCGCCCGGAAGAGACCTCACGTGCCCACCGGATTTGAATAACTATCCGGGTGCTATTAAATTACGTGCATTGAGCCGATGGAGGGCGAAATTGGAAATGGAGGGTGAGTGGTTGTGTGTAATCTGTTTTCAATCGCGCCCACAGCGAATTAGGACCACCGCAACTCAATCCGTCATTATTCCTACGTAACTCCCAACAATATCGTGCCACTCAAAGAGGCGTCATTCAAATCGGAAAAATTTTGATTTGCAATGGAGCGGAAATTTAATTTTCCAAATAAGCGTCATGTGCAATACGAAGAGTGTTTTAGTGAGGGTTCTAGTGATCCTTATTAAGGCTCTGCCAGATAGGTAAAATAAATTTAACCCGATATATCACAAGCGGGCCAAGTCATCATCGCCTAGGGTATCCTACCTAGATTAAAAGCTAGGTTTTGACCAATGCCTGGGGACCATATATTTCCAACTTTCGAAGAAATTTCTCATTTCTTTCTCCACCTATTCGTAATGTCTGCAGATCTTCATGCTGCCAAAAGAAGTCCACCCTCTTCCTTCCTCTACACGCCCCGCTAAACAGAAGTCCTTCCATTTATCACGACCTTCTCCACTTACCATCAACTTTTAATATTTCCCCCATGCTTCATTTTCTGACTGATTCGGATTTGCCCAAGCATAGCCCAACAATAAAACCTTCAATTCCGCATATATACTTCCTTCCTCCCTCCGTTCGGTGTCCAACACCCCTATCCTATTCCTCCCCCTTCCTCGCCTACCTCTTAATTATCTCCTCTACACATCACAAAGTGAAATAGGTGACGTTTATAGGAAGAAAACAAACGAGGAAGTGCTCACGTATGGTGAAAGATGAGGAGGGGGATTGTTGGGAGAAATACATAGGAGGCAGTTTGCACTTGGCAAAGAGGCTGCATACGAGGAGGAGGGAGTTGATGACAGGGACGTTAAGTAAGGATGTTAAGAAAAGGCTCTTCGAAACTTTGATATGGGGCGTAGTTATAGACGGCGCGGAAACGTGGTCATCGAAGCAGGAGGATGGAAGTAGATTGGAGGTTATTGTAGATATGTGGGTGTGGAGAAGGATGGAGATGGTGAAATGGGCCGAAAGGAAAAGGAATTAGGAAGTACTAGGTATGGTGAAAGGTGAGGAGATGAGTTTGTTGGGACAAATCCTATGGAGGCAGGAAAAATGGATGAAGGTCGTAATGATTGGGCAGTGGGATGTTGAAGACTGTAATAGAGGGGAAAATGTTTGGCAGACGAGGACAGGGCAGGAACAGGATATATTGGGATGTAGGACGGGATGAAGGGAGGAAGAATGTACACAGAGATAAAGAGGGACTTAGTTGTAGCAGAGAAGAATGTTGGGTTTTGTTTTGTAAGGAGAGAAAATGCAATTGCAGCAGAAGCGTTTGGTACCTTAATTCCATTCAAAACCTACATTAACCAATCAGAACTACGAGCGGAAAGTAAGCACTGTAAAAGGATGACCAACATACTATATAATTCTGCATGATTCTTGCTAAACAGAGATTTCATTCACCATTACTAGCCGGCACACACACACAAGACCTAAATACGCCGAAAATGCACTCATTTGCCAATTATATCGCACGTCTTAAGAATCCCGAGAGCTGAGAAGCGCACGTTTCCCCCTCAGGTACGCATGCAGGCGACCACTTAAAGGGACAACAATGGAAGTGGTTTAAGGAAGGGGTAGGTGGGGCGGATTGGGAGGGGGGAGGAGAGGCAAGGAGCGCACCTGCCGTGTTCACGAGACGAAACAAGAGAAGGGGAGGGGGCGGGGGGGTAGGAAAAAATAATGAGTTTCAGAGGCGGGTGGATAAAAGTGTTTCCCGGGCCTAGTCCGGGCGGGGGGGTTGGCGGAAATTCGGCGGGGGAAGGGAGAGGGGGATTGGGGGGTGGCTAGGAGGTAGTTCGTTTGGCAAGGTTGACCGGTTGAAGGAGAGAGGGGGGATTTCAAGGTCCTAGGAAAACTTTCTCCCCTTCCTTTTGCAATTAATTTAATGAAAAAAACAATAAAATCAAAAAAATCCACCGCACACCACCTTTAGGCTCCATCAGGGGTCGTTCACATTTCATCCACTGACCGCGCTCACAGCGCCCCCCCCCCTACTCGCCCTCGGTGAACGGAGCTGGAATGGAGCATATATTCCTGGAGGCGCCAAGTGAGCATGAGCGAGATGGAGAGGTAGAGAGGGAGGACGTCTTGGCTGACGAAAACGAAATTAAGGAGAAGAATGGAAGAGAAGTTAAAGACTTCAAGAGGAGAAGGAACTGCTAAGAAGGAATACCCCCCCTTTCCAACTACTCCCCACATGCTGTCACGAGTCAAAGAAAGAAAAAAAGCGAAGGTTGTGAGGTATCACATGAATAAGAAAGCTAAGATAAACAATTAGTTTCGCTATGTTGGTTAGTTAAGTTAGTAAGATTAAAAAAGTTGATAGGACGTAACCTACAACTTGTAGAAAAAGTTTCCCCAGAGCAGGAAGTGTTTTGGAAGACGGTGGGCATTGTAAGAATGAACTCAGAAGAATTTCGTACGGCAAAGGATAATTTATGAAGAGGAGGCCATTGAAACCTGGGACTATAAAATAAATAAGTAAAGAAAAGATTGGTGGAAACTTTGATACACTGGAGCGTAGGAATGTGCGGGTCGGAAACTTGGTCGTATAGAAAAGAGGATAAGCATATATCTGAGACTTAAGCGTGTATGTGGAGGATGGAAAATAACTGAACGATAAGGAAAAAATATTGCATAGTTAGTATACGCATGGACAGGGAAGAGAGAAGATTGTTTGGGGGCGAAATACAACTATGCAGCCAAAAATTAATGCAAAGTATATCGTTTGTGTTTGTGTATGTATAATTTATTTATTTTTACCAATACCCTTTTTGCCCTCTTGGGTTGTGATTGTCAGCTATGCTCAAGGGACACTTAGGGCAGACGAACAAGAAAGAAAAAACAAGGAAGAAAAACGTTCGTATGGAGCTAGATACTCTACGGATCAGAAACATGGAAGAATGAAAAAGTGGAACTGAGGAATAGAAACCTTCGGAACTTGGTGATGCAGAACAGGATGTTAAACGTTAAATGGGTAAATAAAAGGAGGAATTACAAGATATGTTTAGAAGAGCCAAAAAGGCATTATGTAGAACTCGACGGCGAAGACACAAACTAGATGGATAGGACGTAAGCCTTCAGGAACAAATGGATTCATTAGAAACATAACAGAAGGAAAGACAATTGAAGGGAGGGTCCCGTAAATGAAGTCAGAGAGACAATAGCACACGATCATTTGATAAAGACATATACAAAAAAAATGTGTCAGGCAGGGGATGAGAGAGAATGAACAATGAATGGGGAAGAGCGGAGGGCTGCAGTAAATCAATCTTAGAATTGAAATTCTAATGATTAACCCAAGATCACATGATACTAAGGATATGATTAAGACAAAATTCCTCTTTTGATTTCAAGATGAAAATTGTTAAAAATTCTCCCTCGATACAAAGAAATGCAGAAAAAAAATTATAAATTCACGAAAACGAAAGTCAATACGCGTATCACGATTGCTATATACAGGTACGTACACCTGGTCGGAGTCAACCTATTGAGTCAAACGAGTGAGCCACCTATTAACGAACCCTACTTCCTCCTTTTTTTTGCCTTTTGGGTTAAAAACACTCCAAAAGAAATTATGACCGATTATATATCCTACCCAAAAAATATGCCAGGAGCTGGTCAACAATTTTTATTTTTTGGCGCACCACGCTCCCGTAATCATATCACATTTGAATTTCAAATTCCACCATCACTCATTCAATTCGGAATTTTCCTTTTTCGTATCTTTGGCGGAGAGTGAAAACGAGCACCGGTGGGCGAAAATAACTCGACTGTCCATCAAAGTGAAAGCGTGATCCCCAGTCCTCATCTCTATATCGTGTTGCTCCAACAATTTTGAAGGGAATTTTCCAACTTTTATTACTCCTACCCTTGAGATATCCTCATCAGGTAAATGATATCGTTTCGGGAAGCAGAACAGGTCACAAGGTGAGAGGGGGGGGGAGTAGCGGAGGGGGGATTCGTGGGGGACTTAATACGCATGGCGTTTAGCTTTCAAGGAGTAACCCCCCCCCTCCCCACCAATAGGTCTCCTCTCTCGCTCTTAACAAACTAAGCACTACTTCCCCTTCCTCCTTCGTCCCTTCCCCCGCCTGCTCCACGCCCCTCTGCCCCCCCCCGAGTAACGTGACCGTTTTCGGACAATTTGATTGTCCCCTTCCTGTGCCGACACGAGCAAAAAGCGGGGCTTCATGCTTGATAGGGTCAAAAACTGCTCGTCCATCCTGTTCCACACAACTAATGACGATGAGAATCACCCCAGGAAATATATATATATATATATATATATATATATATATATATATTATTAGGTAATCTACCGGTTAAGGTAGCTTTTTGGATGGACATAATTACTAATTAAATAATTTGTGACCCCTAGCAAAACACATCATCCTACTTTACATTAGGTCCCTCTTCATCTCTGAGTACTTTCTTCCTCCCTTCATCCCGTCCAACATCCCATCTTGTTCCTTCCCTTTCCTCGTATAAATATATATATATATATATATATATATATATATATATATATATATATATATATACCTACATATATATATATATATACATATATACCAATATACATACATACATATATACATATATTTATACACATACATAAATATATTTCATTTCTATATTGCATTTCTATATTGTTTGTTGCTGTCCAATTTATTATTCGGTACTTCCGTGTTACGTCGACGAAATCATATAGATATATATACACACATATATATATATATGTATATATATACACATATATATATATATATGTATATATATATGTATATATATATATATGAATATATATATATATATGAATATATATATATATATATGAATATATATATATATATATATTCACATGGAAATAGAATATAGGAATAGGAGCACATGTAAAAGACGAACTCCCCACCTCTCCTCTGTTCATCTTTAATACGTGTTCCTTTTCCTTATATCTATTTACATGTGAATAAATATTTGTCCGCCATATGGCTGGATTTCATGCTTGAAAAGGGATGGGAACAAATGAAAAGGGATAGGAACACAGGAGAGGAGGGGAAGGCTGAAGCAAATCGAACAAATCACAAGCGCAAAAATATTTCCTTGACCGGGACTTGAACATCGGATCTTTTCACTTGTCGGGCGGATGTTCTAACCACTTTAGCTATCGAGGAAACGTAAATTACACTGAGATTTGCGGGTCTTATATATTAACCAAGTGCCTCAATTCTTTGGCCAAGAGATGGCATCAAGGGGCAGTTTTCCACACCAAAAGAGAAAAACATGAGACAAAAGAGGTAGGATAGAAGGTACACTTACAACATAATAAAGGATAGGAACAGTGCGTTTCGTGGCACGCTAACACGGTTAGGAATTTATTTATTGTTCTCTTGGTTAAAACTGAAAAGTATAGTGATACTTATTCTTGAAAATGTTGCATTAAAAAATATCCTAATCGGGAGATTACTCTTAATGATAACATTGCTGCAGAAAAACTTCAAAATAAAACTTCTAATCCGCTCAATGCTTTCGCTTTTGGTGGGAGGTATATCGATTTAAATTAGAAGCGCCCAAAATCAGACACAAGTGCATTTATAAACACCAACTCATCACGTGGACCGAAGGCACATCAAACTCGAGCACTGGAGCACGCACGAATCACCGCGCCACAATATCCCCGGCGTGATGTCCGTTGATTCACGGGGCCCGAAGGGACGAGTGGGGTCCCCTGGAGGTGAATCTGACCCCCCCCCTATTCCCCAGTGTCCCTCTAACCTCCCCCCCGCTATGTAACTACCGTGAGGAGAATTGTGATGGACTGGCGGGTGAAAAAACGGCCGTGGCGAGTACCCAATCCCTCTCTCTCTCTCTCTCTTCCTCCCCGAAGCCACAGACGGACACACCCGCCATTTGCATGCCAAGAGACGAAAGGAAGGAAAGCCATGCGAACCAACTGGGAGACTAAAAGTACAATAAAAGAAAGCGGCACCTATTCATACATATTCGAACTCGGTTCAAGAAATTCCCATGCCCTCTCTCACTCTCTCAAGAAACGGGCGAGCGGGTGGAATTGATACGATGAGATTGGGTCGAATGATATTAGCGAACTCCAAAGTTAAACGCGATGAATTTCACCAATGTAACCGTTGACCAACTCCCAAATAATGTTGTAAACCCCTCATGAATAATGTCAGCGATCATAAATTCATATAATGCAAAAAAATAATTCTAAAAAAAGGCTGAAATCTTAAAGAGGCATAAAATATGAGGAAAAGGATCACGGACGAATCCATTAAAAATCCATAGCCACACTCTTTAATTTATTCGTATACCAAATGAATTAACATACTGGTCCCACTCAATTTGTAGATATAGTTTAAAATATAGTATAAGGTTAAACAATGCATTATTCGCAATGTGAATTTTTTGGTGCAAGGGACGTCCGAAAATTTCATATGGAGCGTAGCTATGCGTACGGCGCGGAAACGAGGTCACTGAAGGAGGAGGATAGACGTAGAATGGAGACTTTTGAAATGTGCGTGTGGAGAATGATGGATAAGATGAAATGGGCAGAGAAGAAAACAAATGAGGAAGTACTTGGTATGGTGACAGGGATCTTGAGAGGCAGGAAAAATGGATTATATCAAAGTTTTAACGAGTTTTTTCTTAATACCCTTACTCAATGTCCCTGTCATCAACTCCTTCCTCGTGAAAGCCTTTTTTCCCAGGGCAATCCTTCTCCTTACGTCACCACAACTTTGAGAATTTTGGTCCGAAACACTTCCGAGACACGTAAACTGTTTTACCTCATCTAGGTTTTGCCCCCCTATTTAAATGTTTAGCTTAAGCCTTCCTCTTCCTCAAAAAACGCAAAAGTATTGATTTCCTTACATTTATTCTCACCCCATATCTATGGTACAAAGTTTCCAACGCCCTTTAGTAGTTGAAGTAACCGCTTGGTTGATTGGCTAACTAAAGCTTGATCATCCGAAAGATAAACGTATTTCATTGACACTCCACATACGAGCAAGTGCATTTTTAATTTTGAATAGCTTGCGCCTTCACAACCCCCACCATACGCCCTTGGCGCGTATTTCGTGGCATCGCGTGGGCAATATTCCCCTATGCGATCGACCTCGCATAGGGGAATATTGCCCACGCGATCACGGCGCTCGCTGGCCTTTGACCGGCCAGCGAGCGCCGTGACCGGCCACTCCCGAGCAAGCAGCCGGTCATCGCCGTCTCCTCCGACGGCGCGGGCAGGGTGGCGGACAAATTCAAACAAACACGCATCCCGCCGCGCCCACGCGGAAGCTGGGAATGGACCAAAAAGAAAGAGTAAGAGGAAAACCTCACGGGGATAAAATTGGAATACCCACCCACCCCACTTCGGTGGTATCTGGCATACTGGAGGGTGGTGGGGTGAAATGAAAGGGAGGTCGGGGAAAGCCCAAGATGACGTAACGGTCACGCAAAAAGAAATAAACCATATAAATATTTTATATAAATACCTGGAAAAACATGGCATGTGCGCACGCCAGCGGATGGATATATCTGGATGCTGGGGAGATTGGCGGGCGAGGGCGCCCGGGCGATGGAGCCTTCAAGTGACGAGACAAGATCCCTCGGGATGATGCTCTATGGAGCGGAGCGAACGCAATACGACAAAAGTCCCTCTTTCTAGGGCGGGGATCCGTATTTCGAGTGAATATTCCTCATTGCACGACTGATTAAAAATATTTCTTCAAATATAAATTACATGAAAGCACCCGTCCCGCCCCCTTATTCATTTCCTATTGGTCCCTTACCTCTCCTTCCCTCACCTCTCCCCCGCACCAGTCCTCTCCGCTCTTCCCCGAGAACGCCATTCTGAAGACGACGGCCGAGCCGTCGAAACGTCCAAACAACATATGTGAGTGCCCTTTCTTTGTGTTTCTATGTGTAAAAATCTACATCTGTGTTTTATATATTTGTGCGTCGCCAAAGCGCGTTCCATTTCGTAGATATATATATATATATATATATATATATATATATATATATATATATATATATATATATATAAGCCATCACCGACGAAATTTAAAAATAAGTAAAACGTCAAATTATTGCCCAAATATGGAAGGTAAAAAAACACACATAAATGGGGGCGAATTAACGGAATGGCAAAACGGAATCATATTTGCTCACGGGAAAAAATAGATACATTATGCCGCTCGTGGGCCCAGTGGCGTAACACCCTCTGGAATCATCCCCCAGATGCCATCTCCGAGTTTCACCTAATATTTTCTACTGTTCGTGGGGTTTGGACTTTGGTTATTTTCCACCGAATCCCGTCTAATGTCTCGTACACACCAACCGGAAGAGGGAAGGTGGCGGAAGATGTTTCATCGGCCGCCCTCCTTTGCTTTGACGCACCGAAGGAGTTCATCCGGCATCCTATTCCCTTCCCGTACAACCTCCACTGCGAAGAGAGGGGGGCGGGGAAATTACAGCCAGCAGGCAGACGCGGCGCCGGAGAGGGACGAGATACGTATCACGGGGGGCGCCTCTGTGCAGCCAGGCCGCGGGGGGACGCGGAAAGCGGCTGGCCGGATTAAGAAGAGTCACTTCTTCGTGAAATAGCACCCACTCTTCCTTCCTCGACCCAACCCCTTCCATCAACGGCCCAAACCCTCTCTCTCGCTTAGTCGGGGTGTGCGGAGAGACGATGCCTATCACGGTAATGAGGATCTGGCCCCAGCGGGAGGGATGGAGGGTTTTTAACGCTGAAACAAATCGCTCGTTCGTCCGGAGCTTTCGACTCGATGGACAGTGGGATGGAAGCCGGGGAGGAGGATGGGTCGAAACGGGGAGAGACTCCGTTGACGACCGCTAATTTATGCCCATTCCTTTCTTCCTTCCTTTGTAATTTTTGTATCCTCTGTGTTTTAGTGACCTGCAAGCCAACACTAGGGTTATTACAGGGGATGAA
Organism: Hetaerina americana; assembly: GCF_022747635.1. NCBI lineage: Eukaryota > Metazoa > Arthropoda > Insecta > Odonata > Calopterygidae > Hetaerina > Hetaerina americana. The sequence continues at coordinate 1,735,057 of NW_027287272.1, read as the reverse complement.
TACACACCACACTAATTTTTTACCCGAATATGATTCTAACGCGGTCGGACAATATTATTTTGATGCAATTAATCGCTCGTGGAAAAAATGGCATCCTAAATTTCTCTGTTCTACACTTAATCTCTTTAATTTTATTGATGTGATCTTTCCTGCTGTAGTGCTATGATGGGGATAATAATACATTTTCAACATCACTGCTAAAGAGACGTCCTTCCAATTCATATGCAAGAGCTTCAACCTGCAATTTAACCCTCACTCCGTTAGTGATTTCCAGCTCAGCTGCTCTAACATTTTGGATACGTACTAAGGTTGTCATAGCACGTTTTACAAATCTAGAGCTCCTCTACTCTGCACGCGATCCAATTCGGCAATTAATTCAACTTCGAGAAAATCCCATGATATACTAGCAGCATATTGGAAATGAGAACTAAGCAACGACACACAATATTTCTCTTTGACCTTTTCATTACATTTACCAAGTACTCTTCCGATAAATCCTAATTTTTGTTACCATTTCCACATATTCCCTCTGTTATGTGTTTCACCCAGGAGACATCGTGAGTGAGGGTAACACATACGTATTTAATTCAGTCAACACATTCCATTTCGGTTTTCCCAATGCAGTACGCGTTCGGATGGGAATTGCTCTTTTTCCAAAAAATTATGACTTCACAGGTTTTTTTTAATTCTAATTGCCAAGTGCCGCATTAGCGTTGTATGGCATTAAGGCCATCTGATAAAACTGCTGTGTTTTTCAGGATCACGGATATCACGGTAAACCACTCCATCATAGGCAAATAAACGTATCTCACTACTGACTAAGAGGAGACAATGTCGTTAACGTAAAGTAGGAATAAAAAAGGTCCGATAACACTTCTCTGTGGAACACCTGAAGTAACTTCTACGGAATTTCAGCTAACTCCATACATCACTCCTCTTTCAACCCAACCATTCAAAAAGTCTTCAATCCAACCCCGTATATTTTCATCAATGCTATATGCTTCTAGCTTTGCGAGTATTTTACCATGAGGTAATTTGTCGAGGACTTTCATAAAATCTAGATAAATCGCTTCCGCTGGAACATTGCTCCCCTTCGTTAAAGTTAAAGGAAGTCGAACCCTGCCTCTGCAGTCTCGGTTGAGGAATGATCCCGCGGGCTTCCACCACTCCTCCCCACAGAGTCTAAATCGCATGCGCACTTAATCATTAAGTTTTTCACTCGACGGTCACATCGGAGGAACGTCGGCACGCGAGCGAAACGAAAACCCCCTTCCCGAGTGTGGAGGAGTTACTTAAGCTTTCTTTCGGAAGGTTGGTAATTAAGCCGAGGGCTCTAATGCAAGGAATGCCTTCGCGTCCAATTGATACTTCCTCGACGGCTACTGGAGAGAAGCGAACGGAGTCGGGGTAGAGGGCGATTTCAAGGTGGGATGGAGAAATCGTGTTAACCATCCCCTACCAATGGAAAATAAAAGAAAATATACAAATATTTCTTCGCTTCGGTGGTGTTAATTATTGTTTTCAAGCACTTGCCCCGAGGCTAATTTACGCAGGATTGTATTGGCCTGAATGAGAAGCGAGTTACCTGGCATCGCGAAATATACGAGATGATAGACTAGTTTTCAGGAATTGAAAACGGGAATCTTCACACTTCAATCTTGAACTTGATGAAAATCAATATATAAGGAAAAACTTCTTAAGAAAAAGTCTTAAAAAAGAGACTGAGGAAAGTATCCATCATTCAGTGGCAATCTGACTGGGATAACAGTGATAAAGGCTCATACACAAAGGACATTTTCCCTGTTATTTGCGATAGATTAAAACTAAAAATCAACCTTTCACACAAATCTACCCAAATGCTATGAGGTCATGGAAAATTTTCAAATTACCTTCACAAAATGGGAAATCGAGAACTAACCTATGTGATATCTGCTTGACAGAGGACACCGCCAAACACAGAATTGAAGAATGTATCCGTCATGAAAAAACAAGACTAGAAATATGGCATAACATGGCGGTGAAGAAAATTAAATTGCGCGAAATAGTATTATTCTGCTTAAACACCAATTGTAAACTCCTATTTGATTTCGTCACATGAGTGGTAATTAAGTAATGTAAGCAGACACATCTAACACATTTTACTGTCAGTGTAAATTTTCCTATTTAACGTGCTCTACAACTAAGCGAGAAATCAAAATACTATATATCATACATTCACGATACATATTATTTTTATCTGTATACATTATGTTGTATGTTTCTGTACTTAGGTGCTGATTATTGTGAAAATATGTACTAATTGTACTTGAAGTGCCTAAATTCTAATGTTCTGTGTATTCTGTGAATGGTTAAGTGTGTAATTCCAAAAGTATTATTATGTATGTTTTGGATACTTGAGAGTTTATGTAAAGAACTGTTTAAAAATCTCACATCGAGTAACTTTGGCGATTGAAGACAAAAGGGGAATTTAATCGTGAGTAGGTATCCCCTCAATCAACATATAGCAGTGTTGTATTACTACTATGTATGTTGCTACTGGAATAAACTATTGATCTACGGGCAGGAGACTCACCGTAGTATTTAAACAAAAAGCCTACAGCGGCCTTCAATACAACTTGCATACGGTACAACTACATCGCCTTTCTGCAAACGCATTCACGTTTTTATAGAAATTAATCCCGCCTCTCACTGATAATTCTATTCATTTTCCATTTTAGATAGTTAACACACTACAAGCCAGCGCTAGGGTGTGGGGCAGGGGGTGGATACACACCAGACTAATTTTGACCCGAATATTTCTCCCCCTTCCGTGGTCGGACAATGTTATTCACATCTCTTTTCGTCGGTGGAAAAAATGAAATCTTTATATCTATCTATTCTACACTTAATCTCATTATTTCCATTGACATGACCTCTCATTCCGTAATTCTACGGGGGTAATAATACATATTCAAAATCACTGAAATTATTCCAAGTAATTGCGTGAGATGCCGCGACAGTAACTTTTAACGGAGTCATCCGCCAGGTGTTCATTGCAATCCAACAATTTAAGAGTGCAAAAATCATTCCCGGTTCCGGTCACGGGTAATGAACTTTAAACTCTGAAATTGTTGTATTGCAATCACTGCTAAAGAGAGCAACGCTTCGAATTCAACGATCGAAGACATATAACAACGGGAAGTTGTCAAAAACAAAAACTCAATTAATAAATCACTCACCCGTCTTTGATAAAAGACTTTAAAAAAGGCTTTCCTAGGGAATAGAATCTGTTGGAGAATTTTCGGCAGCCTCTGGAAGGAACATGAAAGATTCTAATGAACATAACACCCATAAATGGAATGAAGCGAAGGGTATGTGAGATTACGAAATGGGTCCGAAAAGTATCCGACCTGCTTTTTTTAATTATTTTTTTATGATAGTGAGGGTTTTGTGCACTACGAAATTGCTTCAAAAGATCAGACGATCAACAAAGAATATAAGTTGAATTTCTGAAAAGATTGCGTGATGCCGTGACAAGAAAACGACCGCGTGTCTCTGGTCAAGCGAGTTGACTGGCTGGCTTCTTCACCACGATAACACGCGCCATCGCATAAATCGAACCTTGTTGCGCAGCAATTTTTGGCGAAACACTGGAGATTGTACATACAGCTTCGTCGGCCTCCTCCTTTACAGTCCCCACAGACATAGCTCCCTGCGACTTATGGGGATGTTCCCAAAATTGAAAAAGGCGCTCAAAGGAAAGCCGTTCGAGACGACATAAGAGTAATGCGAGCTGAAAGCCATTCCAAAATCTGTGTTCGAGGACTGCTTTAAGATGTGGAAGCACCGCTGGGAGCGTGTAGTTCAATTCCAAATGGGCAAAACTACTACTTCGAAGGATGCCACAGGGTCCAGATGACCACGAAGATTAGCACCAATGCGGAGATATATGTGAACGCAATTCGGATAGCTTTCGGACCAGCTTCGTATAGTCCTCTTTAGTTTCATAGATTATCAAGGGTATTCTATTCATCTAATAAAATAGATCTTTCTTAGCATGGCTAAGAAGACCACGATGTTTTCTTCGGAGAAAAAGCAGGAGGTGATCGAGAAAGCGATATATGATTGGAAGATTGATGGGAATATTCCTCGCAAGAGGCGTGCGTGACCTTAGTGAAGTGTGTGCAAGTTTGTTTCGCACAGCCACGCTAAACGCTAAGCACCGAGGCGGACGGAGTGAGTTTATCGTCTCATTGACGGGACCGCGTTGGCGCAACAGATACGAATGGAGGCCCCGAATCCCAAAGTGGGCAACGCTCATCTCTCGTCTGAGCAAGCGTTCGAACGAGGGCCTCACTGGCCTCGTCGAGGGCGAATTCCTCCCTCTTCCCGACTGAAATCGGACCGTGTCTCGCCCCAGGTGGACGCGATGCATTCAAACGGCTGAGGGAATACAGACATTTGGCAGAATCTACTGCGAAAACACAAACATTAAATGCAAACAATGCACTCAATTAATTCTTGCCCAAAATTTGTGGAAGTTCATTAGCTTTAAATGAAGGACACAATGTATTTCTACACTGTTCATTATTTACGTACAACTCGTTTCAACGCTTAGGCGTCATCATCAGGTACACACATATTGGTCCAGTTTCGGTTCATTTGTTGTATCACTCGTGTGAAGGGAGAGGGGTTGAGCGAGAGAGGGGGTGAAGGATAGGGGGAGAAAAGAGGTGGGGGTTGTGATCGGCGTTGATGGGAAGGAGGGGAGGGGTGTTAGGCGTCAGGAATGGCGATCAGCGGGGTTCACATTGGGGGAAGGGGGGAGTGGTAGTTAGGTCTCTCCGTGAAGGAAAAGGATGCTTCCAGGATTGGAGAGAGGTATTCAAACAATCATTCTTTGACCGAATGACTCTTTTTCAAATTATCTCTGATTTCCAGCTCTTCCCACTTATTATGGGAAGAATCAACCCCAATTCCTTTTTAATTCTTCCCACTTTCTCATCCTACTTCCTTTGTCCATTTGGTATATCAGTTCCGATATCACCCCCATGATTTTCTTCCCACAGATGCTTGGCGAAGTGAGATTGCTCGAGGTCACATTTCCTAAAACAGCGTTTGTGAATGTCCTCCACTCGTGTTTTCAATACTCTCCCCGTTTGGCCTTTGTGTGCATCGCACTACAGTCCTTACGAGTTAACTCATAAATGCCACTTTTATTTTGTTTTTCCACTTTGTATTTCGTAGCATCCATGAATGATTTTAGGTTGTTTACATTGTAAAAAGCTATCCGAAATCGTTCCCTAGGGAAGACGCTGGCTTGATATCTTTCGTGAAATCAATACCCCATCTTCCCCCACAAAATGGTATATGAATGGACCGCAAATTGACTAATTTATACCCGATGATGACTCCTAAGCATTGAAACTAGTAGTACCATTACATGGAACAGTAAAGAAATACATTGAGTTCTTCATTAAATATGGGAGCCAGTTCCTTACCCTGTACCCGTTATGGTTTCCTAGGAAGATCTGGTGACCGAAAAATCACATAGCTTTGGTAGAGCTGTAGGTGTCCAGAGATACTTGCCCGGGAACTCCCGTCAGTAGTCCAACGCTCTACCTCCTGGACAAACGGGGCCCACTCTCTTGCTTTATCGACTATTAATTCACTTTTCTCTTGAGCATTATACATTTGACAACAAGCTGTAGCTCATAGCATGCTCAACAGCTTGAAGCTACCAGAAATAATATAATGACGCACGTCAATAATACTTAGGACTTCACGCAGATGGAAGCCACACGTCCTATCGGCGTGCTGAATAGGTAAGACGAAGGTGCGCTTGCTCGAGTATAAGTCAATAAGTCCCCGGACTTATTGATCGTGCTTTCGAAGGACGAAATCGCAAAAAACGACCGCGCATGAACTAGAAAAAAAATCGTCTTGCATCAAGACAGTGCCACCAGTCAATGAAAACAATGGCCAAATTGAACGAGTTGGGCAATGAAATATTCTTCCCCACCCACCATATGCACCCCCAGCGACTAATGGCTCTTGGTTTATCTCAGAAAGATGCCCCAAGGAAAAAAGATTTGGCTCGAATGGGGAAGTCATCATCGCTGAGGAAACTGAAAGTTATTTTGAAGGACAAATCGTTTCACAAGCATGGTATCGAATAGTCATTAAAGCGTTGGAATGATTGTATATCGCTCTTGAGGGTGATATTGATGAATAAAAATGAATTTTGCGAAACAAATGTTGTTTCCTTAGTTAGTCCCGGGACTTACTGAACGATGGGTTACGAGCACCTGTATCTACGCCCAGTTCCCACCCGACTTGTCCAAGGGCTCCAGAAGCAAGGCCCCCTCTCCAGGACGGGCATGTCTTATCGCCAGACGGCTGGCTATCTGAAGAGGGCGGCCCACCATTCGCCAGCGATTGTTTTTCTTCAAGTAGCGAATATCGGCCCGAGACGCCGTGGAGAGAGGGAATAGCCATTCAAGTGCACGAAAGGAATGACCCCGAGATTGAGAGAGAGAGAGTGGGTGGGCGGGTGGGGGTGAGTAACGGCTTTGTGAGTACGAACTGTTTGGTGGCAGAAGGGGGAGGGAGGGAGGGTGGGGGGGGAGATGATAGAATTGGCTGCTCAGTATTCCCGAGGGTTGCTCCGACGGTTAATGACCGCCAAGGTTGCCCCCGCCTTCAACCATCATTCATCTCAAAAAACAAGGCAGTTATTTATTTTTTTAAAATCTCAAATCTCCATTAAACACCGGCGCGACATAAATCCTCAAATATAATAATCTCCTATTAATCTTTATTCAAACGCAATCACGCTGCCATCGTTAATTCCTTTCAATTCGAAGACTGGTTCACTTGAGTCTACCCCATTCATTTCCTCTTCCTCCTATTTAACAAATTTTTACGTCGTCTTCCGGATCATACGTACTCTTCACGATATTTTCATAAAATTTATCCCATTTAAGTTTTCCTCGGGTTATTTCTCAACCGGGACCAACTCCCGAATTTAGCTCAGTCTTGATCGGACGAACCGATGAAGACGGAGCTTAATTCCGTCGAAATTATCAAGAAATAACGTGTAATATATATATATATATATATATATATATATATATATATATATATATACTACCTTGATCAAAAAGTTCCCGGAATAACCACCGTGTGCCGCTCCCATCGTTCCGATTTGAGTTCTGTTTTTTTTGTTAAATTGGTACATCTGTTGTTGATATTCCCTTTAAATCTTAGTGTCATAACTTGACATTTGCAAAAGTTACGTAGCCAAGAGTACATCTATCTCTGTGTGTGTTGGCGATTTTTTACAATTTCAGAAATGGATTTAAATTTGCAACAACGAACTTGTATTAAATTTTGCGTAAAAAACGGATTTAGTGGCGCACGGACGTTGGAAATGTTGGAAAAGTGTTTCGGCAACGATTCTCTAAAAAAAACGGTCGTTTACCAGTGGCACGAGCGGTTCAGAAGTGGTCGTGAGTCAATCGAAGATGATGAACGCAGTGGCAGACCATCGACATCGAAAGTCGGTGAAAAAATTGATAAAGTAAAAGAAATGTTGGTCAATAACCGCAAATTAACCATCAGAGAAATAGCGGAGGACTTGAACATTGCCTATGGATCCGCCCAAGACATTGTGGTTAATGATTTGGGTTTCCGTCGTGTAGCAGCAAAGTTGGTGCCAAAATACCTCAATTTCATGCAAAAAAGAGACCGTGTTGACGTCGCAAAAGACATGATTTGCGAGGCTGAATCCGATCCCACATTCATCAAAAGGATCATTACTGGAGACGAGACGTGGGTTTATGAGTACGACACGCAATCCAGACATCAGGCAAGTGAATGGCGTTCACCAAATGAGCCGAGACCAAAAAAACCACGTCGTTTTCAGTCAAAAAAGAAGGCAATGCTGACGGTTTTCATGGATTACAACGGTGTAGTGCATCACGAATTTTTGCCAGAAGGCCAGACAGTAAACAAAGAGTATTATTTGGGCGTTATGAGACGTTTGCGTGAAGCAATTCGCCGAAAGAGACCAGAAATGTGGGCAGAAAACTCGTGGATTTTGCACCATGATAACGCACCGTCGCACAGTGCTATCATTATTCGTAATTTTTTGACGAAAAATGCAACAAATACCATCCAACAGCCACCGAATTCACCTGATTTGGCTCCCTGTGACTTCTTTCTGTTCAATCGAGTTAAAAAACCATTACGGGGAACGCGTTTTAGCAGCCGAGAGGAAGTAATGGAAAAATCGCAGGAAGCACTGATGGACATACCGAAAACCGAATATAAAAAATGTTTCGAGGATTGGATCAAGCGCTGGCATAAGTGTGTTGCAGTCGATGGGGATTACTTTGAAGGGGACAATATAGATTTAGATGAATAAACTTGTATTTTTAATTTTCTGAATAAATTCCGGGAAATTTTTGATCAAGGTAGTATATATATATATATATATATATATATATATATATATATATATATATGTTAGAGCGTTGGACTACTGACCGGAGGGTCCCGGGTTCGATTCCTGGGCAAGGCACTCTGGGCACCTGCAGCTACACCCAAGCTTAAGTGATTTTTCGGGTACCAGATCTTCCTGGGAAACCATAACCGGCACAGGGAAAGGAACTGGCCCCCATACCCTGTTGGGTGAAATTCACACGCGGTCGGGCTTAGTACTGGGTGAACTCCAAACCATCACCTACCAAACCGACCTTCGGGTTGATTACTGTGTTTATGGTTTATATATATATATATATATATATATATATATATATATATAATTATATATATATACACACATGTATACATATATGTATAAAAATGTATATATATAATTATATATATTATATATATATGCCCATATGTATGTATAGGGAGTCAGGGCCCTATTTGAGAGACCCATTACCCCCATCCATCTGTCGCCGTTTAGGTCACGCGACGTTCACCTGCGGCGGGCGGGACCGCCGTCACAATAGCATCCGGGCGGGTGAGGATGGGTGGAAGGGAGGGGAGAGAGAGAGAGAAAGAGAGACGCTCCTTCCAAAAACCGGGGGGCGAAACGAGAAGGAAAACCGCAGGAAGCCATTCCGAAACCGCTGGGCCGTGATTTCTCGACGGGTAGACGACCAGATGAGACACGGGAACACATGCAGACGGCGTCGTGAAAACGCTAGAGCGTAAAACGAAGCCTCAATCCCATGTTGAAATGTTGTCATAGTAATAATAATGTTATCCCAGACGAGTCATATCAATGGATGCGACACATTAATCGGGAAGACTAATGACAACCATTATGACACGGTCACCTTCGTGTCAGAATGTTATGACCGACGGTTGATATATAAGTGGACGGAAGAACTGACTTGATTGAACAAAAGAGGATTGTTAAGCTCAGATATTTAACCGGAACATTTTAGCAATTTAGACAGTTTGAAAATAAAAAATATTTCTGTGGATCTATCATATTTTTGAAATTATAGCATTCCCGAAATTGACAACCACATTCAAACGTGGTGCTATTTATTCCCCAGGTAGAGATCGCCTTTGAAATTACTCGTGAAATTAGCCCCTTACGTGCACCAGTTCCTTCCCTTAGGGCAATCCGTGACATCCCGAAATAATCAACCAGCTTAAAGAGTAGTGCTGGGTGACCTTGCGTTCGATACGAGGGGCACACGGACAGGAAAGTCGTGCGCTCTGCCCAATAGGATGCCCCAGCAAAAGGCTTCCAGTCTGGAATTTCTCAAAGAGGGAATATATAAAACTATAACACAGTTCACATGCAACCATAAACTTCTTTATTGAGTGGTTTAAGTTTCAGAACTAAACATCACCTGGCAGGGTAGGACACGAAGCGTTAGAGACCACAGTTCCTAAGAGATTGGACATTCATCCGATTATATTTCGCATTTCGAGTCTAATAAAAGGAACTTTTTTCAGCGATAACTTTACGAAAGATGATTAGATTATATACTCGTACTTATCCTATCCCTTCAATCAGGACCTGGATTTTAAGTTTGCCCACACTTTAGCAAGTCTCTTGAGGGGTGATTCAAACAGAAGCGGCTACGTTTTTCAAGATGAAGTTTCAAATAAAATTTCAGGAAAATTAGGCAGGGATGCCGACACGAAAGGTGTCACAATCGAGCCACGTCTCCATGCAAGCATTCGAAAGAGAATATCAAACCTTCAAATATGCGTAGTCTGTGCATTAAATGTGTGATATGGTGTCATCTGGTGGCCATGACGCTGACTAGCGGCGCTAGTTGCCTCAGACCCAATGAGCCGTTAGTGCTTGGCGGATCGTCGAGCTGTGCGTATGGTGCCAGTTATATGGGTTTTTGTCCTCATTTTACTGTTCGTCAAAAATGGAAATTGACGATATCACGGAGCAACGAATCAACATCTAGTTTTTTGGTGAATTTCGGTAAAGGTTTTCAAGAAATCACTTAAATTTTGACAGCTGATTATGGTGATAATGCTCTCAAAAAAACAACTGTATTCAAGTGGATTAAGCGTTTTAAAAATGGCCGACAAGACACTACGGATGATGATGCTAGGCTGGGACGACCTTCAACCACCTGTGCTGGCGCCGACATTGATCGTGTGCGGTCCCTTTGTCCTTACTGATCGTCGGAAAACTGTCCGAATGATAGCTAATGAACAGAATTTCGGAAAATCAACAGTGCACACTATTTTACTGCCAAACATGATGGATGGATCCTTCAACCATGACAATGCACCTGCACATTCAGCATTGATTGATCGCCAGTTTATGGAAAAAAATTCAATCACCTTGATCCTTGATCATCCTCCTCATTCGCCAGATCTCGCCCCCCCTGCAACTTTTTACTATTCCCCAAAATAAACAAATGTGATGAGGGGACATCACATTGGGAAGATGTGGAAGACACAATAAAGCAAGACACGACGATAAACCTAAAAAGCCTAACTGCTGCCAAGGACTTCCAAAGGGTGTGCTTTAAATAAGATGGAAGAGAAGAAGACGGAATAAGTGCATATCAGGGGATGCAGAATACTTTGAAGGGGAAAAAATCGATGTGGACTAAATATTTCAAAATAAAGTTTTTAATAGCCTCATTTCGCATAGTTATTGGACAGACCTCGTATATCATTATAGTGGTCAATACGGAGATTCTCTTCTAACGATGGGCGTTTGCGATTTATTTAAGTGATACATATTTAGATAGCGTCCTCCTGACATCAAAGCAATATATTTTTATCATTTCGGGTCCGAAGACGAGATAACTGAGTTTATTATGGCTGGACGCTCGTTTTAGCTCGAGTGTTCCTTGGTTTGGCGTCGATGCGAAGCCTTTTAATCCGGAGGAGTGGAGTGTTGATATTAAGCGAGAGCGATGATGTCTAAGTGAGGGGGGTCCTACCCTGTCCATGCCGCCATGAGTGTGGAGTTTAACCCGGAACACCCCGACGTCGACGCAAGACGAACGCTTTGAAAGAGGGAAATGAACAGCATCTGGGAGGGCAGGTGGAAGGGAGGGGGGGTGTACGGGAGAGGATGACACCGAAATCACAATCAAAAGCGACCCGCGACATCTTTGAGAAAGGTATTTTCTTCCCTTCCCATCTTTCACCCGAGCAGAGGGGAGGAGAAGATATCGAAAGCATTTTTGCCCCGTCAAATCATTCGAGATAATTGGGGAGATAGGCATGGAGGGAGGACATAAAAAATCAACAGGCGGGCTTCAATTAGCTTCAGTCATCATACATCCACACACACACACATATATATAGGGACAAGAGTGAGGGGGGTGTGGATGGGGAGCATCGTCCCTGCCCACTCAATTCCGCGGGTAATTGCCAGCTGGGACCCAAACAAAGGAGAAGCGTTTTGCCGCCCTGAGACTCCCTCCCCCCCACTCCACTTCTCCCGACGGAAGTCGCCAATTATTCCCCCTCAAGGGAAAAAGTCAAATCCATGGGAACTCGTACGAAGGACCGAGGTAACCGTGGTGAAGTAAATGTAATGACAAATAAAACTAATTGGATTTTTTGGAAAAATTAAGGGGAAAGAAAATTCACAAATCTGTGGGTTTTCAACTTTGTGTTTTTTTTCTCCGAATTTATCCGAGGAAAAGTCCAGCTGTTTCTATCCCCCGGCTGTTAAATAACTATCGCGGGCTTAAAGAGGTATATACAGGCATATATATATATATATATATATATATATATATATATATATATATATATACATATATATATATATAGAAGTGTATATATATATATATATATATACATAAATATATATAGAAGTGTATATATATATATATATACACATAGAAGTAAATATATATATATATATATATATATAAATCATAAACACAGTAATCAACCCGAAGGTCGGTTTAGTAGGTGATGGTAGAGATCACCCAGTACGGCGTGTGAAAATTCACACATCTGGTTTCCCAGTAAGACCTGGTACCCGAAAAATCACTTCTAGCTTTGGTGGAGCTGCAGGTGCCCAGAGGAATGCCCTTGCCCGGGAATCGAACCCGGGACCCTCCGGTCAGCAGTCCAACGCTCTACCCACTGGACTACCGCGACCCACATATATATATATATATATATATATATATATTTATATATATATATTTATATATTTATATTATATATATATGTTTATGTATATATACACACACATTTATATTAAATTACTTCCTTTGAAGTTGATATTACATTCTGATGTTCACGTCTTATGAATGAGTGGAACACACTTATGCCCATAATTCGTGGGAAGGAGGGTGTGGAGGGAGGGGAGAGGATATGAAAGGGGGAGGGGGGGGAGGGCGGGAGGGGGGGAGTCGCTGATGCAGTCGCCTGCAAGCGGAGTTCCTGCCACTCCTAATAATAGCGCTGAAAGGCAGGAGTGACGTGAGCGCGGAGGGAGGTTGGATGCGGGCGAGAGAGAGCGAGTGGCCCAAAAGAACAACAAAACGGGAAGGGGTTAGGGGCCGGTGGCTGGGGCCGTGCGAGAATCACTGCCGCCCATTCAAGGCAACCCGACACCCACGGGAGACGTACTTCATTGGGAGAGCCCACCGATGTGGGCTGCGCATCGATATATATCTCTCGAACCAGGAACAAAGGAAACGCGCACGCCGCATTTTCCAAAATTACGACCATTAGAGCATTAATATCTCCCGAAAACTTGGTCCGATTTCCATGAGAAACACCTCAATTTCAACCTCGTTTCACTCCACTTTACGCCTACGTAATTTTTTTTTAAGATTCATTAAAAAAACTAACCTTCACGCTCCGATTATGACAAAAAAACTTTTCTCCCCCGGAAAATTGATTGATGGTAATTTTTATTCTAGAATAGATTTATACGCACCCTTAAATTTGTTGTTATTTATGGTAATCTACCGGCTTAGTTGAGGTTTTTAATGAGCCCTGCCTATATAGCGTCTAAATGCTCTTAAGTACTGACTAGCATTACGCGAAATACCCTTACACCCCGTACTGCACATTACAATAACTCGTTCTTAAGATCCGTATAATTTTTGACCTTTCTTCAAAATCCAGCCGAAGTGTCTAATGTCCGTTCCTGCCTCAGATTCGCTTTCCCAGCTCCATCCCCTCTCCATTACCATCGACCTCAGCAGTCGAACGCTCCTCACAGTTTAACACACGCATCCTACATACACTTGCCCTTCACCCTTCGAGTTTCTCCCAAGAAACCAATGTCCATGCATCCCACGGGGCAGGCCCTGATTTTAGTCGCTTATTCCCCCCTCACATCCATTAATAAACCGTTTCTGTTTACATAAATAAATGAAGGCCTTAATTATTTGAAAACTCGAAAATGTTCTATCCTCATTCGTTGGTTTCATTCGTTTTTTAATGGTTTATCAAATCAAAAGAATTTATTTCATTTTTTTGTTCTGGACCAATTTAAAAAGCACTCGAAGTGTATTACATAAGAACAACACAATGAAATGGGAGTGGTGTGGGAAAAATTCCGCTTGTTCTGCCTCGCAAATATCTTAATAGCATGAAGATCAGAGATAGGCTTGGGAAGAAACTGGTCTTTTACATCGTCTCCAGGGAGCACACCCTTAATTCCGTCCACCGCACAATATTTCCCCCTCCGACACGTCATGCTTCCCACCCTCGTTTGGATCCTTAAATACATAAGAACCCTATTCCCCCGCAACCTTATCTCCACTTAAAAAAATCTTCCGTCTTTACAACCAACAATTTTTATCTCAATCCACTCGTCGGTGTTTTCGAAATTTACCCAAATAAATACATTCCCCATCCATATCTAAGTAACCACTGCGCCCGCCTCAAATTCATGTTGCCTTGTTCCTTCTCCAACGCCCACACTACACAAAGATACCGATCTACGCCCATCCACTTCTCCCATAGAACCTGCCAACGGTGTCATTCATAGCAGCCGGCTCTTCGCTTTTAAATATTACAGATCCTTCACTCTTCACGTCAAACAAATATCGTTTCCTCACTCGCCACGGATTCGAAGAATCTACCGAGACGTTCGTTGTATCGTAAGGCGTAATTTCATAAAATATAGAAAACACATTGTCTTGAAGGGAGTAAACTTGTAATTTCAACAAACACTTTATTTAAAACACTACCTAGTTCGTGTTTGAAATAAAGTTTGACTTAAACTAGGCCGTGTTTTAAAATAATGGTCTAAAGTTTAAATACACAGCCACTTCATTCATTTCAATATCCTGGGATCGGTCATATAGGTACGTACAATTGGCTTCTCGGATGGACTTGTTCCAAGCAGCGTTGAAGCAATCCAAAGAATGGAATTCAATCTCGAGTTCTGGACATATACACTCCACCCAACTACTTTGCTGAAGGAATTAAAACACTAATTAAGTTAAATACGGTGTACGTTAAACAAGAGAACGAAGGACTAAAAAAATGTTTTGTAATACTTATTCGTCAAGAATTTTACCCTTATTTTAAACAGATAAAGATATTTTCATCTATAATACTGTAGCCACAATCCCAGTAATGACCATTTGGATAATATGCTCTCTGCTTATCAAGGATATTTAAAATTACTGTTTCTTTCTAAAAAAAACGCGACAAAAAAAACCGGCGCTAAGATTCCTAATGAACCCAACCCCAAATCTCAGTAAGGAAACGTTAATTCAATGGCATAACCCCATCCCCTTCCCTTCCACAAAGCCTTACGTACTTTTATGCCAGAAACTGTGGTTCCATCTCTTTTCTTCAGCCTTAGAAACCACACCACATACATGGTGCATTCCGAAAGTAATGCAATTATTCTCTTTTTTTTAAGTTATTTATTGAACAGATTTGCGCAAACACTTAAAATTCTTCAAAGTACCCTCCTTGGGCCTCCATGCACACATTTATTGCGGCGACTCTGCGCGATGACCAGTGCGCGCCCTGGAAGGCGTCTTCGCTCCAGAATATCAGGTACATAAGATGGCGACGGGAACTTCGATTGAACGCATATCGATACCCGGAAAACATCCCCCCAATCCAAGTCACCCTCCCTTAAGAAGAATCAATTTAAAGAAAAGTAATCATCTCTCCGATGCCATGGAATCGCAGTGCCTACACCTGGTGAGCAAATAAAAAAATAAAAAAGCACATCGATGCGATACGTGTGTATCGATGTACAAATAAACATCGTCCTTCCCCCACCTCTCTCCCCTTGAATAAATTATAAAAAACAAAGAGGAAGACGTGATCTCTCCGATCGGTCTCATTCCTTTCGCCCATCCACCACTTCCTTCTTCTCCCGCGCGCCCAGCTCCCCCGAAAGCGCCCGCCGCCCCGTTAATCAGTGCCTTCCTCCTCTTCTCTCTTCTCCCACGGCCGCTCGGGGAACAACAACCACCCCAACTCCCACCACCCCCTCTCGCTATTCATAACGCTCCCTCCTCCAACCCCCTCCCCCCCTGGAGAGAGAGAGAGAGAGTTCCGACACGGGGGGCGGTGGGGAAGGACCGCAGTTGCCCCCTGGATAACCCCGAGGAGACCTTGGGAATGAGTTGTGTGCTCCCGTGCACTGGGGGGAAGGATGAACGCGGGGAACTACCTTCCCGGCCGCCTAATTGGGTGAGGGTGCAAGTGGGTCGGAGACGATTCGTAAGGGATGGAGTGGAGGGACGGATGAGAGGGAGGGAGGAAGTATATGGTGAACTCAATCAGTCCCTCGCCTCTCTGGGACAAGGCTGCGAGACATCCAGATTTACCTCCAGGAAACTCCCGTCACACACAACATGCATGCATAAACAATATCGTGAAACGTTTAGGGGGGAAAATAGATTTGTTTTTCAGTAGATATTGCTAAAATGCCTCTCAAAATTCTTCAATCAACACATCCCTTTGAGAGCGTCGACACGCACACTTCTGCCATTCGGCTTTTCCACCACTGAAAGGTTCCCTGACTGGCGGAATATCCTTAAGGGTGCAAGCTTCTTTGAAGGTATTTAGGGTCCCATTCTAGTGGTGTCCTTAGAGGGAGGGAGGATTTCACTTTTGGGAATAGGGAATAGTAAGGGGGTTGGGAATCGCCGCGATGCCATTTTCAGAAGGTCTTTGCAAGCAGAGACACACTCGACTCTGCTCTTTAGGTCGTCCGTCCAAAGACCTTCGGGAGGAAGAGTTTAGTGCAGATTTTTCGCATCACCTAATTATCAGTGATTCAATGGTGGTTGCACTGTCACTATTTTATATCAATGACAATAATACGATCTGCGATCATGCGCACAGTTAACAACCGAAAAAGGGCTGAAATCAGCACTTCATGCAATTCACGCGAGGAAAAAACTGTCACCGATATTTTTATACACAAACCTTGTATGACCAAAGGAGTGATTTCAGGGGATCGAGATGGTGCGGGGGCTAACGTACTGGCTTCCCACCCTGAGGGAGCAGGTTCAAATCCCGGCGGTGTTGAATATTTTTCAGAGGTATCTCGATGCCTACTTGAGGTGCTTTGTGGAGGGCACTTTGAGTGAGTACGCCGTCCGTCGGATGGGACGTTAAGCTACAAACCCCTTGGCGCCTTTCGTAAAGAGTAGGCTAATGCCGACGCCGGGTTTCTCTCCACCCTTCATCCTTTCCTGTCCATCCCCTATGGGGCAAATAACCTCAGTTGTCGGTCGCCTCCCCTTAATACTACTACTAGGATTGATTTCAGAATAGTAGGGCACTTGTACCAGGGGGACGTTGGGAGTCCAATGGGTACATCACCGTACTACAAACCGAAGGAAACCGGTTTGTGTCTGGGGGTGTCGGCTCAGATATCCCCTTAGCCGTTTTCTGAATCCTGAATAATTTTCTGGAAAGAAACAGATCTAATTATCTTCTGGGTAATCACAGACGGAACATGTAACCACTCCTGTATTCTAAAACAAAAACTTCTAGAACTACAAACGCCTTCTCGAAAACTCTCAACATTACATTATGTTAATGCATGAATGTTGGTGTCCGTGTCTTTGTGTATGCTTGCAAATATATATTTATGCACATTTTTAATTTGTACATGCACATAAAATCCTGGTTCCCTAATATCATCCTATGCCACAGACCCTAGAGGTCGCTTGCGAGGCATTTTTCAATTGAGGAAGGTAACGGGTTTAGATGTAGTAGGGTTAGGGATTCGAACAATAACGAACATGCAGAAAGTAATTGCTACAAGTATGTAGCACCGTACACGGTGTAGTTCCAACGACTTCACCCGTCTCCCACACAAACACAAAAGCAATTGGTTTACGTTGCAGCGATTCGACGAAAGAGGTTCGGAGGAAAGGGGGGGAGGAAGGGGGAGGGGGCGGGGACGTAGTGGAAGAATGAGGGTCGACTTTGATCCGGACTGCCCGTGGCAACGGGTCGCTAGGCAACCGGGCCGCTTCTCTGCGGGGAACCCGAGTCAAGCAGCTTGATGTTTGATCGACTCAAAGCCCTCTCTCCCCCCTCCCCTCTCCCTCCCTCCCTCCCTCCCTTGCTCCGAAATGGGCACTAAGCCACCGGCGCTCCAATTCCGTTTACAATATGAGCTGCAGTTTCCTTCGAGAACTATGGATTTCGATTTGAGGGGCAGCGGAAGGAACCCGCGAAACAGGGCGAAAGGTGCTCTTCGAAGGAAGAATGGTTCTCATGAGGATGGGTTCTCACGTTCATCAAGTGAGGTCACCAATGTTTGATTTTAACGCATTACCGCGTGCACCAAAGAACATGCAACAAAGAATGGAGACAAAGAACAATCGTAAGCATTGCCCGATTTGGGTAATTCCTCAAATAAACAATTTTTCAAAGCTAGATAAGGAAAAAAGATGCAATTCTACAGTGATAAAAACAGTATCTGTTTCAATAACATTATATATATATATATATATATATATATATATATATATATATATATATATATACTACCTTGATCAAAAATTTCCCGGAATTTATTCAGAAAATTAAAAATACAAGTTTATTCATCTAAATCTATATTGTCCCCTTCAAAGTAATCCCCATCGACTGCAACACACTTACGCCAGCGCTTGATCCAATCCTCGAAACATTTTTTATATTCGGTTTTCGGTATGTCCATCAGTGCTTCCTGCGATTTTTCCATTACTTCCTCTCGGCTGCTAAAACGCGTTCCCCGTAATGGTTTTTTAACTCGATTGAACAGAAAGAAGTCACAGGGAGCCAAATCAGGTGAATTCGGTGGCTGTTGGATGGTATTTGTTGCATTTTTCGTCAAAAAATTACGAATAATGATAGCACTGTGCGACGGTGCGTTATCATGGTGCAAAATCCACGAGTTTTCTGCCCACATTTCTGGTCTCTTTCGGCGAATTGCTTCACGCAAACGTCTCATAACGCCCAAATAATACTCTTTGTTTACTGTCTGGCCTTCTGGCAAAAATTCATGATGCACTACACCGTTGTAATCCATGAAAACCGTCAGCATTGCCTTCTTTTTTGACTGAAAACGACGTGGTTTTTTTGGTCTCGGCTCATTTGGTGAACGCCATTCACTTGCCTGATGTCTGGATTGCGTGTCGTACTCATAAACCCACGTCTCGTCTCCAGTAATGATCCTTTTGATGAATGTGGGATCGGATTCAGCCTCGCAAATCATGTCTTTTGCGACGTCAACACGGTCTCTTTTTTGCATGAAATTGAGGTCTTTTGGCACCAACTTTGCTGCTACATGACGGAAACCCAAATCATTAACCACAATGTCTTGGGCGGATCCATAGGCAATGTTCAAGTCCTCCGCTATTTCTCTGATGGTTAATTTGCGGTTATTGTCCAACATTTCTTTTACTTTATCAATTTTTTCACCGACTTTCGATGTCGATGGTCTGCCACTGCGTTCATCATCTTCGATTGACTCACGACCACTTCTGAACCGCTCGTGCCACTGGTAAACGACCGTTTTTTTTAGAGAATCGTTGCCGAAACACTTTTCCAACATTTCCAACGTCCGTGCGCCACTAAATCCGTTTTTTACGCAAAATTTAATACAAGTTCGTTGTTGCAAATTTAAATCCATTTCTGAAATTGTAAAAAATCGCCAACACACACAGAGATAGATGTACTCTTGGCTACGTAACTTTTGCAAATGTCAAGTTATGACACTAAGATTTAAAGGGAATATCAACAACAGATGTACCAATTTAACAAAAAAAACAGAACTCAAATCGGAACGATGGGAGCGCCACACGGTGGTTATTCCGGGAACTTTTTGATCAAGGTAGTATATATATATATATATGTATATATGTATATATGAAAGACGTGCTGATGAAGGGAAAGGAAAATGGATGAAGGGCGTATTGATTTGATCGGTAGTGGGCTGTTGAAGACTAATTGAGGGGAGAAGGTTATGCAAACGAGGAAAGGGAAGGAACAGGATAGGGATGTTGGACGGGATGAAAGGAGGAAGAAAGTACTCAGAGATGAAGAGGGACCTGATGTAGAGGAGGATGTTGTGTTTTGTTGGGAGTAACAAAATATTTATTTGGTAGTTGCTTCCATCCAAAAACCTACCTTAATCGGTAGATTGCCTAATAATAATAAATTATACTTATATAATTATATATATATATGTATATATACATATATATATATATATACATATATTAATGTATATATGCATGTATATATATGTGTGTATATATATATATATATATACATATATACACGGGTATATGTGTATATATATATGTATACGCGTATATATATTAGAATTTAAACAACAGAAAAGGAACAGGAAAGAAGTCGACATGCCTTGTCTTCTCCGCCTGGGTATTATGTATACTCGTGAGCGCAGGCGGCAGCAAGCTTAAGAAAAACCATCGACAATCTGACGAGTTTCAAATCAAGCACACGCTAGATATCCCAAAACAAACCTCTCTCGAGTCGTAATTATTCATCCCCTCAAAGGGGTTTAGAGGCAGAAGACATATGACCCTCAGCGCAGTGTCTCTTTCAGACACCACGGAAACGATCGCAGAATGGAAAAGATTGACTCCTTTCCGAGACGGATGATGAATAATATATGCACCATCAGTAGCTTCTTTAGAGAGCAGAACGGGTTCGTCTATGATTTCAGGAATCCCTGGAGGCTGGGATTTTTTTATCTTGGGGTTTGATGCACGTATTTTCCCCTCAAAAGTACTGTGGAAGGGAGTTAAATTGGGCAGTTTCTGTGGCCCCAATTGATGAGAGGGGAGAGAGGAAGGAAAATACTGTTATCCGCGGATACTGTCAAAAATTCATGCTGGACAACACGTCATGAAGTTCCATCAAATCAGAAATTTAACTATTCACAGGCTGAATTCACCAATTTAAGGACAAAACAGTTGTATCAATACATTAATTATTTACTCTTGAAGGAACACAATCCGTTATCCGTTCACAGCAACAAGACGCAGCAGCAAAGCAATGATTATCCGTCCACAGCAACAAGAAGCAAGAAGCAACTGATCACGACAACACACAGGAGGAAAATCAGATGAAACAATCGAATGGATTAATTAACAAATCGAATCCTACAATCAATCATTGATACTGTGCAAGAACTAGGAAAGAGTGATCGTCACGCGAATTATCGTGAGATTGAGGTATCCTTTAGGATTAGTATGACGATCATGAATAATTTATAGCATGAAAATTAAGCTGTGAAATTAAGTTGCTCGCGTTTGATTCCGCATAATTTAAAAAAAAAGATAGTCGTGCCAATTGGTGCAAAGAAATGCTCAGCAAATACAATCGCGGTGCAGCAAAAGCTCTGTGACCTATGACACCTACACAGGTGATGAATCTTGGATCTATGCGTATGAGCCCGAAACAAAACACCAATCCACTGCATGGGTCTTCCAAGACGAGCCTAAACCGACCAAAGCTAATCGTGCACGAAGCAGCGTAGAACCGTGAATTCCGAATGGTACAAGAGCATTTGATTGCCAGAAGTGCTTCGTGAAATCCGGAAAAAGAAGCGGCAATGGAGGATAATTCTTCATCATGACAATGGGAAAGCTCTCACAGATCGGCTGTAACAACTACGAACCTATTTGAGTGGCCGAAACGTCGAATTAATGGGTCATAATCCACCTCACGGTCCTGATTTAGCAGCAAATGACTCCTTTTTATTCCCGTTTATCAAGAAAACATCGCGTGGCCAACGTTTCGGCATCTGAAGAAGCCGCTTGATGCATTCAAAAACCATGTTTTGGAGGTACCTTAATTGGTGGGGAAAAAGTGTTACGAAAATCGGTTCGATCAAATGCAAAAGTGTATTGATTATCATGGAGAACACTTCGGAAAACAATAAAGCCATTTTAAACAATAAATTACTGCACTTTCATCATTAGGCTGAAAGTATCAGTAGCAACCCTCGTAATTATATGATACGTCTCCTGTGAAATTATTTCACTCTAGTTTTTAAGTGCCAATTTTTTTTGACTTAAATGTGAAATTTCGCCTGTTTTTCTCCACTAAATAATTTATCTCATTGAAATGAAGGCGGATAAGTATTTTTACTTGAGCAAATCTAGAACTACAGGTATAATGTAATTGCGCACATTATATTAGTTTTTCGTTCAAAAATTACAATTTTTTTCCTCCATTATTAATACATTCCTTTGCTGGTGGTAGTGTTCGCCTAAGACCGTGTATTAAGTATTTGACTTAGAATGTCAATTTTTATAAAAACCAGTATTTTATGACCTTAATTCGAAAGAGTGTACTTGGGACTGCAAGTACAGTAACTTTTATCAAATTAACGCGCAACTAACATTTCGATACGACCTATTTAGGGGTGAGATGACCGAGAGCCTAGGTAATTTGCGACGCTAGGGATATGGGGTTAATGTGGCCGAGGTGGGATTTTTCATGGCATGTGGGGAAAAATGGGTGAAGAGAGAGAAACCCGGCGTTAGAACATCACTCTAGTTTAATAACTAAGTTCGCCAAGGGGTCACACAATTCAATGTCCTATCCGACGGACGACGTACTGCACTCCAAGTGCTTTTTTCACATTTAACCTATACTAATGCATTCGTCCTCGGGCCAATCAACGGGCTGGGAAACCATCACGCTAGCAACCGTACCTCCCCTATCCCCATCGGGTACCGGTTTAAACCTTCGAGAAGTTTTTCTCAAGAGGAAAGGAAATGCGACTACCGACCTCCGTCCACCAAGACGCTTTACAAAAATTAAAATTCATCGAAGGCCAGGCCCAGTCGGCAATATGCGCGGCAAAACATAGTCCCGCTTCACGGATCAGGTGATTTGGCCATAAGATATCCCCCTCTCCCCGCTGAAGGAATATCATCTTGATTGCAGAGTAGAAGATTAAGAAGACCAGACCAACCGGTCTAATTATGACTACCATGAAGAATTAATTTCGAAAACATTTCAGGATATTAGTTTTTTTCAGGGGAAAAAATTATTCAAAATGAGAATCCACGTAAATCCCCTCGCACCCAGCTGCCCTTTTGTCATTTCGTATTTTTTGCAATTGAAAGATTAAACTCGCTACATCAGTCGGTTCACGCCCGCAACTAACGAATTCAACCCGCACAGAGAGGATGACGCAGTTGGTCATTCGGTTCTTCAAATGACGTTCCCTGGAGTCGTGCGATACGGACAAGGATTTGAGACAGTTCTCACAGAGGGCTGTCTGACGTAATTATTCACACGAATTCTTCGATCAAACAATCAGTCGATATTCGCAACGATCGAGTCGATGAGGACGAACCGAGGAGATTAAGAGGCGTCGATCGAGTCGATTTTGACATAACCGATCGAATCGATTCGTCTTCTTCAATTGAGTAAACTTGGAAATGTCGATCGAGTCAATTTGGACGAGCCGGTCGAATAGATCACAGGTGGCGATCGAGTCGATTTGAAATAGCCAATCGAGTAGATATTAGAAGAGTCGATTGCGTCGATTCTGACGCGCTGAGTCGATTCGTCCCCGTGAATTAAGAAGATTGTCCGAGGGACGGACGTTTTTACTAAAGGAAGATTATTTTTTTACGCCACGAAAATCACGCCCTTGGATATAAAAGACGGGGACAATATTCTTTCGGAAACACTAGCGAAACACGAGATACCATTAGGAATTTGATTCAACGGTGAAGTCTTCTCTGCGTCGCGACTGACAACTGATACTTCCCTTTGTCACTGAAGATCCAAGAGAAGGCGATAGGGCGAGGGGGGGGGGAGAGGCCCCTCTAAGGAAAGTCGCACCGGACCGGAGGAGAGTTTGGCACCAAAGTGTTTCCGTGCACCCGATCCAAAGCAACCTCCAGGGATAGTTTCCCAAAGGGAAGTTAGGTACCTTATCATGTGACACAAAAGAGAATCTAAAAGGGGCACTGGACACCTCCCAAATAGACGGAAGCCTCAAATATTTCTCATGATTTCTCCACATACTTAAATTTGAATTTCAAGTACGTGGCGTGGTTTGGGACTGCTATTTCGATCGCCTTCAATAAGGAACTGGGAGGAACAATAGAATGGAAGGTCGTCTTCTCTTCTGCGATCATGAGAAATCATTCCGACTCGTTACTCTGACATACCTTGAGGTAAGCAGTGAGTTCCGGAATATTTTAAAACGGCATATTAACCCTATCAATCTCCAATCTGAAATCAATTGCGATTTTCCGCAACCAGCAATAAAATAAAAAATTGACACCGAGGATGTCAAATAAAGCTACGATATGATGGGGAGGAGGAAGGAAGGTTTCTGGAAGAAATCCAAGGACCACAAGAAGGTAACTGCACGAAGAGAATATGGCGTAGCACTTGAGCATTGAAGACGGCGTCTTAGAGCGAAGAATGATGGGCGAATGGACAAATAACGTCGACGTTAAATTTTGTCTGAATCTGAAGTATTTTGTGAAAAATATAAAAATGCAAGAAAAAGAGACGCAAAAAAACCCTAGGGGTAAAACACACATGCTCATTCATATTTCAAAACAAAATATTTTAATTACCTTAACACAAAAAATTCCAATAAACTCAAGCTGCTAAAAACGAAAGGCTGTCTGATACGATCCTTCTTATGGACACACCATTCACGATACTGACAAAAACTACCAATGCCCCAATTCCTTAATCTCCGGTCAAGTCTGGCTTGTTCGCAGAAATACATGTTTTCGATTTTATAAATATATATATATATATATATATATATATATATATATATATATATATATATATATATATATATATAAATATGTGTATATGTATACATATATATCCATATAAGGGCGCATTTTCCTTCACCTACCCAAGGCCTTCGAGGTGCAAGGTGACTGCTGTACCTGCTTAAGAAGTCCCTCCGTGGATTCATGTGATCTCGTATAACGGCTTTTGAAATTACAAGGTCGAAGCAGGACTGTGCTCTTTTTTAAACAAGGAACTCGTTGAATGAAAAATCTCTTAATTGTGACTGAATAATGGAAAACTTCCAGAAGTTCAATCTTGATGCATAAAAGGCAAATGCATAAATGCATTGGCAGCACTTGAAACTGCATTCCTACCGTTGCCTTTTGCGTATAAAGGTTACACTTCGGGCAGGGCTTCGAGTTGGGAACAGAGATCAACTTAACGTCTCCATAACATTGGCTGACAACCAAATCAAGACCGTTTAACAAAAGATCAAGCGCAATGTACTGTTTCTCCTCTCTAGTGCTTACTAGACAATTTCCCGAAAATTTAGACATTAATTAAACACTTATTTCAGTAATTATTTAATGATCCGTTAAAAAGCCTTCAACGCTCATATGTACGGTAGATTTCTTGAAAGCTAAACTATTCGCGGAGAATGGAATAATTTATCAGCTGTTCGCATACATACGCATGAATGAGAAATATTTTGAGAACGAGTATATTGTAGTATTTTTAGATGAGAACATTTAAATCTGAACGGCTCCGAAAACCATTCGCACGTACGTGTTTTCCTCATTCACGTCAACCCGATATTTTGGTATAATCGAATACTTCGACATATCGACTTAGTCCACATCATCATGCAGACAATGATTATCGACCATGGATATGTTTCGAGCACGTGAAGTCTTTCAGGTACATTATTTATCAAAGTTGGCGACATTATAAAAACTATATATTAAACGGTTAAAACTTGATAGCCGAGCTCGTAAACTAGATTGGCTCTAGGTGTGTTTAAGCAGAGGGGGAGGTAAAACAAAGTTACAAGGAAGGGGAAGGATAGGGAACACACACACTAGGTCGCTAGGGTGTGTTTGGAAAACAGTGGTCAACGTATACCTCAATCACAACCAAAAAGGCAAACTTAATAAAAAATAAAACGTGGATGTAATTTTTATATATACATATATACATAATGTGTGTGTGTGAGTGTGTAAAAAATTAAAAAATACTCGCACATATAAAATAAGCATATGATTTTGAAACTTAAGAATCGTACTTTAATGTACTTTTTCCCGATCTTAAAATTTGTTTTCGTTTGTGGTATTCAAGCATGTGTGCATTAGTTTTCAGCCTACCCTCGTATTCACAAGTAAAAAAATTTGGCCAGGGTGAAGAAATAGACCGAGAAATTATATGTACGCCCATATATTCAGAGGTAGAGATATTCCAATAGGGTAGAGAGAATTATATTGGGCGTTGCTAACCCGGGAGTAAACAGCGAGTAGGGTGATGCGTTTGTGTACACGTCTAAGCAAAGCAGACGCGTATTTCAACCAGCAAGAATCTAACTTTGAACTTCTAATTCCGAGGTCGTTATCGTAAAACCATATATCTCCAAAAACTCTTTTTAAGGGTTGCATGCGGGAGGAAACTTCATGGTATCACCATGGAAATATCGGTGCAGAATCTTGAAATGCTTGGTCTAAAAAAGAAGGCTTATTCGCGAAGGAAGTCTGAACGAAAGCTGAGGTGTTCTTTAGCGATGGCTAGTCCTCGAAAGCTGGACCTCGAAGGTCTATCAAGTTGGAGAGCACAAAGGAGCAAAAGGAGTCTCTGTCGACCGGAATTCCGATGAAGTTAGCGAACTTGTGCTCGCGTGTGTGTACAGTACACTGGTGACTAGAGCGCGCTATCAAATGAATGAAACGCGAGGTCAGAAGCAGTCTTATCTCTCGCCTTCCCAATCATGTCAATAACGACCGAGCCGGGGTCGAACGAAGTCAAATGGACTACGGAGATGGACCCCCCGCCCTTTTCCTTCCTCCCATTCCTTTACTCCCAGATGTTTCGCCCCCGCGAATAAGGTCCGGGGCGCTTTCGAGAGTGTGTGTATGAGTGGGACGCACCCCGCTCTTCCCCCTTTCCCGAATATGGCGAACGTCAGCTCCCCCTTTGCTCGGGACGTCGCTGGGGCACGGACGAATTCCCCCCGGATGCTGCTGCTCTCAATGGCGGGGATCCGCCCAGGCACGCGCGGCCGAGATCCCGAAAGGACGGCGCTCTCGATCCCATCTCACTCGCGCACAGATATATAATATAACAACCACTAATATATTTCCGTCACACTCGTCATCAAAAGGTGGGAGAGACAGGGGATGGATCGTAGGAGACGTGCAAAAAATAAATTTATGCGAATTTTGTTCGCGATAAAAGTGCAGTCCTAATATCTTTAAGAAAAGTCTCACGCATGTGAATAATAATTCAACCGGAGAAGCAAGATAGCGTTAGCCAACATAAAAATAGAGAAACGCACATAAATGAAAATCAGGCGCCTCCCGAATTTTAGGTGGCCAAGCCACCTCCCTCGGGTAAAAGAAGGATCTGAGGGGGTGGTTTCAAGAGGACAAAAGGACGAGGACGCTGGATGGAAAGGGAAGATGGAGAAAGGTTTTGAAGTGTGGGATATATGTGGAAGTTTTAGGGAGCGGAGGGGAGATGAAAATATCTAGGGTAATTAACGTCTGATATTAATCCCTGGCTCATTCCAGGAATCGAGGAGCCAGGTATACGCCTGTTGTATTGTTTTGAGCTTGAGTCGAGGGTTTGGAGGGCGGGAGGGATGCTAGAATGGAGACACTACAGCATTTATCAAAGGGAGTTATTTCTTCGGAGACGTGCCTTGGGATCGGGAGTATCGCAAACAGGGAAGAATTCTTGCACGAGGCACGGTGGTTATACGATTAATCCAACACTTTTCTCACGTTTATAGAGATATTGATTGGCGAAATAACTCAAGTTGCAACTGTTTTCTGAAAGTACAGTGTCGGAAAAATATGGAAGAACTTCTTCAATAAATGCAAACACGGTTTTTGATGGAAAACACATTACGTTAATTATCATTACGCTCAACGCAAAATGTGTGCCCAAGTTCTGAGATATCCCGGAATTTATCGCAATACTGGATTAGATTAGATATGCGGTCAAATTAAAAAAATGCGGACAAACTTCAAAAATATAAAACATTATATGGCTGCACTATACAGAGCAGATATTTCGTTCAACTACGGGGAGTGAACTAAACTAGAGAGAGAAGCTTTTTCGATGCTTATAATGGCGCCGATACATCGACAAGAACATGGTGTAATGATCTGCTTTCTCCAATTGCGTAGTTTTTACGTTTCCATCGTAACTCGTAGCTAACTGAGTTAGGTG
Source organism: Hetaerina americana (assembly GCF_022747635.1). Lineage (NCBI taxonomy): Eukaryota > Metazoa > Arthropoda > Insecta > Odonata > Calopterygidae > Hetaerina > Hetaerina americana. The sequence continues at coordinate 1,706,908 of NW_027287272.1, read as the reverse complement.
ATGGTATTTTGGGTGTGTGTATAACGCAACAGTTCAAAAAGTAGACCAAATAACGTAGTCACGTGACAAAAAATACAAGAAGCAAATTTCAGGGCAACGGACCAGCCGGTTTATTAAGTGGAAACATTTGCCATGTTTTACATAAGCGATCTAGGTGGCGATGGAATCATTGCTTGGACAATTATTAAATACACGCCTATGTAAAGGGCAATTATATTAGAAATTAAATACATTTTTAAATTTACTCCTGTTAGATGTTTGCCAGGAAATTATTCAATAATTTATAACATAATGGTGTCTGGTGAATAAAACCTTGATACGTGGATACGGATGATGCAAGACCGGGACGACCTTCAACCACCCGTGTTGGCGACAACATTGATCGTGTGCGGTCCCTTGTCCTTACCGATCGACGAAAAACTCTCCCTATGATAACTGATGAACTAAATTTAGGAAAATCAACAGTGCACACTATTTTAACCGAGCGTGATGGATGGATCCTTCACCATGACGACAATGCACCCGCACACTCAGAATTCATTGTTCGCCAGTTTCTGGCAAATAATTCAATCACATTGATCCTTGATCATTCTCCACATTCGCCAGATCTCGCCCCCCCCTGCGACTCTTTTCTATTCCCCCAAAATGCTAAAATGCGATGAGCGGACATGACTGGGCAGATGTGGAAGACACAATAAAGCAAGACACGACGAGAAAACTAAAAAGCCTAAACTGCTGCCAAGAGGACTTCCAAGTGTGCTTTAAACAGTGGAAAAGAAGATGGAATAATTATTCCATAGCCTACGAATGGAGAGTACTTTGAAGAGGATAAAGTTGACGCAGACTAAATTTTGCAAAATAGAGTTTTTATGGCCTCATGTCGCGTATTTATTGGACAGGGTTGTATAACCAGAAATACCCGATTCCCATATCATAGTCACGAATCGCAGTAAAAATTCCAAACTTTTTCAAAATATATTCGGTCATTTTTTACCTAATATTTGAAAGAAATCTAGAAACCCTTGTCTTCCAACCACCTAAGGTGTGAGATTTAATGCAAGTTATTTCTTCACAGATAGCCATTTCACGTCTCAAACTGTAAGGAATGCAGCAATCAGCAAAAGTATAAAAATATTTGGAAATCATTTACTTTTTAAATTACACCTCACCCATTCCCGTCACATTTCCATTGAGATATGAGTGTGACGCAAGTCAACAAAAGTTTCTCTTTCCCGGAGAGGGCGCGTCACAAACCATCGAGTGTCACGTGGGCTCCGTGGGCATCCGAATGATTCTGTTGAAAGGAGTTCATGGCGAAAGAATTTCGGGATTTCACGCATCCTCGAGTCATTTTTAAACGTTCGCCTCAATCGGTTCTGATTGGCGGTAATTGGCGGCCTTTTCTAAGCCCCCCTTTGGAATGCCAACGACGAAGAGCATGCCCTTATAAGGACTGCAGTTTGGAATCAGATACCACTTGACCTTGGGACACTTGTGAGGAGGCGGGGGGGAGGGACACAAAATCTAAGGTCAAGAAAGGCCACAGGTGATGTTTGTGCCGCTTACCTTGGCGAGGGCAAAGCAGAGTCTTAGTCATTTAATGGGCACCGTAGGGCAACCTGATGATGAGTGATGAACACGCGGCGAAACAAATGCGTGTGGAATATGTAGAGAAGATATCAAAAAATTAGGGAGATTTATTAGAAGAGTAATAGGGGTGGATGTGATGAAAAGGTCAAAAAGAAATGTTATCAGTCGTTGGTTAGGTTTCATTTATTAGAATGTGCAGACGGAATATGGGATTCTCACGGATTTGGATTGACTGCACCGGACTGGATCGCGTGCAGCGTAGATAGGAGCTCTATATTTGTAAAACGTTGTTATGGCAAACTTAGTAGCGTATCGAAAATATCAGAACAGCTAGGCTTGGAATCACTCAATGGAGCGAAGGTTAAATTACAAATTTTATCTCTGGCATAAATTGGAGGGAGGTCTCTTTAACAGTGATGTTGAAAATGTATTATTACCCCCATCGTACTGGGGTAGGAGAAATCATGCCGATAAAATTAGGGAGATCAAAAGTAGAACAGATAAATTTAAATATGCCACAATTTTTGACGAACGAAGAGATATCAGAATATCATTGTCCGACCGCTTTAAGAAAGAGGAGGGGGTATTTTTCTCTTTTCACACTTAATAGCCTAATGTGTTGTTTTCATCTCATGTTAACCCTAGTCATTGTTGCCTACAAATGTCCTCTCGAATGCGTAGAGAAGATTATATCAATTAGATATCGAAGCGCATCTATCTGTTTTAATCAAAATATAGATTATAATGATATGAAAGAAGAAACCAATGGATTTCGATGCTAGGTTATTGTAAATACGTGATATATTATAATTCCCTTGTAAGCATTGTAACTTCTTGAATTTTGGGAATGTTGCCTGGATTAATGCCACGACTAATTTGGAATATTACAACTATTTTAGATTTTTTCACGAATGAGGATTTTGGGTGACGTAAAAGTGGTTTGTTTATGAAGAACAAGCGGATTCGTTTTAACTTCCTTCACTTGTTTACTTTTGAATGCACGAGTGCGATGAACTCTCCTCCTCGTGAATTCACCCCTTCCGCATGACGTGATTCGATCATCATTTCGATCGCATGCACCGTGATTAACGACATGCGGTCTTCTCGCCAGGAAACGACACTGAGTTCGCTTGTATGAATACGCAGCAACTCTTCCACTCGTCCCACCAAATGGAGGCGTCTTACGCAATTTATAACAGGTCGCTTCACACGGATAGAGTCGGCGTTGAGTGTCTTCGCAATAGCATTTCGTAATGCCATCAACATCCCGGCCGTCTCGTACGCGACGTAATTAGCGCGTGTCTTTTGAATGGGACACATATTGGATATATTACGAGCGAGACAAATTTCGTGACGACTCCTAAATGTTCTGGCGTATGAAAGCGGAAGGTTGGAAGGGATTAATATTTCCTTTGGGGTCTATTTTACTCTTTATCATTGTATATTTGCGCGCATTTGTCCTCCCAAAGCGCAAGCATCCTAATGCCACAAGCCCTTCTGCCAATTGCCGTATTTGTGAATTCTCCGTTTTGGATGTGCAGATCGCCCCCATTTCCACACGCTCTTTCGGTGCATATTTCGGGGCACCATGCGTATGTGGAAATATTAGATTAAAAGCAGAATAGCCGGTGATGTAGATTATTCATTATTATAAGGCAATCTACCGTAGGTTTTGGATGGACACAACTACCAAAAAAATATTTTATTACTACTAAAAAAACACAAAATCCCGCATCCTACTCTATATCAGGTCCCTTTTCATCTCTGAGTGCTTCCTTCCTCCCGTCCAACATCCCCATCCTGTTCCTGCCCTTTCCTCGTTTGCCTAACATTATCCCCTCTATCAAAGTCTTCAACATCCCACTGCATGTCAACACCCCCTTCATCCACTTTTCCTGCCTCCATAGGATTGCTCCCAACAAACCCCTCTCTTCGTCCACCATACCAAGTACTTCCTCATTTGTTTTCTTCCCCGTCCATTTCACCTTCTCCATTCTTCTCCACACCCACATTTCAAAAGCCTCCAATCTACGTCTATCCTCCTGCTTCAATGACCACGTTTCCGCGCCGTACATAGCTACGCTCCATATCAAAGTTTTTACGAGTCTTTTCTTAACATCCTTATTCAACGTCCCCGTCATCAACTCCCTCCTCCTTGTGAAAGCCTCTTTGCCTAGCGCAATTCTTTTCCTTACGTCCCTACTCCTTCGGTCGTGTTGCACCAAAACACTTCCGAGATACGTAAACTGTTCCACCAGCTTTAGTAATGTAGATGTGATGGTGATGCAGATATATTATCAGTAACCACGCAGTCACCCTGTGCTCGCTTCTGATTGGTACAGGCACACCGACTGAAATTAAAGCGATGATATTGAAAACGTATTATTACTCCCTTCGCACTACGCCAGGAGAGTCCATAGCAATAGATTTAGAGAGGTCGTTTTTTCCACTAACGATAAATGGGATCAGAATAACATTTATCCGGCCGCAGTAGGAGGGGAAAATATTCCAGGTGAATTTTTTTCTATTGTGTAATCACTCCCTGCCACACACCCTAAAGGTGGCATGCAGGGTGCCACAAACCTATGCAATAGAAATGCATGTATCTTTCCCGTGCAACTTCTCATCGCGCGATTCTTCCAAGAAGCAATTCCACTTATGCAAGTCATAATTGCGTGTTGATTCGTTGACTTGGCTCGAGCTGCTTAGCGATGCGCAATGCGAAATCGAAATGATCACTCTCGACCAATCGCCCACGTCGACCGCTGCCCACAAGTCGAAACAATCATCCACGCGTGCGAGGAGTCCCCTTGCCGCGGGAACGGCGTAATTTAAAAAGGTCTGCGAAGATCAGTCATTATCATACGTAGACGACCTTGGCACGGAAATTGGAACGCGCGCCTCTGACCAGAGCCCTCTTCTCCGCGCCTCCAGGAACTCGTAAGACCCTCCAACATGCCCTCGGCAGACCTTCGCCTAAATACTTCAACGAAAAGAGAAAATCGCCCTCCGCGGTGCTTTCTCCAGTGGAGCGTGGGGAGCAGAGGGCATCGCTAGGCCAATGAAAGGCGGTCTTAGGAGGACGGGGGATGTCCGACTCTTGGAGCTGAGCTATCCCTGGCTTGATTCAACAAAGATATTGCGTAATGTCATTATTATTTTATTTTATTATTCAGGCAATCTTTCAAATGAACCACGATTCCTCCAGACAGTTGAAAATTCTCTAAGCAGCCACCGGAGAGTGAAGAAGGTCGAGGAAAGGAGTTTTTACTATTTTTTTCTGCTTTTTTTTAAGTACCATGCAAGTCACCGCTAGTTTGCGTGGCGGGGAGTGAATACACGCCAGACTAATTTTTACACGAATATTTTTACATCCTACCGCAGTCGGGAAATGTCATTATGATAGCTGCAAAATAGACGCACTTGTCTTATAGGTTTGATAGTTTGATATTTTAGCACCATTCAAGTCACCGCTAGGGTGTGCGACGGTGGATGAATACACAACAGACTATTTTAGAGCTGCAGATGACCCATACCGCGGTCGGACATTATTATGGCCCTGTATCGTTCGTGGAAAAATGAAATCACATATCTTTCTGTTAAACACTTAATCTCTCTAATTTTATCGACAAGATCTCTCCGACCGTGGTACGATGAGGGAAATAATACAATCTCACAATTGCTGAAAAAGAGACCTCCTTTCAATTTATGCAAAGATTCAAACAGTAATTTAACTTTCGCTCCATTGAGTGATTCCCAACCTAGCTGCTCAAATATTTTGGATATGCTACTCAATTTATCATAACAACCTTTTACAAATCTAGCTCCTATCTATGTTGCACGCGATCCAATTCGGCAATCAATCCAACTTCGTGGGGATCCCATAATATCCTATCCCCATATTACATAAATGAGGCCTAACATACGGCATATAACATTTCTCTTGCAGCTTTCCATCACACTTACCCAGTACTATTCTATCCAATATATCCTAATTTGTATGATAGCTTGTCCGCATATTCCCCGTATGTGTTTCACCCAGGAGAGATGGTGAGTGAGGGTAACGCCTAGGTATTTCATCCAGTTTACGCAAGGTGAAAGATTTCGAAATGTCATGGTCGACGCCACTTACGTACCCTTTCTTCTGAAATCGAATTCTTTCTCCCCAGTACCTTTCTCTTCCGTTCCTCCCTGGCTTTTTAACTCTCACTCATACCAGTCTTAAAAATAGTCCCCTGGGGAAAGATGTGCGCACCCCCCCCCCCCCCCGATTGATGCCCTAGGTGCGAATGGCGCCCTAGCGGGCGAGAGATATTATTTATTACGTGAGCTACGCAGGACATGCGCCCTCCGCCCACCGCCACGGAAATGGGTCGGCGAAAACGCCTCTTTCAAACATCCGAGCATCGCCCGTGACGGGGACGGGAGGGAAGGATTTTAAGTGAGGACGACCGCCTTCAAAAGGCTCCGGCGGCCAAGGTCACCACCACAAGATTCAAGAATACCCTCGGTGCCAAGAGGGAGATGTGGACTGGGAGGGGAGATACCGAGAGCGGGATCCTTACCATATACAATGCATACGAACTACTATTGCGTCCCTTCATCCAGGCAGAAACGACGAAACGAAAGTGGAAGTAAAACTAAAATTATATATATATATATATATATATATATATATATATATATATATATTATTAGGTAAACTACCGGTTAAGGTAGGTTTTTGGATGGATATAATTACTAATCAAATAATTTGTGGCCCAAAGCAAAACACAACATCCTACTCTATATCAGGTCCCTCTTCAGCTCTGAGTACTTTCTTCCTCCCTTCATCCCGTCCAGCATCCCTATCCTGTTCCTTCCCTTTCCTCGCTTGCCTAATATCCTCCCCTCTGTTACAGTCTTCAACATCTCACTGCCGGTCAATACCCCCCCTCATCCACTTTTCCTGCCTCCAAAGGATTGCTCCCAACAAACCCCTCTCTTCGCCCACCATACCAAGTACTTCCTCGTTTGTTTTCTTCTCTGTCCATTTCACCTTCTCCATTCTTCTCCACATCCACATCTCATAAAAGCCTCCAGTCTACGTCTATCCTCCTCCTTCAAAGACCACGTTTCCGCGCCGTACATAGCTACGCTCCATATCAAAGTTTTTACGAGTCTTTTCTTAATATCCTTACTCAACGTCCCTGTCATCAACTCCATCTTCCTTGTGAAAGCCTCTTTGCCTAGGGCAATTCTTCTCCTTACGTCCCTACTACTACCGAGATACGTAAACTGTTCTACCTGCTCTAGTTTTTGCCCTCCTTTTTTAATGTTAAGCTATATATATATATATATATATATATATATATATATATATATATATATATATATATATATATATATATGTATATATACATAGCTTATATATAATATATAAATATATATATGTATATATTATATTATATATATACATATTTAATATATATATATATAGACACACGAATACATTCACCAATATATGTGTGTGTATCATGTAAACTATAACCATAAACACAGTAATCAACCTTGGAAGGAAGGTCGGTTTGGTAGGTGATGGTAGAGTTCACCCAGTACTAAGCCCGACGGCGTGTGAAATTCACACATCAGGGTAGGGGGGCCAATTCCTTCCCTTGTGGAGGTTATGATTTCCCAGGAAGATCTGGGTCATGATTAGTGTTCTTGAAAGTTATAGGCATCTAGTAAACAGTCATAACCTCAAAATGGCCGAGAGGTTACGTACAATTGTGGAGTGCAATCGAAGTAGTAGTTTTAGGGGTTTGTAGGGTGCGTCGACAGCTATGGTCATTTTGCACCACTGTCATAACGTAAAACTTATGTTCCTTTTAAACTAGGAATAAGTAAACAAATAAATACGAATAAATATATAAATAAATAAAATAAACAAAAAAAAAGGAAAATGCTAAAATCAAAAGCATTAAAATTATGAGCTCCAAAGCTAAAGCTGCCCCATTAAACCGGTTGACCTTAAAAAACTTAAGACTCGGTTAATAGACCCAGAGTCATCCCCTAAAATATTTTTTAAGTCTCCCCTTATCTTCAACATGTCTCTGGCCCTTTGGTATGTTGTGCATTCCGTCAGGATATGTTTTATCGTCAGGGGTTGGAAACACTCATTGAAGCGGGGCTGTTCTTTTACCTCCGCAAAGAGGTACGAATGAGTGAGGGCAGAGTGTCCTATTCTCAGGCGCGTAATCATGACCTCTTCCCTCCGAATTTTCCGGATGGAAGAGGACCATGGTGAAACGACCGGTTTTATTGCCCTGAGTTTATTATTTTGCAGAGACTGCCAAGTCTCCTTCCACTGATGCAGGACCGAGTTCCGCAAGGCAGCCTTTACGTCCTCCATTGGAACCAAGGTGGAGTCGGTCTCGGGTTTTCGAAGGGCATCCTTCGCTGCCTGGTCAGCTTTTTCGTTACCTCTTATGCCGACGTGACCAGGAGTCCATATAAAGGAGACCCTGTTCCCCTTTCTCTGAAGGGACAACAGGGTATAATGGATCTCCTGGACTATCGGGTGCACAGGTGCAAAGACCGATATAGATTTTAGGGCGCTCAAAGAGTCTGTGCAGATGAGGAAAGAGCCATTGCTTTCTTTTATTTCTCCTAGGGCCGTCCTTATGGCTGACAGCTCGGCTGTGAAAATGCTGCAAGGAGTGTGCAGTTTTTTCCTCACGACTCCATGGTATTGGGACACGACCGCATAGGCACATGCAGATTCTGACTTTGACCCGTCGGTGTAGACTGGGACAAAGTCAGAAAGTGAGCCGAGGACGGCACTGAAGAGCTGCTGGTATTCGGAATCGGTCGTCTTGGCTTTGCGGCGTGCACTGGCAATGAGTTTAATATCCGGCATTGGCGTTAACCAAGGCGGGTACTTAGCATAGGAGACGGGGCATACTTGAGGAAATGTAAAATTTACCGCGTTAATAAAATCATTAAAACGAACGGCAAAGGGCCTAGTTGCCCTTCTCCGCCTGTTAAATAAGTCTAAAAACCGTTGGTTAAAAACTATGTTAAAACAAGGGTGGATTGTCTCTGATAAAATTTTACAGGCATAGTTGCCCATTAAAATCATCCTGCGGGTTTCCAACGGAGGCTCCCCTGCGTCTGCAAGTAAGCTTGGGACTGGGCTTGTTCTAAATGCCCCGGTGGCCAACCGTATCCCAGCATTGTGGACACATGTAAGTGGTCTCAAGTAAGACTCTCGTCCTGAGGAATACACTATGGAACCATAGTCCAGTTTGGATCGCACCAAGCCTCTGTACAATAAAAGCATGCTGGTGCGGTCTGCTCCCCAAGTGGAGTGAGTTAAAAACTTTAAAACGTTGAGGGTTTGGCGACACCTCTCACGTAACACGCGGATATGCTCCCGCCAGTTCAGCTTTTGGTCCAGGATCATGCCGAGAAAGCGGACGGACTCCACAAATGGAAGAATCCTACCCAACAGGGTTAGGGTCGGGGTAACGTGGTAACCGCGAAGACGGTGAAAGTGCACGCATTTCGTTTTCTCCATGGAGAAACGAAATCCGTTCTTTCGCGACCACTCTCCCAGTTTGTTTAGAGTCACCTGGGCTTGCCTGGAAGCGTTTGGCAGTCGTGTCGACCGGGAAAATATGGCTAGGTCGTCCACATAGAGCGATGCCATCACCGGGGCATTGATGCATTCCACCACGTCGTTGATGGCGATGGCAAATAACGTCACGCTCAGTACTGAACCCTGGGGTACCCCGTTCTCCTGTGTAAAAGATCGGGAAAAGTGCTTCCCAGTCCTTACTTTAAAAAGGCGGTTGGTTAAAAAATTTCTGATAAATAGGGCCATGTTGCCTCTAAATCCCCACTTGTGGAGCGTGTTGAGGATTCTCCATCGCCACACACTATCATAGGCCTTCTCCAGGTCGAAGAAGACTGCTATGACGTGTTGACGTTGGAGAAAGGCTTCCTGGATGAAGTTCTCAGTGCGAACCAGATGGTCTGTCGTGGACCTGCCACGCCGAAAGCCGCACTGAGCGTCGGAGAGCAGGTGTCGACTCTCCAAGCACCACATGAGACGTCGGTTTACCATCCGTTCCATCACCTTGCACAGGCAGCTGGTGAATTTGGAGTTCGGTACGTTCAAGCAAGTGATTCTCCCTCCTTTCAGGTCTCATGGTGTTTTAGGTAAGCGTAATTTATTATGTCGTTATGCGTGGTGCGGCAGGAGACTTCGGACCAGCTGAGTGCAATCGAAGAGTCGCTATTATCGATATAAGTGTTATCGAGCTGGGCGCTATATTTCATCGAAATAGTTCGATTCTTCTTGTGGTGCCCCAGATCAACTGTATTGTACGATATTGAGGCTAAGTGCGATGCTTCGGAGGAGTCTACTGGAGAAGGTCTCGCTAACCGATTCCGTGGGCATTTAGTTTACATTAAGCTACGACTAACCCCAACAACGGCTATTTATCATTATATGCAGGTTCGCATATGCAACCCACCCATGCTGAAGTCATTTGCTTGGAGTTCAATTCTGCCCGTTAATTCCACACTCTCCGAGTAAATTCATCTCAATTGCAACATTTCAAGCATACATCTCGAATCTTTTTTTGGAAACTGTTAAAATGGAATTTTTTTTAAATGTTCCACAAATGAGCTCACTACGTGAATACAGCCTAAGTCCGTATTGGACAGACAGCTTAGCTCCGATTCAATTTTCCCTTTTCCAACTTTCTCTTGACCCTTGAGCAGATGTTTACTTGAAGGACCGTTGAAGGTTCTATGCAGATTAGGGAGAACACCAGGTGTGCTTCGGTGCGGAATCGTTTAAAAAGTCGTTCTCGTGGAGTTGTTCTCTGATCGCTGCTCCGTAAAACCCAAGGGCCGAGATAAGAACTTAGGGAAACGATCAATTATCCGATGAAAAAACCCCCGCGCATCGCCTTCCCTTCCCTCCACGTTAAATACGAAGGAATTTTATTTTATATTCTTTATTTTATTTATATATATACATACCCTGCAAGCCACTGCCAGGGGTGTTGCAGGGGGTGAGTACACACCAGAATAATTTTACCTGAACATGACCCTACTGCGGTCGAACAATGCGATTAATATCCCTTATCGTTAAGTGCACAGCATCAACGAATGGAGAGTATTTTGAAGGGGACAAAACCGACGTAGACTAAATATTGCAAGATAAAGTTTTAGTGGCCTCAGTTAGCGTACTTATTGGACAGAGTAGTATACTCTTATCTTGGAGAGCCTTTATTAATCAATCCTACAACGGATTTCCCTGGATAATGACACATCCACACGCATCTTTTCGAGTTCTAATACACTGAAGCACAGATTTGTCTGAAATAGCACAGAGTGAGGCAGAGTGGTTGTCTATGTTACTGCGCTTGTGTGCTTGTGTGTGTGTGTGATTATATAGTGGTACTCGATAAAGTTTCAAAGATTCCCCGAGTGATCCCAGAGAGCGGAGTGGGATATCCACTTCAAAAAGATTCGCGAGCGCCAAGCCCCAAGATTAACCCTTGACCTTTCGCCATTTCACCGCGCCTATGGTCTTGGGGAATTCCACGTTACCTGTTCAACGAATTGAAAGCTCATTAGTCTATTCGAGGAGGATGAAAAAAAGCTGCAAGCACGAACCTAATTAATTGCACGACACGGAGTTTCTGTAAAAATATAATCGGCAACCGTATTCTGACGCTGGTGTCCCGACGGAATCTTTCCTACGGTTTCTGCGGAGATTTATTAAAACGAAGGAATACAAGTGAACTGAATACGTTCGTGGATCGAAATTAAGAGTATAGATTCATTGCATCCATACTCTTCATTTCGAGTTTTGAAAAAATGCAAGTTTATTAAATGTAATGTTTAATTTTTTTAGCAAATTTACGTCGGATCGAGTTTCAAGTAAATGAATAAGCATCGAAAATTCCTCCATTGCTATTAATTGGATGAAAATTAGGCGTGGATCGTCATAGAATCAATTCAAGAAATCTCAGCCTTAAAGTTTCAATGCTTAACATCGCTGGAGTCGATATTTAGGACGTATTTTAGCGGTGGGAGATTCCATCGATTGCCATCTCACCACATGCAAAGCTCTCAGCCCTGAAACCGACGTATTCGAAGTGCCGATATCGTGCCCGAGTAAACGTTCACGTATTTAAAATATAAAAAATCTGACATCACTAGAAAAAAATGAATCTAGCCATTAGAACAAAAGAAAATTTTTTTAGAATTACAAGAAACAGAAACCATTGATGGTTGACCGGTTCACTTTTAACAATCGCACGATTGTAAATCAAAAAAATAGGCCGAATTATTTTACACTAGTTAATAGAATGAACCTAATTGAATTTAGACTAAATTTTTGATGTTACATGTTTTGGTGTAATCACCGCCCGCCACACACCCTAGTGGTGGCATGCGGGGTAGAATGTAGGGAAAAAAGAACCCGAATGGTTTCGACGCTAGCCAATGGTCACCAGTTGGAAACAATCAACGAATTGTAACCGCCTGATGCCTTGTAGGCATTGCAATCACTTGATGGGAGTGTTGCCACAATTGTAAAGGATTACTACAAATATTTCACATTTTTTCACAAATGAAGACATCAGTGACCATCTGACGTCATGTAATATTTTCTTTCGACTGAATTCGCAAGTTTTTACGCGAATGAATTCTTTAAAATACAAACTCATTTAAAATCTACATAATTCCTCCTTTATATCATGATTAAGTTCCGGTTTCGGTGTATAACGGACGTGGTTAAGGTCCCACAGTATTTTTTCGCGTTTTCTGGTTAGGAGAGGGCGATAAGGCTTGTTCGGCAGAAACGGCGGCTTGGTCTTGCAGTCAGTTGGTTGAACTCGATTAAATTTAACCGTCCTTCTGCTGCCTTTCGGAAAACTTCTGCTCTGCATTGAAAAGCAAAGAAAGTGAATGTTTGGTAAGTGGGCAATACTATACATTTTTGCTCCGATACCATTTGCGTTGACGATTCATAAAAAAGCGTCATTGTTTATAGATGAGTGTAAAAAAACAGTATTCTTCGAGGAATTTAATGACATTTTTTTTAGCAGTTTCACTATCGTTTCCTAAATGTCATTACACAAATAATAGACTTAAGGGGAAAATGTTCCTGTTGTCAATTTTAATTAGCTGAAATACTTTACATATATATATATACACACACACATACATATATATATGGATATATACATACATTATATATATATATATGTATATATATATATATATATATATATATATATATATATATATACGTATATACACACACACACATGAGAAATGTAACATTTCAATTTTCATACCAATCTTCCAATTAAGTATTCGCAAAAGAAAACCTTACGTTTTTTTAGCCTTCGAAAATTATTCTCTCTCTGAATCTGTATTCAGTTTTTAAATGGACACTTAATATTTCACAAGTGCTTAAAATCAATCTAAAATTACGCGAAAACGTATGACCACAATTACGGCAATAGCAGCTACTATTCACTATTGGATTCGAAGAACGTATCTGTATACCATGTTAAATATATTTTCCATAGAGAGATATAATGAACTTAGAAGAATGACAATAACTTAGCTTAAAAATTACTGTTGTATTATTATGCCTTTAAAGTGAGAGGAGAGACGGATATATTCCCAAGTAATCAAAGAGTTTTTGCCAAGGAAAGCGGCAAACGATAGGGATGGAAATACTGCCTGACGTACTCTTCCCATGAATCACGACCATCTCTTGGATAGGAGAACATGTTAATTCCAGACGCAAGAGGTCGAAACGTCTAGAGAGATATCCTTTAGGAATATATTCTGGAATAACATTTCAAACAAAAGAATGTAAATACCCACTTAAATATAAGTTCCTCATCCTATTCCTTTCCTGTACAACAAATAATTACATATTTTAAAAGGTCACATTTAGCCCGAAGGCACAAACCTCACATAATACATCGCTCCAAACATGTCTCCCGAGTTCATCAGTCTCCATTTTAAGGACTAATTTCCTCGGCAAACGCAAATATTCTAATTCAGATAAAGACATAGCTTCGCGACCAAACACGGAGTTGAACCCCGGGGAAGGTTTCGAAGCCGAAAACCGACATCTAATTACGACCCACACGGGCTATAATCACGCCAAGGGCATGCCAACAATTATATTTCCACCGCAGGCGTTTTTCGAACTGAACCTTTCACGCCCGATCGGCATTCCAAACGTGCATTTTCACATGAACAAATCACGAAGGCTTAAAAACACGAGCATGGGTTCGTCATCGTTACATTCCTAACAGTCCTTATTACCAACCTCCCCTCCCCATCAAAATGGCCTCCTTTGGAATCCTGGGCTTCTGATTGGCAACGCCGACATCCCTATATTACGTAAGACCACTTTCGGATTTTTCGTACCGCTCCCTAACACCCTTTATAAGCACCCGTAAGATACTTAACCCTCTCCTCAACCCATCATGCAGAAATAATCGTCCGTTATTAATGCCAAATGGTCATCTTTTACTTCAAATACTAAAAAATCTGTTTTATTAAACTTTTCCTAAATAATGAAAAAATTTAACTTCGGCGAAATCGTTTCCCTCTTCAACGATTACCGATAACTTCAATACCAAGAGTTGATGCTAAAAAATCAAGTACGCTACCTTGACAGAAAATTCGTTTTTTTTATTAACTGCGGGGTATCAGAATACGAGGTCTGTCCAATATATTTATGCGCGCTGAGGACATAAAAACTTTATTTTGAAAAATTTAGTGCACATGGATTTTGTTCCCTTCTTCAGAGTACTCCCCATTCGTATGGCTATGCACTTCCTATTCCATGTTCTTTTCCATCTTGTTTTAAGCACCCTTGGGAGTCCTCGGCAGTTAGGCTTTTTGGTTTTCTCGTCGTTTCTTGCTTTTTTGTGTCTTCCTCATTTCCCAGTCATGTCCCCTCGTCACATTTGTGCATTTTGTGGGAATAGGAAAAAATCGCAGATGGGGGCGGGCGAGAGATCTGGCGAATTATGAGGATGATCAAGGAACAAGGTGATTAAATTGTTTGCCATAAACTGGCGAGCAATCAATGCTGAATGTGCAGGTGCATTGTCGTCATGGTGAAGGGTTCATCCATCATGTTTGGTAGTAAAATAGTGTGCACTGTTTATTCTCCTAAATTCAGTTCATCAGTGAATATTATTCGGACAGTGTTTCGAGGATCGGTAAGGACAAGGGACCGCACACGATCAATGTTGTCGTCAATCCAGCCAATGCGATAAAATGGCTGAAGCCATTCCATATTAAACAGTAAAATAACTAATATTACTTCGCCCTACTCATTCAAATCCCCTCGAAGGAGGTTGATGGCACGCCCCTGACTAGACTTTGATAAAGAAAAGGAGGACAGCAGGACCATGGACGCCTAATATCTACGGCAACGGGTTGTCTACGCACCCATGACGACCGGATGTCCCGGGACGGTTGAGAGAGAGGGATTCAGTAACGGCGCGGGAGATGGACGGTCCAAATGGAGCGCCAGTGAAGGATTGAGATTTATATACGCGCAAGGCGCCCCTGGCCAGCATCCCTCCATTTCTCTCAATCAAAGGGCGCCGGTCGGGCCACTCCACGAGGAAGAGAATAAATGAGGAAGAGTACCGTTTCGTAAAAATCAACGCCGTATGCGTGACATAAAGACATGTACCCTGTCGGTTAATCACGAATGCAACCCCTGTTAATCATACAACCCACACTAGCTTACTCAAAAGAACCCCCAACCAATCACCAATCATCTCCATTCATTAAACGAACACATTTCGAAACCTAAATGACGATTTAAATACACTACAAGCATGCAAATATGAAATGCATTAAAAATAAACACAAAAATAGAGTAAAGGAGTACGAGGAAAAAATCTCAAGCCAAATATGTCAGGAGATCTTACACAAGTATGCAAAACATCGTGCAAGTCACGGCTAGGGTGTGTGGCAAGGGGTGAATACACACCAGACCACTTCTGATCCAAATATTTTAACTCCTACCGTGCTCAGACAATTGTATCCTGATCCCATCAATCGTTCGTGGAAATAATGACATTTTAAATCTGTTCTACTCTTAATCTCTCTAATTTAATTAGCATGATATCTCCTACCGTAGTACTCTGATGGGGGTAATAATACATTTTCAACATCACTGCTAAAGAGACCTCCTTCCAATTATCCAAGAGATTTAATCTGTAACTTAACCTTCGCTCCATTAAGTGATTCCCAGCCTAGTTGTCCTTATATATTGGATACGCAACTAATTATCAGAGCATTTTACAAATCTTGCTTCTCTACGCTGCACGCTATATATATTGTATAAACTTTCTTGTTACTGAGCCCTTGGTCAAGGCAACTTCATGTATATGCATTCACGCGCACACACATACACATATATGTGTATATATATGCGTATGTATGTGTGTGTGTATATATATATACTATATATATATATCTATATATATATATATATATATATATATATATATATATAACACTTTTTGAAAGTCTCACGGACGTGAATAATAATGTATAACACTTAGCACTAGTGGACACAGACAAAAACACACAAACACACAAAAAAGAGACTCACTATTTTTCGAATTTTCGGTGGTCGTGACCACCTTTATCAAGGAAGAGAGGGACAGAACTCAGTTCTAAGTGTTATACATTATATATATATATATATATATATATATATATATATATATATATATATATATATATATATTCATACAAATCTACAGCCATGCAAAAATTTTGATCAAGAGCAAATAAGCAGGTTTTTATGCTGACTTCCAGAAAATACAGATAAACAACAAAATAATAATGTCTTTTCCAAGTCCTTTACGATCGAGACAATTTTTGGCTAATGTGGAGTGTTGACCCAATCGCAATACATAGGCGTGATAGATGCGATGGCAAAGCGAAAACGCCCGGGCAAACAAACCGAAACTCCCACTTAAGGCATACGCACCCGCGCGAGATTGCCTTTCGTTTCAGAACCCCTCCGTCCCTGGGGCAAAGGGCCAAGGGTTTCACTCTACACATACATCGGTCGAGGGCTCCTCGCCGATTCCAGCCTCATCCTTCATCCCCTAGGGAATGAAGGGGGGGGAATGAGGAAGAATGAGGGTGGAAATGGACCACCGAGCGACAAGAGAAGACTGACAATAAAAGGAACACGCGGAAGGAAAAAAAGCGAATGAGTACGTAGAAGGGCGACTCCCTCCCCGCCACACCTCTCTCTCTCCTCGCCGTCCAGCCTGGCTGGAGCCCGTCTGCAATGCGGAGGGGGCGGAGAGTGGGGGGGGGGGTGGGAGGGTGGGTGTGATAGCGGGTGGAGGGAACCTCGGCAAGCGTGGGGTGGGGTGTATGTGGACTGCGGGGGGTGGGAGGGGAGAAGAAATTCTTCCAGACGTGAGCGATCCGGCGATGTGCCCTGGAGGGACTGGAGGCTCGGTGACGGTGAGAGAAACATGTCATTACATATTCGCCTGAAGACGACCACGGTGTTGTACCAGCATCCTTGGCTCAAAAGCTAACCTAGGACCTCCAAGTCCTCAAAGCTACTTATTGCCATACAAGTCCTCTGCATATAGACACAGGTTTAAGTAATAGAGTGTTGTCAAGAATTATAACATATATTTCTGCTTAGCATGGCGATGGTGAGTATGGCTAGAGCAACCCACCGTCTGTGTGTCTTATCACGTCCCCACACACTCAGTGCACGCATCCTGCTGTGGTAGTGTGTGTAAACTGCGGTTCTTCTACGTATACTTTGCTCACATTACGAACTGTTAAAATGGCATACACTGGAATAGGAAATCACAATGCGAAATATATGAAGTGAGATCTTTGATTACATTTCCACTGCAAATACTACCACAAGCTAATGGAAATTCAGAGGGACTTTGTGTTGTGTACAAAGAGAAAGAATAATGAGTGAAGACGGAGTGAGGAGGCAGTGGTGCATTCTCAGTTTAAATATATATGGCCACTGCACCAATGTTCACACGACGAGAGGACACCGCAGGGGTTGATCTAGCCTCGTATTGACAAATGAACTGAAAGATGAAAAATCAACGAAAACATTTGTGAAAATCGTCGATTTACGATTACGGAGGATCTCTCGTTGTACGTGGCTTTCAACAAAACAGCACTTTGACAGTGACGTCACGTATTGATTGCTTGCTGGTGTGTGTAAACAAATGGTTAGAAATGTAAGGATTTGTTCAGGGACGGAATTGAAAAAATCTTGTGTATTGTCATGCAAATTGCCTCAATTTCAATGGCGACTCTGTAGAAAAATAGCTTAAGATTGTGCCTTTAATTTTGCCTAGTCATTGTGCTCGTATTTTATTTCAAAATGCAAGTTACTTCCTGGACGGTTCTCGTATGAAACTTTCAAATTCGTATAAAATATTCAAATTCGAATAAAAGTAACAAATAATGTCACATTCGCTTTCACCAACGGACTCCTCTTGGAAATAATTAAAAAGTTATTGTATCCAGTCTCTGTTACCTTGGAGAAGCTTGGTGTTCGAGTATAACTTAACGAAGAAGTCGACTTGGGGGTAAAAAGTTGACCAAAGTTAAGATTTAATCGAGCTGAAGTGTACGTCAAATTGACTTGGGAGTTTTTCATACTGGGACAAAAATTCCACTTAGTGCGAGCGCTCGGATCTTGGATCGTACATTGTCAAATCTGCAACTCACTTCACAAGCCCTTGTAATTGACTCGTAGAATAATTCCCGTTAGGATGAAAATTAATATTTTCTGGCTCTCATCGCGCCTACATTACACATGGAGGCGTGTTTTGGAGTGCTTAAAACGTGGTCCAAACATACAAACCGACCTCGTTTAAACGTCGCCCAAGCGTATCTCCAGAATAATGGACTTGATGCACTACTATACGAGTAATTATGGCTAACGGGAGGCTGTAACGGGAACATTAATCCCAATTCCAAACAAGATGCGACCCTAAGATGACCGATTTCCATCGAATTGAATGTCAAATCGATCTAACATGGAAGACGAGGCGTGCCATCAAGACGTAAACATTATTGCCTACATTTTTGTCCTCGCAGAAAATCTTAAATCCACTAAAAACAACCATCGAGAATTATATACAATATTAGTTATAATTTAAATTGATAGTTAAGTTTTTCTCATTCCCTAAGTAAACACACAAAAGTTTTTTCTGTGCAATATTTTTGAGATAGGCACGATACCAATGTGTTGGTCGAAGTAATCAAACTCAATCGACTAGGAGACTAGAATGGCTTCTGCGAAGGTTGCAGTTTATATCTTGATCCTTGACAACACTAAGTGCTTTAGGCGCCATCTGACGTTTCCATCTTTAAGTTCGATCCTTTCAACGCTATCTTTCTTCAGATCATTTTGTCGCTTGATCATAACTTGTGTTGCTCAGAGTGGCTCGAACATTTTTCTCAGCAAACAAATGGGGTTAACTCGTGAACACATTGGTGCGATGATTTTTACGAATTTCGACGTGGATTCTCAAGACAGGAGTGCATGGATCAACTTACTTCCACTTTTGGCGATGATACCCCATCATTTGCTACTGTGACAAGCTGGTATAACAAATTCCAACATGGCCGCCGTTCGCTCAGCGACGAAAGTCGTGAAGGTCGTCCAAAATCAGTTGCTGGGCCAGAAAACATTGACGCGGTGAAAGAACTAGTAAGGCTTCCAGTCACTCGATTTGAATATGGAACGACAGTGGCCAATACCGAACTTTTTAAACGATCGATTGGGTATAATCTTAAGACGTGATCTTCCAAAGACTGTGTGTAATTAGCAATTAATTAATTTACTAGTATACATGGTGCCATCCACCGCTTGGGTGTGTGGCAGGGAGTGAAAAAACACGATTAATTTTGACCCGAATATGACCCTCCCGCGGTCGGGCAATGTTATTATGATCCTGTATCGTTCGTGGAAAAATGAAATCTCAAATCTTTCTGTTCTACACTTGATCTCTCTAATGTCATTGACACGAACTCTCCTACCGTAGTACTATGGGGGTAATAATACATTTCCAACATCACTGCTAAAGAGACCTCCTTCCAATTCATGCTAGAGCTTCAAGATGTAATTTTACGCAACTATTTCAGAATGTAAAAATCATCCGCATTAATTCGAACCCAGATTCATCGATGTAAAATTGAATACGAATCCCGGTCAAGGCGAATGATTTTTACGCTCTGAAATAGCAGCATTGAAATGCATATAAGCGGATGACTGCGTTAAAAGTCACTGTCACGGCATCTTCCGCAGTTTCTTGGAAACTGTAATTTAACCTTCGCTCCGTGAGTGATAAGGAAGCTAAGCTCTTACACATCGACCTGACGCATCAATCGAACTGTTGAGAAGTTAGACCTTATTTAAAGCCAAGAGTCAAGTTGGTTCAAGGTCAGGTTTCTATACATATATATAATTTAAAAGTTACAGAAGGCACTATCAAATATTAAAAATAACTGGGTTTAAAAAATACTTTTTTTTGTACAACGTGAATTTATTACGTAACTAATTTCGCAATCAAATTGGGTGGGGTCTGGTTTTGTTACACAGTTTGGTGAAAGTCTGTTCCTATAATGAAAGCCAATTAGAGCCAAATCAATTACTTCCATAGCCGAAAAAGTTTTAATGCGCGCTCGAAAATCACAGAAACCCCATACAGCCGCTCAAGAGTCTGCACGGATTAAATATCACCGAATGCCTACATTACCAGTGTAACGGTCGGAATTGAGAATAGAGATACAAAGAGGAAAAAGTTACTTAAAAAAAGGCACGAACACAGTCCCACTCACATTTTAAATCTCTCACTTGGCAATTAAAGACACCAAGGGTGGATTAACCTCCAAGAGGATTTTGCCGACATAGACACTGGCCTAAAGTTATCAATAATAAAATCATTGCCATTAACTCTTCACCCAACGTATGCAAGTATTTGCAGGCATGCTGAATGTTCGGGGCTTAAAAATTAAAATCATGTGCCGCGATAAGCAATCCATACGCAATGATACATACAAGGCTTGTATTTTAAAAGTATTGGTAGGGATTTTATTTCCTGTCGTGCATCGCGTGACGAGCTGAATTCAGAGCGTCGTCGGTTGTTAGGTGTGCACATGATCACGGATCGTATTATTGGCATTGATATATAAGACGGTGACAGTGCACACACCATTTGATATCACTGAAATTCGGCGATGCAAAAGATCTGCGCTAAACTCGTCCTCCCGAATAACTTTGGACGGACGACCAAAAGAGCAGAGTCGAGAGTCTGTCTGCTTGTGAAGTGTGCATATGGCATCGTGACGATTCCCCAACCCCCAAACAGTCCCCATGCGGCACCTGCAGATCAATTCATATTCCCTCTAAAATTGAAATCCTTCCTCAAAGGACACCACCACGGGAATGACCCTGAGTCAAGCCGTCTAAGAAGCTTGCACGCGTACCCTTAAGGACCTTTCGCCTTCCAGGGGATCTTCGAGTCGAGAAAAAGCCGCTCGTGAAGGAGTGTGGAAGCTCCCAAGGGAAGAAGTACTCAGAAGAATTTTGAGACATTGCATTGAAATTCCTGAAAAAATTCTATTTTTCCGAAACTTTTCCCGATACTTTTTAAAATAACCATGAACAAGATATACGCGATATACGTTATTATCAACTGAATTCATTCATATTTTTACAAGAATCATTGGAGTCACGGTTTGGCAATAATGGAGTAGAGGAGGGCATCAACCGGAGAGGTATATTACGGTGAGACCCCCTTGGACATGACAATTCCCTCTCCGAGGTGACACGGAGTATGAGATGGGCCGAGGGGATGCGAGACCAATTTTCTTCATTCCACCTATTCCTAACGACCTACAAAGAGCGAAATTCTTTTTAAAAAATTGATCAATAATTAGATTTGCTCAAAATATTTCTTAACTTCACTGATGAAGCTCTCAAGAATGTATGCCGACAACTATGTATTTTGAATGCGTAGTCAAGGAAATGGAGAGTAATATGTCTACACGACATTTCCATGTGATGAGAAAACTGGAGATTGTTTTCTTTCCTTAAATAGAAGTACGCAGAGTTATTGTTTCGGAATCTATTCGCGTTATTTCTTCATCCATACGTCGTTTTTTATCGAAACCCAAAGAGTACACCTATATACGGCCAATATTGGCCACTTTGGTTCAATTCTATATCGCCATGTCTCCTGGGAACTACGATATGGAGGACGATATCTCTGAAAGCCTCACTTATTCTTGTAGCACTCAAAGAGAGGTTACCTCACAAACAATAGTCGCATCGGGATTATTTTATCTTCGGTCAGTTTAATAGGGACTGTAAAACCACTATTAGGCGAGCAGTAAGTTCAAGTAGTGGTTGGTAATTCAAACGAAACGGACGTTGACCGCCGTCCTTTACTCTTGCCTTGGACCAAGCAACATTGCCTCGACTGACGAGCACACAAACGTAATTAATTGGAAATCAAGACGAGTTTTATGCTGATCATTTAAGTGTTCGGCTCTAAATGATTCCAGTAATGCTTCAAGGACAGCGATATTTAAAATTGAAATATTCAACTGCTATTATGATCAATTTGAATCAAACTGATTTTTTACGATGTATTTTTGTTCATGTTTCCACGTGATAGTATCTAATTCTGTGTTTACATGTGCCGGCATTTAAATCGGGAATTTCTGTGCAAGGAACAACATTCTAAAAGAATAAATCTTATTTCAACTGATTAAAAATATAATTGAATGTTTCAAATAAATTTCAACAATTTCAAATTTGCAAAAAAACAATAGTTAGTCTTGACCGGGAGTCGAACCCAGATCACTCGCTGTTTCTTCCTACAACACACCCATCCAATAATCCCCCATTCTATGTAAAGGACCCACTCCAACAATCAACATTGCCTCCTCCCACATGTTTCTGCCTCCTTCGGATTCACCATAGGAACTAACTCTCTTCGCCTGTTAAAAACTTCAGGGTTAGTTCCAAGAAACTGCGGTAGATGCCGCAATAGTACCTTTTTAACGGAATCATCCGCTAATATGCATTTCAATGCAACACTTTCAAGAGTACGAAAATCATTCGCCTTGACCGGGATTCGAACCCGGATACCTCGATGTCCGGCCGAGTGCTTTATCCAGTTAAGTCTCGCACGACTACGAATGCCTGCGACATTGCTATGTACGGTATTTGGTCACAACATCTTATTCCTTTTAAGCCTCCAAAATGTCAGAGTTAAAGAAGACGCCTTGATAGCTTAACTGGCTGAAGAACTCGGCCGGGCATAGAAGGATCCAGGTTCGAATCCCGGTCTTGTCGAATGATTATTCTATACACCCTGAAATTGTTGCATTCAACGTTAAGTCTTCTCCTGCGCCCAAATCATTTCCTCCAATCACCTCCGCCACTTCAATATATTTCTCAAATAGCCTCCTTAATCTTACGTTAACCCTCTCACTACCACGAACACATGGCATCAGATCCACTAAGCGCAGAGATCCAATTTCCAAATTCTTTGCTGATCGTATCTTAAAACACTTTTTTACTTGGCGTAATCTCAACTTTCAGGGAAAACGCGGGGGTAACCAAATGTTGAGCACGTCTGACGGAAAACTAACTTTCCCAACCCCTCGGAACCGAATTAAATAATTTCTCTGCTTCCACTCAACACCGGGTCACGAAGTCTAGCCACGCGTGAAAATTTCCATCAATCCTGGAAGTGAGGCGGACTAGTGGGAAGATAGCGAGGCGGGGGGCAGGGGGGGGACGCGTGTAGTAGTATTCGTGGAAAACACGGCCCTCTCACCACAGGTTGGCTGACTCATAAGTAATTCACCCAGCCCCAGGAAGGGCTGACACACACACACACAACCTCGCTGCCCTTGCGATTGAATAATCCCCCTTTTCCAGAAAAAAACCCTTTCCCTCCCCCCTCCCACATATGCGCGTCCGCCTGGCAATATTTATTTATGGCAACCAAGCTCCTGGACGTTTTTGACCATCCGTGTAATTGCACACGGGCCACGCGACAAACGTTGAAGTTCTACATACATGTCGTCGAGTTTCCTCCGTCATCTTCCATTCTCACGCGCAGGTCCAGTCAATCAATTCCTTCCCGCGATCAAGTTAAACATATTCGTTAAAAAATTAAATTATTATAATAAGAACACAAGTGTGACAGATCTCTTAGGGGGATTTAGGTTGGGAGCCACTTGAAGTGCGGAGAGAACAAGCGAGAATTAACACTATAGGAAAGATACAGAGCACGCGAGTATAACAATGACACTAAAGGAATTATTGTAATGGCCTCACACTATACTATAGGTAGATCAGAACACAAAGATAAAATAAAGGAAATACAGGGTTCGTCCGGAAAATAAGGGTACTGATTTTTTCCCGCCGCTCCAGGCGCGCCCAGCACCGCTCTGACGGGCTGCGATTGGAGGGGGGTATGTTGGCAAGCGACGCTGAAAAAGGCAGTCGGCTCTGAGCTGTGGTGTAGTGAGGAGCTCTGTTAACGCGAACCTCCAACCTCGACCCACGTCCGCCGAAGTTTTTGGAGCAGCGTTATTTCATCAAATTTGCCGTAAAGCTTGGGAAATCGTCTACCGAAACTGTCGGTATGATTAACCAGGCTTGCGGGGAGTCAGCCATGTCCATTTTTTCAAACATGATCTTTCGGTGGCACAAGATGTTCGTGGAGGGCAGAGAAGAGGTCGACGACGAACCACGGCCTGGACGCCCATCAACGACACTCACCGACGAAAATGTGCGAAAAGTTCGCGATGTACTGAACTCTGATCGTCGTATTAGTGTTCGGATGATAGCAGAGCAGTGTAATGTGCCGAAAACAATAGTGCACGAGATTATTAGGGAGCAATTACAGATGCGAAAAATTTGTGCAAAGTTGGTGCCGAAAGTGCTCAGTGATGATCAAAGACTCAATCGTTTGGAAATCGCGACACAACTTGCGGATCACTGCAAAAATGATCCACATTTTTTAGAGAACGTTGTTTCGGGTGACGAGACGTGGATCTTTGAGTACGACCCGGAGTCGAAGAGACAAAGTGCGGAGTGGCACACCCCATCATCACCCCGTCAAAAGAAAGCTCGCATGAGCAAATCTCGGATCAAGGCGATGCTCATTGTCTTTTTTGACAAAAGGGGAGTCGTCCACTACGAATTTGTACCTGAACGACAAACTGTAAATGCTGCATTTTACGTCCAAGTGCTCGACAGGCTTCGAAAACGAGTCGCCCGCGTCCGGCCAGCGATCAAAAACATCTGGCGGCTGCATCACGACAATGCGCCGTCTCACACCGCGCTTGTCGTGTCGGACTTCCTGGCCAAGCACGGCGTGGCAACGCTGCCGCACCCGCCCTACAGCCCGGACTTGGCACCACCGGACTTCTTTCTGTTCCCGAAGATAAAGAGGAGTTTGAAAGGAACGCGATACGGGACTTTGGACGCCGTCAAAGAGGCCGTGACGACGTGTCTTCGAGAGGTTCCCGATGATGCCTTCGCGGGAGCGTTCCAGGAATGGGAACGCCGCTGGAACAAGTGTATTGACTCACAAGGGTCCTATTTTGAGGAATATTAGCTTAAGATATGTAAAAGTGTAATACATTTTTTTTCCTGAGCTCAGTACACTTATTTTCCGGACGAACCCTGTAGATTCCAGTACAGATAGATACAAATACTCATTCTTTCCCCGAACAATCGGAAATCGTAATAGCAAGAAACCGAAGCCATAACTGAAATACTCAACACATTTCATTTACAAGTCAGGACAAAATTAAACATTGCAAAGACATCAGGTATATTTGTAGGTACATGTGCATGTTAGTTGGTAGTTTGAGTGTCTTTGCATGTGAGTGGGGTGTAAGGATTTCTGCTTGAATGCATTCAATCTTTTGTTTGTGGATTGTATAACCTTGTGGCTTTTGCATGCGGTTTTTTTCTTAATTACGGGTTGTATCCTAACACCCCCCGCCACAAACGCCATTGCGGTGGTATTATGTAGATGAGATGTTGTTGAATAAGAATGGATTTAAAACAATCGTCAACTAACAACATGGATACGTGGCAGTCCAGTGGCCTTTGGATGTTGTAGAGCCCGGGTTCGATTCCCGGGCAGGCCTCCCTGGGCACCCTCGCCATCAACCAGGCTGTGTGTATGATTTTTCGCGTATTAGATCTTTCTGTGAAACCACAAGAATATTTCGGGTAAATGGAAGCCGACGACCCCCTGATACTCCCTTGCTGTGTGAATTTCACACGCCGTTGTCGGGTTCAGCTCTAGGCCAAGCTCTATCTTTACCTATAAAACCTACCTTCTGTTTGGCTACTGTTACGGCGGTTATGCAGCTATGACGCTCTATGCTCAGAGGACCAAGGTGACTTATTTATGCGTCACGTTGTAGGTGCATGTAGTTGACGTAAAGTTTTAAGACCTAGATTCCGCCGCCGTAGCCTTATCATAAAGTCTGATACTAAAATGGACCCAAGGTCGTTAAATATTGTATGGTATATAAAAAGGGACTAGGTGAAGGCCTACCCCCAACAATAAAACTAACGTTCTGGTTGATTAATGTGGTCTAACCGTCAACTCTTTACGATGAATCGGTCCCTGCCAATCTCCGACAAGTAGTATATCGAAATCTAGATCCACTGTCCTTTCCGCTTCCTTCTCCCGTCCCCACCCGATGCTTGCTTCTCCCCTGCCTCTCAACAGCACACGTGTTCTGTCTATCACCAAGTGCCAAAAAATAAGGGTTATCGACAGAATATAAGCCTTGTACGTTTGTTTCGTTCTTCAGACGCGCTCCGCAAGATATCTCTCTATCTTCAAGACGTTTTGTATGTATTTGAGTGTTTATAAGTGTGTAGATATATATACTATATATATATATATATATATATATATATATATATATATATATATATATATATATATATATATATATATATATATATAACCATGAAGACAGCAACAAACCCTAAGCTCGGTTTGGTAGATGATGGTCGAGTTCAACCAATACCTAAGCTTAATGGCATTTCCCAAGAAGTTCTGATACACTGTTGAAGACAGAATGACAGAATGGAGATAATGATTTACGAGGGTAGGCTGAAAACTAGACTGTAAACGTGCAACAACATATAAAAATGACTTTCTAAGGCACTCCTGGTGGCATGTGGAAGTAGCATTCCCCCTCAACACGCATACGCAGGTTTAGAGGTCGTTTCATTCATCCAGTTTATTCAGAGAAGCGAAAGTATGGAGACGTGTTCTAGTGATATGTCAAGGCGAGTTGAATGCACGACCTCAAACCTGAGCATGCGTCTTGAGAGGGAATGTTACTTCCACATGCCACCATGAGAGCTTCTCGAGGTTGTTTTGTACGTGGTCTACAAGTATGTGGGCATTAGTTTTCAGACTACCTTCGTATTCCCATTCAGTCGCATGTAAAAGCTGACGAGAAACTCTTATATTTGGTACTTACGCGTTGGTTTGGACATCGCCTTGAATACGCGTCAGTCTTTCGCAATCTAACACAGGACTTAGCAACGCCATTGAATCAAATGAACGCATATATATATATATATATATATATATATATATATATATATATATATATATATATATATATATATATATATATATATATATATGTGTATATATATATATATATATATATGTATGTATATATATACACATATATACGTATATATGTATATATATGTATATACTATATATATATATAAACATATACATATATACGTATATGTGTGTATATATTATATATATATATATATATATATATATATATATATATATATATCAGCGTCGTTTTATAACCATTTTGATTTGAAATATACCAAAAAGATATTATTTTAAATTCTGAACTAAGACAAACAGTTTTACTACAACTATACTACATCAGGTCATCACATGAGGTTTGCCGACAAATCAAATCATGCCTTAAGTTAACTATCATCCATTACACTGATGAGTGCTGATCCATCACCCTCTGCCATGCACCCGAATTGGCGAATTTCAGGGTGTAGTTGCAGACGTGTAAGAGTACCACCCGCCCTGGCGCCAATTATTCCTCATAGCGCCGGCGCCGAGAGTTATTAAAGCCACCTCCGTTGGGTTCCTCAAATGTTTTTTTTCTACTGGGGAAGAAGAGGCGATCACTTCTAAAGGGAACCAGAGAGAGCCTGTTCTTGTTATCACGTGCGCACGAAGAGAAAGGGATACGCGATGCATGTCACGGGTGATCGTCAAAGGGGTATCAGGGTGAAGGGAGGAGCAGTTCTCCTTTAAAAGGGCCCCTGGCGTGGGAGAAAGGCTGCGAGGTTGGGGAAATGGAGGAATGGTGGCAAGGGACCGACAAGAACCTCGGATGTTCCATGGCTATTCACCTCTTTTGCTGGTTCCCCCGAAGCGGGCCGTAGACCTGGTGATGGTCCCCTTGGAGTGTCCCGCACCCATGGTGACAGTGGTGGTGCCGATCGCCGAATCAGCACGAACAGGAAATCACGGACGAAGGGCTTTCGCGAGCCGGTGACGTGCGGGTCCCGAACACCGGGCACAACAATCACGCACACACACGCACAAGAGAACACCACACACACAACTAAACGAACGATGCACAACGGAAAGAAATAACGCCCAAAAAGGTTGGACTGGAAAAACAACCCCTTGTGACACACAATAAAGGGGTAGCGGAGGGAGGGAGGGATGGGGAAAAACAACAAACTCGGAACAAAATTACGATAATCTGGGGTAGATCGGGTGGATTGATTGATGTCGTCTTATTTCTTTCTTGATCTTTCTCTCGAAAGATGGCGGTAAGCTATCCTGAAGACCGAAGACGAAAAAAATAACACCGAGGACAAAATATATCACAAACAGAAAACACAATCGCAAGTCGGGTGTCACCGAGACATTATACCCCAAGACGTCTCGGCCTTCTTTTACTTTCTTCCTTCCTTCTTCTTCCCTCTCGACGGAGCGACAATGAGGAAAGAATTGACTCGAGGCACGCGCAAGGTATCTCACACACACACGCGCATAAACACGACCGCTCCGACAAGAGATGAGAGGAAGTGAAAGAGTTAAGAGGCGATCGGATATTCGGACGTTTAATCGGACGGGGTTTGGTTCATTTTCGGGTGAGAGAAAATCGCACGAACATTTCAATTAAGAACGAAGTAATGTCGTGTCCCGATCGAGTATGAGTCGCGTTGGCGAATTGATCCGAGTGTCTTGGTTAAAATTCTCCGGGGATGTTTGCTTAGTGGGATGGGGTTGTTATGGGGGGATGTCATCTCCGGCCGGAAGGCGACGCGGCGGATGGACCGCTCGATGACCGCCGTACCTCTTTTCCCCCCACCAATCCGTGTCGGTCTCCTTCGGCGAGCGAAGGAGGAACAGGACGAGACGAGGGCGCCGAGCTTCGGGACTCTGCGGGCGCCGTTCCCCCTGCGCCCCGCGAGCGGCGATCCAGCGGCGACCCGCCGTCCAGCGGAGACCACCACCCTTCGGCTCCAGCAAGGGGTTCCATCAAGTGGTGAGGGCGGCGGGCGCGTGGCTGGACGACGGGACTCCGGGCATCTCGCGTCCGAGCAAAAGGCAGACTTAACGTCGACACGCGTGTTTATTCTTTAAAAAATACGTGTTTTAAAAAACTCACGCGGTATTTTCTTCAGAGGATGATTTGCCACCTTGGGCAGAGCGAGAGATGGACAGAAGATACTATTTCATTTAACAACACGAAAATGCCATCCCATCCGCTGCATTAATCACTGGGACACGAGTTTTGAAATGCGTACTTTTAAAATATTTTTACGCACTCGCACAGTGTTTTATTTCCTTGATCGTGCAATAAGGCCAGAGTGCTCATTCGTTGGGATACGTTAACCAGTGAAGCAGTTCATTTAAAATGCCTAAGTTCAATTGCATAATTTTCACGCGTGTGCGAAGTGATTTCATTTGCTCGCCGACAGTCCGCAAACGAGCACCAATCAAAGACGATATAACAAGGATACTCGTAATGACACTTAAAATCTTCTCCACGTTCGAGAGACATCCTCACGGGCGACCCTTTTCATAACACGAACGTGATGGCGACACGCGGGGACGATATGCAATTTTCATCCCCGGATCTCTGTAAATGCATCCGTTTCCATTTTCGCCAAAAACACTCGCACCTTTAATTCACTCCTTCGTAAACATTCACAGGTACACACACAAACACGAACACGGGAGGTGAAACACACACAAAGGGCGCAGTGTCGGAAATCGCGAGGGAGAAAGGCACACGAGACCGACGGTGAGCGACGGAGAGTGGAGCACACACGGGTTGAATGATTATGTTATGGCTCCGAACAGATGAACAGAACGCGGGCGTGTCGTTCGGGGCGAAGCGAAGGCGTCGGCCGATTTGACGCACGTCCTCCGCGGACGGAGTGGAGTCGAGTTGTGCGGCGATGACTGGGGAGTCTGTGAAGGCTGCGCACGGGAGGGGAAGGGCGAGGCGGAGGGAGGGTTGGGAGGGAGAGGAGGTGGTGTGGCGGGTGAGGGGGGCGTGGCGCGCGCGGCGTCGATACCACTACACCACCACGCCACCCTCCTCCTCCTTCCCCCCATATTCTCAAACTTCCCCCCCCCCCAACCGTATAACTCGACCTTCGCCATTCTCATCGCTTTTATCTTCCGCGGAGATGTCTAGGGAGGGTGGCGGCGAGACTAACTCTCCTGCGTACCAGGACCCTGAACGACCATTCACCGCCCCGACGTAGGATAACGCTCCCGGGTCGAGAGGGTACAAGGGAGACCTATCCAAACCCAAAACGGGCGAGGTCAGAGGAGAGACATTCCGCTCTCGTTCCAAATTGACGACATTGACTCCGTAGTCACCAGTGAGACGCGTATATTTGCTGCCGATGCGGTGATATACCGTTACATCCGTGATCCGGAGGACAAAGCACTTTTTATCAGATGGCAGAAATGCACGTAAGACACTTGGATATCAGGTTTAAACTTAAAAAAATTGCGTAGCGATGAATTTTTGGAATAAGAGCAATTCTCTCCCGAACGCCTACCGTATTGGGGACACCGAAATGGAATGTATGGGCTCAATTAAATACCTAGGCGTTACCCTCACTCACGATCTCTCCTGGGCGAAACACATACTAGGGCGAATATGTGGAAAAGATAACAAAAAATGAGGATTTAATAGAAGAGTACCAGGTAAATGTGTTGAAAAAGCCTTGATCCTTGACCACCCCCCTCATTCGCCAGATCTCTCCCCCTGCGACTTTTTCCTATTCCCCCAAAATGCAAAAATGTGATGAGGGGACATCACTGGGGACTGGAGACAACAAAGCAAAAAAACGACGAGGAAACTAAAAAGCCTAACTGCCGCCGAGGACTTCCCAAGGGTGCTTTAAACAAGATGGAAGAGAAGAAGATGGAATAAGTGCATAGCAACGACGAATGGAGAGTACTTTGAAGGGGATGAAATCTATGTCGGCTAAATTAGGCAAAATTAAGTTTTTAGTGGCCCAAGTTCGCGTACTTACTGGACATTCCTCGTATAAGAGTCCGTGGGTCCACACAGAGCCCTCTTTTTCTTTGTGCAACCCCACATTTTCATTTCTTTCCATCGGCTCCTTCATCTTTCATCAGCCGAGATTTGGCAAGTCCACATTATTTCTCCGAACGCTTGAAGGAGAGCCGTTATTTGGCCATCTACTATTAATCATGGGCTCGCCACTTTCTGTTGACTTTGAATACTAATACTGCTGCCTCCTAATTGCTCCAAAATATTTTTTAAAAGCGTGACCTGATTTTCACACCCCATCGCGCGTCAAAAGGATTCATTGTACTTTCAAGGAAGGAGTTTTCGAAGGTTTCCCCAAGCTCGCTCGGGATTCCGGACCTCGCGCACCTCCGTACATTTCTCATGAAGTGTTCCGATTAAAACTTCCCGTCAGGTTAATGCCTACACTACCACACCGCATTCTACCACGAACGCTAGCACGCGATCCCTACCACGCGCACTCAATCGGCCGAATGAGGCTGGGGTGATAGTTTTTTATTCGAACATCTTCTCACTCTATCGTACTCCCTCATAAGAATTAATATTTTTGTGTAAATAATTTTCCCTTCCTCCTTCACTCACCGTCTTCCTTTATCGTTATACATCAGTTTTTTTTAATTAGCATACATGGATGGTTCCATAAGTACCCGGCCTGACCTAGATACGGCGATAGTTGCTTCAAAAATATCACCGTTTTAGATAGCACGCTATCTATAAAGCCTATGTTTCAAGTTTGAAGATGCCACATTGTTTAGTATTTGTTTGTCAGCCATCAATAGTGAACGTTTTCAGTGAATTTGTGAAAATTGAGAAAATAGGTCATCGTTATGTGATACAATACTTTTATTTGAAAGGCCTCAGCCCAACCAATATTAAAGCTGAACTGGATTCTACTCTGGGTGAGTCTGCTCCTTCGCTTACAACAGTAACTTAGTATTGGGTAGCAGAGTTTAAACGAGGCCGTACGAGCTGTCAAGACGAGCATCGCATTTGTCGACCAAATGAGGTGGCGACTCCAGAAACAGTGAAGAAAATCCACGAAGTGATACTGGATGATCGTCGACTGAAAGTGCGCGAGCTAGCAGACATAGTAGGCATTTCAAAAAGTGGACTACATTGCACATTAATTGAACATTTGGATATGAGAACACTGTGTGCAAGATGGGTGCTCACACTAGAGCAAAACCAGTGTCGTGAAAATGTTTCTACTGAGGGTTTAGCAAAGTTTCACAGCAACAAAGCAGAATTTTTGCGCAGATTCATAAAAATGGATGGGACATGGGTCAATTACTTCACACCTGAGGCAAAATAACAGTCAAAACAATGGATTCAATTGGGAGAACCGTCTCCAATGAGGGCGAAGACCATTTCATCTGCAGGCAAGGTCATGGCGTCGGTTTATTGGGCTGCGCGTGGGATAATATTCATTGAGTATCTTGTAAAAGGAAAAACTATCAACGGCGGGTATAATGCGAGCCCCCTGCAACGTTTGAGCGAAGAACTCAAGGAAAAGGGGCTGTTGCATTTGGCTAAGAAGAAAGTGTTGTTTCGTCAAGACAATGCACCAGCTCATAAATCCATTATTGCAATGGCCAAATTTCGTGATTTAAAGTTTGAATTGCTACCTCATGCACCCTATTTGCCAGATATAGCCTCCTCAGATTATCTTCCGTTCGCAAACTTGAAAAAATGGTTCGCTGGCCAATGATTTTCCAATCGCAATGCGTTAAGTTAATGGCTATTTTGAGAAGCAAGACAGTTCTTATTATAAAAAGGTATCGAACTTATTGAATATCGCTGGGAAAACTGTATAGAGGTGGAAGGAGATTATGTTGAAAACAAATACATTTTACTCCAAAATATTTGTGTTTTCTTTGTTGGGTCGGGTAATTCTTGGATTACCCTCGTACAAAATGAAATTTAATGGATACTAAGACGATTAGGTTCAATCTCAGAACAATTATCAATCCTTAAAACACACCACACCACTGAAGTAAAAAGTAAACAATGTATCTTTCCACCCAATATTTTATTAGCTACGACTAGTTTCAACCCATCGGCGTCGTATTCATGTATGATGCGTTGAAACAGAAACCAATGGGTTGTAACAAGTCACACCTAAAGAAATTTGTTGGAAAGATACATTGTTTTCTTTTTTACTTCCGTAATAATGGATTTCCACAAAGTGAACCCTTAAAACATCACTTACTTTAACATAAATAAGTCACGGGCTTTTTATCCTCGAATTTTTAAAGTTGATTTTTAAAGTCGACTTTTTGAAGTAGATTTTTTAAAGTCAATTTATTTTCACATTGATAAGAATTTGAGAAACAGAAAGGAGTATTAGGTTGGCCCCGTTGAGCTAGATAAGAATACTCCCAAACCCGAAATGCCAAATATGTCAGTCGTACAACCTGCCATTCCTTGAGTCTCTCCAACAGAGGTCATTTCGCCACACGGCGCATTTCGGAAGCGACAAGTGGAAGATGCTCTTCATTTCAACTGAATAATTCTTAATTTAACCAGTTTCCTTTCGAAACCACAGAGTATAAATACATGAAAAACGTTAAAAAACTGACCGACTCACTTAATCACCGACATGATTTCCCCGCCCTTTTTGAAATGATCTGGATAATTGAAACATCTTTATGGATCCCTAGAGTTGATTGATATGTGGAGAATTCATCAAGAATAACAACAGAATAATCTGTTGAATTTTTTTACGCTTAAATTTGTGGAAAACCATTCCCACTGAAGTAAAAAACAATAAATCTTTCCGCTCAAATTTTTTTATCAGGCTCGATTACTTTCAACGCCTCTTCGCCATCCTCAGGCACAAATTGATTATGGATTTCCACAAATTTAAGAGTGAAAACATAGCATATACCACACAATAGTTTCACGTGCTTATCCAAAATAAATCACTAGCTATTCATTTTCAACTATATACATACATTTTGGATAAACACAACAGAAATAGGCCATTAGCTGTCATTTATAATGAATATGTCACAGTCTTTCAGTCCCCATTCATTTCGCGCCCTGAATCTGCAAATACTAGGAGACTTCTGGAAGTACACAGTGCTTTGTCACCGTGGATTGCCGTTGAATTACTAAAAATAGCATAATTATTTCTCAAGACCAAATCTCCGATGCAGCTACTTGCATATAAATTCTAAACCTCCTTCACTCCGGACTCATTTCAGTCTCGTCGCTATGGCATCCTTTTGCGAAGTAGAAAGAAATAAATATGAAAAAAAAACAAAAACCTGTCCATCTTTGCGCCCTAACGCCTTGGCGCGCGTAGCTATGCACTTGTCAGTCCTCGACTCCCTTCCCCCGGTTCGTGCGTAAGGGAAAATAAAAATGTCCTTCACCCCTTCCCTCTCCCCCCACGCCAGACTGGGGTTCGTGACTCCCAGGACGCCCTCAAGAACTCTTTCTAGAGGGGTTTGTCCTCAAGTGACGAGACGCGTCTTCCTTCCCAACACCATCCAAGGATTGATTCTTCCCTCCAAACCCATCATTCTCTCCACCTCTCGTGCGTGCGTAGGATACAGCCGATTGTTTTTTGGCTAGTTTAGGGATTATCAGCGGCTGTGATTCTGGATTACACCGATTGTACGAACGAATTACTCAACTTGGAAAACGAATACCTTTCGCGTATGACTCCAACTGACAAATGGTAATTATTCCATTTTTTGCGATCTTGGCCGCGATTATAAAACCCATCCTTATCATGTCGCGAGTTTTAAGTTTTGGTTTTGACACCATCTCTCTTTGAAATTGAAAAAAACAACTCGGCTTTTCCGCATTGAATTTTTTTATTTACGGCTGGTTACGGTATAACATCGTCAGGTGTACGGATGTTATACCACAGCGAAACCTAGGTCGTAAATAAAAAATTTTCTCAGTGGAAAATCCAAGTTGTTTATTTTAAATTTCTACGCGGAGACTTTCCCCCGAGTCACGCAACAAACTGTTTTATTTATAAAGTTTTCTCTCGTTAAAATTCATCAAATACCCTGAGTTCTTCCCCCAACGAAAAAAAAGAACAGTAAAAGATTAAAATTTATCTCGGCAATACGATAATGATACGCATATGTATAAGTGCCATTTTGTCCCAGAGAGAACTTTGGCTAGTGAAAAAATATCATTATCTCACTATCACGACAAATGGACCTGGAAATGTAGCACCGTTTTAAATTTTCAAAATTTGAGCGCACACAAAATATGCGTACTGCAAAATGAGAATAAGAGCTATCCAATCGTATCATTTTGAACTTAACATTATATCGGCTTCCTAAAATAAAAATATCTTTCCCGGTGAATTAAAAAAAATGAACCTCGGAATGATATATTTAATTTTCCAACTGCAGAACCAATCTGGTGATACTACAGGGTGCGTTCCAAAAGTAATGCAAGAAAATTTCCCCCGCCGCTCCCATTGGTCGGAGTGTAATTGAATTACTTGGAGTTGATGGAGAACACGCTAAGCTATGCCATATAACGCGATCTCAGTGCTCTCGAAGCAGAGAAAGCGGCAGGACGCCAGTTATTATAAACCTCTGCGCACCGACCGAGTCACACAAAAAATGGAATCGACGATCGAGGAACAATGCGGGTTTACTACGTTTTGTGCTAAACTGAAAAACCTTTTTTGGGAGACTAACGAAATGATTCGCGAGGCTTACTTGGACTCTGCTCATTCCAACTCACAAGTTTCGTTACATATTATTTTATAAACAGGGAACCTATCGGAGGTTGAGTGAATTAAGTCTAAATAAGGAATAATGGAGGGCTGCAGTAAACCAATCTTAGGATTGAAATACTGATGATGGTGATATATATATATGTATATATACTTACGTAATATATGTATATAAGTACGTATGTATACTTACGTAATATATATATATATACATATATTCATATATATGTATATACATATGTATATATATGTATATACATATGTATATATATATATATATATATATATGTATATGTATATACATATGTATATATAAGCATATATATATATATGTATATATTTGTGTGTGTATATATATATATGTATATATTTTTATACATACATATATAGATACTATTTCTTTTCTGCAGACACGATGAAGAAAATATGCAGGACGTGAAATGCGATGCATGGTATTTGTTTCACAAAAAAAATAACAACGATATCCAAAGCGCATGTCGTGCGAAGACTTTCAAATCACGAATCACGACCTTTATCCTTCGAGAGTGCATCACAGTCCGCGGTGTCCTGAGCCAATTGAGTTCACGTAGTTCAGTTCAATGCCCTTCCCTTTTCATGTATACATATATATTTTTTAAATTCTTGGCTCGCTTACTTTGATTTCGAACCAACATGAGCCGGAATGTGATTTGCGAACAAATCGCCGAATATAAGACGGCCACGGATAGAATTTGCATCAACACCTCATTGCATCCGGGTGGGAGTAAGTTTATCGATAACATTAACAACCCTACACTTCACCGAAGCACACGAGCAAGATTCCTGTTCATTCGCCAGGAAAACTGGCAATTGAGAACTATTGTGATTTCCAGTGAAACAAATACCTCCTGAAAGATAAATGTATCCACTCATTTATTTATTTATTTATTTATTTATTCAGTATAAGTCCGAAAACAGCTCATTTTGGCCTTTACATCGAACTATTAACAACGATAACAATGGTCACATTTACAAACACCCAAGCCCTAGATGGAGCGAAACTCACCCAGGCGGGAATCGAACCCGCGACCCTTGGAATGGCAGACGAGGACGTTACCCCGCCGCCACCGGGGCCGGCATATCATAACTTCATCACAGCGAATTTCCACCGAAATTCAAAAATTCTATGGTCATATACTAAGGAATTGCGGAAGATGCCACGACAGTAACTTTTGACGGAGTCATTCACAAAACGTGTACCACAATGCAACAATTTCAGTGTCAAAATCATTCGCCTTGACCGGGATTCGAACTCAAATCTCCGGCCGAGTGCTTTAGCCAGTAGAGCTACCGAGGCGTCCTCGTACCCTCTGATATCGATGGATCCGGGTTCGTATCTCGGTCAATGGGAATGATTTTTCCAATCTGAAATTATTGCATTCTATGGACAGGTTTGAGCACAAAACATATTCACCAAGTAAACTAATTCTGACCTTCACGCCACGACTTGTGACTGAGATCCAGCTGGAACGAGTGTGAATAAGGGAACACGTACGCCATGGTTCATTTTAAAATATTCGATGGTTTCTGGATCAACTTTGTAGAGGTTCATGGAATGATGAACACAATGGTGTGAGGAACAGAAGTGGAAAAATACACCGCGTTCTTCATCCCACAAGTTGGTCTTAAATGGAAATCTTTCTCATCCTGTAGGATTCGACTTTTAACGTCTTAATGCTCACCATAATCTTTGAAGGCAACCATTATTAACCATTTCCCAACTCTACTCGTTTGGCAAGCTTAGAATTTTCAATTAACGAACAAAGCCTTCCTTATTTTCTCACTGAACACGCATTTCGCCTCTGCCTTTTTCGAGGCAAAAGCGACCACCATCAGGTATTCACGCATTTACGATGAGAGCGGCAATCCCGAAAAATATTTACATTCAGAAAATACGCAAATTTTCAATCATTCCGTGAACGTAGGTTTTCACAAAGTTTTGCCAATGAAACTAAAGAGTTCCTTCGATTCAGTTCCGCGAACGTGCCTCCTTACGCGAAAATGGCCTCCGTTGGACTAGTGCTCTGGTGCAGTCGCCCTTGGTTACCGAAGGGGAGCGTGGATGAGGAGGGGGGGAGGGGTGTGGGAGGGGTGGGGTGGGAGGGGAATGTGTCGCCGGGGAGGACGACGAAGACAGGGTCGACGGAGTGAACATATTTCGATCTCTCTCGCACTTGCACACACTCCGAGCACATAACTTTACGACGGGGTTCGCCACGCCTCCCCTCTCAAAACCCACCCCCTCTAAACCCCACCCCCAAAGGGCAAAGAAGCAGTTTACGACGCCGGTACTACGGCTCCGCGGTTTTACTCTGGGCGAACGTCGACACACGAGAAAACTTAGTATCCTCGCAGACACGAGTCGTTAAAAAAGAGACACGGTCCCTTTGGCACTTTTTTAAGGCCCGGGGGTGGGTGGTTGGACGGGGGTGTGGGGCTTAATCGTGATCCAGGAGATGTGAGGGGGCCCTTGGCCATTGATGGGGGGAGGGGAGAAGGAGGAAGGACCTCCAGGTGTCGCCGACCTTATGCTCGGGACCCAAACGATATTCCTACGTGGTTGACACGACGCATCAATTTGCAACGCAACCAAATAAAACCCGGTATCGCACTTTCATTTCCAAGAGTCTGCATGCAGTCACGCCGACTGAACTGGGGGAAAGATGAAGACGCTCGCTAAGTTGAATTTCAGTGATTTAAACGTATGTCCCGATCCATTAGTGGACTACCTCAGCATTTGTCGAAAGAGCATGCCAGCCACGGAATCGCAGCAGAACTGAGTTTTCTTCGCATTTCCGTTTATTATTATATCCTCTCCGGCGACTGCTTGCACACCGCTGGAAATTATATTAAGTATGCATAAAATATTTCCATCTGGGGGTACGCGAAACTATATTTAAAAAACCAAGATTTACGTTCAAAACTGATCCAGGAACCTCAGTGGATTATACAATCAAGCAATGACGGGAGGGACGAAACTTAAAGGAATTAATCAAGGGTTTACGATAGCACCGAATGTCCGGTTGTGGCTTGCTTGGAGAGGCAAAGAAATGTATCGTTGGTCAGTCTGTGTCCATTCAAAACATACATTTGACCTTAGACTACCAAACACTAAGAATTATTTCCTTTCGCTCAATGCTTTTTATTCACTTTTGCTCACTTCTTCCGCCTAATATAACTGTTTTTACGTTTGATGATTCGACTCTCATCCATTCCCTTGGCCTGACACCTAAGGAGGAGGGCAATCCCTTCCTCCACATATCGGCGCATCCAATCCACTTCCTTCAATGACCTTTCCCCCCCTCACCTCACGCCGCATCGCCCTTCATTTGTCACCACATGCACTCCACAATCCACGCCCGAGGCTGCGGCCCTCTTTAAAACACACGGATCGACCCACCACCCCCTTCGGGACACGGCACGGCAGCATTTTTCCTGGGGCCGTGGCTTTCAGGCGGATGGAAGTAAGTCGCTGGGGGCGTGACCCCGAACCCTAAAAAATCTCCCGCCAACGGAGATGATGAAACCCAAAGGTTCCTAGCTCGACGCGCGAATCGTAAAAATGGCGAACACAGAGATAGAGAGGGAGAGCTTGTCGTGACAGCATAGGGATTTTGCGGATCTACGATGATTTAAGGTAACTCAACATACCACTCACTATTCGACATAAAAACATGAAAATGACGCGTTAAAATCGATTACTGACGAGTCATATGCGAAAAAAGAATAAACTTTGAACCTCACAAGTAACTGGGGGTACCATATGTATTTAAGTCATTTCTAGACAAGGATATTAAAATGTAGATCACTGCTAATAGATTTTAAGACATGAGAAATGAAGAAATAGTGCATAGAATCTCTAATGGAAGGCCGTCAAGTGCTCGAGGAGATCTTTTTAGCCATTAGCGATTCGAGGGTTATTCCGCAGGGGCAAGATTTGTCAGGGAATGGGAGATGGATGGAGTCGACATTAGCCTACTGTGTTAACTATAGGCGCCAAGGGATCATACGATATAACGTCCCATCGAACAGACGGCGTACTCAGTCAAAATTGCTCTCCACAAAGTACATCAAATGAAGGCTTCGAAATATCTATCTGAAAAATCACGACACCACCGGGACTCGAACCGGAGCCCTATAAGTGGGCAGGCCTTCGGTTAGCCACCGCGTTATCCCGATCTCCCTTGAGAAATGAAACGGTTCCTATATATCAACGAAAGCTTGTCATCAATGCTACTAGGAATTTTTATCATATAAAGGGTACATATTCTATTGTTTCAGGCTTCACTTCGTGGAAGTAATTGATATCCATTATTGAAATAGAAAGAAAGACTCGCACTTTTGTGGAAAAGTACGAGTCTTTCTTTCTATTTCAATAATGGATATAAAGGGTACGTTTCGAAAGCAGTTGCACAGACATCAACCCAAAGGTTCGCTTGGTAGACGAGGGTAGAGCTCACCTAGTCCTAAACCCTTGTACGGGGCGTGAAAAATCACTCGGTTTGGGTGAATGGCAGAGGGTGCCCAGAGGCGTTCGCAGGGAATCGAGCTCTCGTCAATAGAAAAACGATCTACCCACCGGACTACAATGCCCACACACTGCATTTAGACACACAAAAAAAACACACGTACTAAAATAGGTATATATTTTTTCCTTGATCAATTAAAAAAAACAAAAAGAGGAGGGATCTCCCGCTAATCACTTTGCTTTATACAAAAAGATCTCAAATATTGTAGTTGATGATAAACGCATTAAGTTTACAATTTTTTTGCATGTCTCAAAAAGGTTATTTGACATCTTGGACATACCATGGCATATTAAGGTTCACTGATTCCTGAGAAATCCCGAAGCAAACTTGGCGAAATGCAAAATAAATTGACAAACTAGATCATGAATTTCGGTGAGCAACTAATTTCCAAGCGGAAATTAAAATAATAATAAAAACGGAATTTTCCCTCGCATGCTCACGAAGTTACTCATCCGACAAAAGAAGGAAGCGATGCGTACCAAACTCTAAATAAAAATAATAATAAAAAGAGAGAGTAAAAACATGAAGGGATGTTTTTTAATGATTTCACGCATAGAATATTTCATCCTATAGAAAGAACTGCAATAAGCATCGCTGCATTAAGAACTCTCTCCCTCTCTCCACACACACAAATCTCTCCGCCCACACTTCGCTGACAAAATTATAGGTTAGAAGGGAATAATTTTAAAATTTTCGAAATAAAATAGTAACCTTGCAAAGTAAAAACTCTCGATTTAGTATGTCCCCGGTCGGAGGTTACATTATTCGCGCGGTTCGAGGACAATAACAATTTAGGAAGAATTAACAAAGGCGGAAGAAATGAGAAGCGAGGTCGGGTGCACACAGCCAAGGAAATTCGATAAACAAGGTGCCCAAAACGGGAAACTTGGCAGATTCGGAGTAGCCATATGGCAGAGGGGAAGGAGTCCTTTGACACACACGGCGTGGGGACCATCTGCCGTCTCCGGAACGTAGACACGGCGATAGTTGAAGATAAAGTGTTATTTCACTCTAGTTAGGCCACAGAACACGTCGCAATTACTTGGAATCTTTGGGACAAAGCATCGATTGAAGAATTAGATAATGTGTAGAAAAAATTCGTCAGAAATCATTGCGATAAGAGGACGAGTGTGACAGGGACATTTTAGAGGAATTAGGCTGGGGGCCACTTGGGATCAGAAGAGAACAAGCGAGACTTTTAAGAAAACATTCAACAAAATGTTCAACACGGTAACTGGGTTCAACAAATGACATTAAAGCAATTAAGAGGGATGTATAGGAAGTAACCTCCGTTAGGCTATAAAAAAAGCACTGGAATAGATACAGATAAAGAACGGGACAAAAATACAATGTGTTTTTCGTTTAACGAACTTGAACTTCCACAAAGTTGAGCCAGAAACCATCGATTAGGCAGAGAAAATTTATTATTTACAACTCAAAAATTACATATCTCTATTATTTTATATTAACATCCGCCAAACAGATTTAATGAAATTTGTCATATCTCTGAACTAGTTTTCAAATTCCTTCAGCATTTAAATTCTGCCGCCTAAGATCGCAGCCAACCGATGACGTTGGCTTCGTTCCTCGTCGAGACCAGCACAAAAAATGTGTTGTAGTGGCCTAATTTTTCAGCCTTTTTCCCATGAGCAAGAGAGTCGCATAAATCTGTGGAAAACTTCTTATAATTTCAGATACGGTAAAATACGGCCGGTATTCGCGAACGTTCTCATCAAGTTTCAGGTTTGGCAGTTAATTGCTCACCACCACAGACTGGTGGCAATACTTCTCGGACATCATTATGGACATTTGTTCATTTACTATTAAACTAACAACATCACTGACGCACAACTCTTCGTCACTCATCACATTTGGTCAGTACAGAGCACAAATTTCGCGATGATGAATGTCAAAGCAGCTCTGAAGTTTTATTTATCAGTAAAATCTTATCACCAAACAAACTTCACATTTGGCAGGAATTTCAATTGCTTTGCTAATTTTGACTCGCTACTTTAAACAAGCACTCAGCTGCACTGGCCTTCCAAACACTTAAGCTCGAGGCGTACTGACCGACGAAGTGCGTCAATGCAGCGACAATAAGGCTCCGTCCACTACTTCTCACGCTACACGGAAACGTAAGTCACTTTCTGGACAGGCTTTGTATTATAGCACTAGATTACTTAGTTTTGTTAGACCACAGAGATAATATGAGGGGGATATACTCTAGTAGAGACAAATAAGAGGTGTGTCCGAAATACTATCCGACCTGCGTTCATATATCCCCTCATTGGTGCTAATCTTCGTGGACATCCGGGCCGTGTGACATCCTTCGAAGTAGTTTTGCCCATTTGGAATTGAACCACACGCTCCCAGCGGTGCTTCCACATCTTAAAGCAGTCCTCGAACGCAGATTTTGGAATGGCCTTCAGCTCGCATTACTCTGCATATGTCGTCTCGAACCGCTTTCCTTTGAGCGCCTTTTTTCAATTTTGGGAACATCCCCAAAAGTCGCAGGGAGCTAGTATGTAAGTAGTGACTGTAAAGGAGGAGGCTGGCGAATCTGTATGTACAATCTCCTGTGTTTCGCCATAAATTGCTGCGCAACAAGGTTCGATGAATGCGCTTGGCGCGTGTTATCGTGGTGAAGAAGCCAGCCAGTCACCTCGATTGACCAGAGACACGCGGTCGTTTTCTTCTCACGGCATCACGCAATATTTTTCAGAATTTCAACGCAATATTCTTTATTGATCGTCTGACCTCCTATGGGAGCTATTTGTAAGACACAACACCCTCACAATAAAAATATTTAAAAAGCTCAGGTAAATGCTTTTCGGATACACCACGTACAAATACTCGCTCCGTCCTTAGATAATTAGGAAACATAAAAGTAATATATTTGAGTCAAAATAGAAATACCTGTAGTAAATACATTCGAATTATAAGCGAGAACAGGATTAAACGCCGCGTTTACACACGAGCCGAGCCGATCAATACTACCATCATCCATATTCCCTGCCTCTTTATGATTTATCCCAGAAATCCCTCTCCTCCCCTCTCACCATGCCAAGCACTTCCTCGTTTGTTTTTCTTTCCGTACGTCATCTTCACCTTCTCCATCCTTCTCCACACCCACATATCTACAATAGCCTCCGATATGCGTCTATCCTCCTGCTACAGTGACCACATATCCGTGCCTTACATACGCATTATATTCGTACATACATGTGTATTTAAGGTACTAGTAT
Organism: Hetaerina americana; assembly: GCF_022747635.1. Taxonomy (NCBI): domain Eukaryota; kingdom Metazoa; phylum Arthropoda; class Insecta; order Odonata; family Calopterygidae; genus Hetaerina; species Hetaerina americana. Next base: position 1,663,058 of record NW_027287272.1, on the reverse strand, counting down.
ATGTGTTTGCATAAATTTAAGTCTAAATGGTTTCCACATCCATATGCACGCCTCTGTGGGTTTAGATCGGCATGCTTTTGTTTGCTTTTCATGTGGTTGCATCGTGTTTTACGGGTGGTGCCTTAATGCCACGCGCCCTAAACATACATAAAAACCGACACAGACGTTAAAGATCTCAGGACAGGATTCACAAAAGTTCAAAAGTGTTGAGCGGCGACACGGTGGTCATTGAGGAATATGAGTCAACAGGCACTCGACACACGATCATGTTCTCCGCCCCTCGCCTCAAGTCACTCGAGGCAACCCTCGGACGTGGGGTCCGTTGAAGTGCTCATCGATTGAGACACGTGCATCCAATCTCTCGACCCACACTAGGAAACCATGGCTACGTGCCCAAAGGCGAGTTCACTACGCTTGCGCATTTAGTGATTTAACCCTTCACCTTTTTCCACACACTTGTTACGAGGCACTTACGACGTAGTTACCACTTTTTTTCTCCGGACTTGGATACAAAGTTGTGATTGAAATTGCGAATTCGCGAGCAATATTTTCGATTGCAGCTCGTAGATGGCTCCACCGTGCAGTGCATAGAGTTCCTCGACCATCGCTACATACGTTTTACACAAATCACGCATGCTTTCTCACTTTTATCGTATTTTTTTAATTTTCTCTATGATCTTCTCCCTACTTCCACTTTGCCTATTACTTGTACGTTCGTTTTCCTTTCCATCCACGTTAATTTGAAGATTATTCTCAACACCCACGTACCTAATCATGTTTCCAAGCTTGACTCTAGCCTCAACGCCCAAGATTCGGACGAGAGTGCACTTCCAGCCAGTGATGCACGAGTAACGATATACAGGGTCGCACCCAAAAGTGGTAGGACTGATTTTCTCTGGCGCGAACGGAGCAGTGGAGGGGGGTCTGCCTGGCCGGGTAAGGTGGAGGGGGCTCTTAGCAACAGACCGACACCAACCTCAGTTGCCTGCGGGCTGTCGTTGAGTTAGGACACCGTTTTTAGTGAGGCAAGTTTTTCGTCCGGGTCGAAAAACAAAATGAATCTGAATTTAGAGCAACGTTATTCCGTGAAGTTTTTTGCGAAACTCGGGAAGACGGCCACTGAGACCCTCGATATGATCAAGCAGGCTTATGGGGACACTGCCTCGAGCCGTTCCACAGTATTTGAGTGGCACAAGTTGTTTAAAGAGGGTAGGGAGCTCGTTGAAGACGACCATCGCTCCGGACGGCCGTCGACGGCAAGAACCGACACGAATGTGGACAGAGTGAGGACACTGCTGAACCCAGACCGACGCTTAACCAGTGAAGAAATTGCAGACTAGTTGGGCCTGTCTGCATCCAACGTCCAACGCATTATTTCACAGGGTTTGGCCATCGCAAACTGCTGGGTGCTTCATCATGACAATGCGCCGTGCCATGGCGCGCTCGTCGTCAGACAGCTCCTGGCCAAATACGGCGTTGCCACGTTGCCGCACCCGCCCTATTCTCCCGATCTGGCACCACCGGACTTCTTCTTCTTCCCCCTGATGAAAAGACAGCTCAAGGGACGACGTTTTGACTCGATAAAGGCCGTTCAAGAGGCTTCGACGAGGGTCATCAACGGCATCCCCAAAGAAAATTTCCAGCGGGCGTACGGGGAATGGAAGCAACGTTATACTAAGTGTGTAGCAGCTCAAGGAGCATACTTTGAAGATTATTAAGTCGATGTAAGTATATCGTCAATAAAATTCTTGTAAAAAAATCAGTCCTACCACTTTTGGGTGCGACCCTGTATTGACGTCGAAACAAACCAAAAGTCGTATTCCCACATTGAGGCCTTTTCTTCTCCTCCGAATCCCCTCATCCCCCCCTTCCCTCCCCTCCCCGTACTTTTTAAATCCACGCACCGATTCCTCTCTCCCCTCCCTCACTTCTAAATCCCTCCCCTCAGATCCACGGGCACGCCCGCCAAGTGACGAGCGCGCATTCGGAGACTTCTTCAAAAGCCTTTCCTGGCGCGTGGGTACGTGGCGCCCGGACTTTGACGGGGATTAGCCGTCGAAATTGAGGGAGGTGGCGGGAGTGATGGGGTGGGGGGTCAAATATTACGAGAATTATCAATGCGGAAGGCGAGGACACGATCCTTGAAGGGGCGGCGGGGAGGAACTTTACGGCACCTCACGTGTCGGCGGAGCATGAGGGAAAACAACAATGAGGAGAAGGGGGTGAAAATACTGATATCTGATATATATATATATATATAAATATCAGAAATGCCCTCCCCACACACTCGTTCTCTCCCGGCATGAAAAGACAAGAGCAAATAAAAAAATGCAAGGTAAAAAAAAGATAGAGACAATGGAAATGTGCGCGTATTTTGTGTAATGAGATTAAATTTGAACGACGATTTTCAATTGCTATGGCAAGGGATCAGAATTTCGAACACGGAGGGGGTAAAAATAAAATTGTCTCATGTCGAAGGTCTTGAGCGCCTAAGACTCTAATGTAATCGACTACCGGACGAAAAACGTCACCACGACGATTCCCCAACTCCCTCACAGCTCAGACTTGACACTAACAGACTATTATTCCTATAAAAATGAAATCCTGCCTCCCTCATAGGACACCACCACAATGGGACCCTAAGTGCCGACAAAGAAGCTTTGTACCCTTTAATGCCCTTCCGCCTACCAGGGAGCCTTCGGGTCGTGGACAAGCCGCAAGGGCAAAAGTGTATGCCGATGCTCTCAAGGGAAGCGGTCATTTGAAGACTTGTAGAGACGTCTTTTCATCAGGGATGTTGAAAATGTATTATTACCCCAGAGTACTACAGTTGGAGATATCATGTCAATAACAATAGAGAGATTAAGTGTAAAACAGATAAATTTAGAGAGTTAATTGTATCCACGAACGATTAGGGACCATAATAACATTGTTCGACATTGTTAAACATTAGTCTAGTTTGTATTCACCCCTTGCCACACACCCTAAATCCCGCTAAATAAAAATATTATAACAATGCAAGTCCTGTTTTCCATGTTTCTAAGCAACAATGTGCACCCAAAGATTGCTTCGTGGGTTGAAACTCATTTTTTATTGGAAATATACCAATACTCTTTTTCTTTAACTGTAATTTCATTCCACCCCATCAAGCCGAAAACTGTGAACCTTTTTCGACCGATGGAACATCCCTGGGCGTGTCACTGCCGTCTTCGAAGTCAACCCTGGTGTAGCGTAATTGTCTTCCAAGACCGAAAAGTTTTATTGCCCTTTCAAGCAATTGTGATTGGTCTCAAAGCTTCAACAAAGCCCGAACTCCTTGCATTAATAAAAATTCCATTTTTTCCTTCAATTTTTTAGTTGAAGTAGCAATTCCCAACGTTCTTCCGAATGACCCCCGATTAACTGGTCATGAAAACGTTATTATGACTGAAAATCCCTTCGCATTCAAATTGCTGAAAAGCAAAAATCGGTGACGAGAGAATATTATTTATCACCGAAGAGATTGTTTGATATCTTCATTCGAAAAATTATTTTGCGATTTCTTCTCTCCTTTACACTGAGCAAGGAGGCCTGAAGATCTCTCGCGCGTGGAAAATTACCGCGTGAAGTTCTTGAAACCTCAAGTCAATGGACTGAAAAGTTTTTGGATGATTCTGCAAAGGTTTTTCCAAGGTTCCTAGTGAAAATTGCCGATTAGGCTGAAAATGGTGAAAATCCACGAGTCTATATTTGGACATGATCAATTGACCGACGACCGCTCCGTCCGTCTCCCTCCTTGCGCTATCGGCCATCACGCAGAAGGTCTCGCTAGGAATTCCCCGAAACGACCCAGTAACCGCGGCAAAACCAATCGATGAGGCGGAGGAAGAGAAAGAAACCAGACTACTACTATCTCAAAGCTTAACGTCCGCTTTTCCACACGCTAGCGCACAAAGAAAACGATACGGGAAAATCGAGTCTATCCACTGATTGCACGTGTGGCTCACCAACCGGTTGCAAACGGAACTTTTCTCTCGTGCAGTTACTGCCCGGGGTGCATTAGGTCGGCGGTGGAATAAACACTTACGGATTCCCTTAAAAAAATGAATTAAAAAACAAACACACTACCATCCTCGACATAGTTGAACAGAAAGAATTAAATGCTCAAACTGATCATTAAGAAAAGGATTCAATTAGGTCTTCATCGAGGTCAAAGTAACTCTTGGTGATGATTGGTTTGCGTCGAAGCCGATCAGGTTCCCTCTGCAAAGTAGTTTGACTCATGGAAAATGTTTCTCGTTCCCAATGCGATTCCATAAAGTTACCACTCTTAACAAAAATAATCCCAATAGTATAAGAGGGTTGTCTAAAGAGAGCTTACGTTTCGGCCTAGCGTGGCGGTGGTGGGTTGGGCTAAAGCCACCATCTTGGTGTGCCTAGAAGTGCCCACACACTCAGTGCACGCATCCTGCTGTGGTAGTGTGAGCAGACTCTGGTTCTTCTACGCTTACTTTGCTCAAATTACGAACTGTTAAAATTGAATGCAATGGGATAGATAATCACAACGCGATTTGTGAAGTGCGATCTGTGATTGAGGGTTTTTACTGGAAAAATAACAAACCAAAGTCAATTGAAATTCATATGGTAACTTTGTGAAGTGCATACGAGGAGACGGAATAACAATGAGTGAAGACGGAGTGAGGAGGCAGTGGTGCACTCTCAGTTTAAATATATATGGCCACTGCACCAATGTTCACACGACGAGAGGACACCGCAGGACGTCGGCCTAGCCTCGTATTGACAACTGAACTGACGGAGAAAATCAACGAAAAAATTCGCGAAAATCGTCGATTTACGATTACGATGGATCTCTCGCTAGAAGTGGCTTTCAACAAAACAGCGCTTTGACGCTGACAACACGTATTCATTGCATGATGGTGGCTGTAAAGAAGTGGTTGAAAATGTGAGGCGGAAGGAATATTTCTTCAGAGACCGCATTGAAAAGCTTGTGTATCGTAATGATAAATGACTCAATTTCAATTGCGACTTTAAAGGAAAAAGGTTTAAAATTGTGCTTTTCACATGCATGTAAAAAAAACTCTATCCTATTATTTTATTCATATTTCATTTTAAAACGTAAGTTACTTTTTCGGCTGGAATTTTTATTACTTGAAAATTGCTTTTTTTGCTTGCTTGAATGAAGACATATTATGTCAAGAAAGAACAGTTTAAGGGGCTTTTAACTTTTTGCATAAAAACGTTAAAGAAAACATTCACAGGGTAACATGGCCCGATTTGGACGGCTGGAAAACTTTTTAGATCGATTTTTCACAAATAGTTTTTTTCAGAAACAGGTGGCAGCAGACATTTCGCTAAATATTAGGACTTCAATGAGGAGCAAAGATCAAACTGCCGCACTCTTTCTTTTTCGTAATTATAAAAGTTACAATCGCTATAAAATGATCCACGTCGACAGCTGTGATGACGCATCGCCCATTTGTAAACTGTGAATGTTGGAGAGTTGGAAAGTCACGAATTACTTAGCCAAAATTTAACTTTAAAAGTCCATCGTTTTTTCCCTTGATTCAACAGCTTACAAATAAAATTTACAAGAATTGAATTATAAGTTGAGTGCATCGGTTATATTGTCTGAAAAGTCTGCAAGACGAAAGAAATAGAGTCTAAGCTAGAGGGATAAACCGGGCAGGAGAAGCAGATTCATATAGATTATACCTTCGTTGGCCTGTATATCCTCGCGATTGCAAATTTGAAATAAAAGAAAAGTAAAGAAACAGACCATGATTGAAAAAGAACTTTCTGGTTTCTCACTTGTGCGTACATTAACATACATTAGTGGCGCTAATTGCCTCAGACCCAATGAACCGTCTGTGTTTGGCGGATCATCGAGCTGTGCGTATGGTGCCAGTTATGTTAGTTTCTGTTGTCCTTACTGTTTGTCGAAAATGGAAATTGGCGAAATCACGGGGCAACGAATCAACATCAAGTTTATTTAGTGAAGTGCAGTAAAAGTTATCGAGAAATTACTGAAATGTTGAAAATTGTTTAAGGTGATAATACTCCGAAGAAAACATCATCCGTTTTCAAGTGGGTTAAGCGTTTTAAAAGATGGCGGACAAGACGCCACGGATGATGCTGCAAGGCCGGGACGACCTTCAACCACCTGTGTTGACGACAACATTGATCGTGTGCGGTCCCTTTCTCCTTACAGATGGTCGAAAAAGGGTTCGGAATCATAGCTGATAAACTGAATTTAGGAAAATCAACAGTGCACACTATTTTAACCGACTCAAGGCGATGGATGAATCCCTCACCATGACAATGTACCGGCACATTCAGCATTGATTGCTGGCGACAAATTCAATCCCCTTGATCCTTGATTATCCTCTTTATTCGCCAGATCTCGCCCCCCCCCTGCAACTTTTTCCTATTCCCACAAAACGCAAAACTGTGATGAGGGGACATCACATTGGGAAGATGTGGAAGACACAATAAAGCAAGAAACGAGGAGAAAACTAAAAAGCCTAAACTGCTGCCGAGGACTTCCCAAGTGTGCTTCAAACAAGGTGGAATAAGAAGGCATAGCGACAACGAATGGAGAGTACTTTGAAGGGAACAAAATCGATGTAGACTTAATTTTGTAAACTTAAGTTTTTAATGGCCTCAGTTCGCGTATTTATTGGACGGAGTAGTATATGTGCTTCTGGTTCAATGCATATCCACAGACACACAAGTTTGAGTCATTAAATTCTATGATTAATGACACCCGTCTCTCCGTAAATCATTCCGACTGTTTCGCCAGCAGTTGACCAGAAGTTCGTCGCAATCGCGTCGAGGAAGAGCGCCTTCATGTTCCACAAGAAAGTTGTCTCGCTTTTCTTTATTTAATTAAATCCAGAACTTCATTCACCGAAGTCGTCGCCATATTCGGCCGAGATGAGTAAGTTGTTTTTTTTAATTTGTGAAACCGAACCGCGGCAATGAGGATGGTGCCACTTCCCAGAGGGGATTTTACACGCAAGTGCACCAAGTCGAACGAACTGCCGGCTCAACCATTCTTCCGTCGTTCAAATGAATACGAATTAAAAAATTCACGAAGGTAGTTTGAATTCTCATGCACGTAGAACCAACGGGAGAGAATCACCGGCCGGTGGAAAAAAACTGCAAAGTTAATTCGGCAAACTAAGCATTTCCAAATTTTAATTTCATGGCAAAGGCGAATTATTTTTTTCGTATTTTACAAAATAGCGAAAATGTTGACCAGTGATGAAGTTCCGAAATCTCTTCCGCACGAATGGGCGCATTCAATTTATTCGGATCAACATTCAAAACTGCGCGTGGCAAAGGCATCACTGAATTCTGAGGTTTTCACTTCTAGCCATGGCTGGCAAACACACCGTGAATCGAAGCAAATACGAACTGGTTCCATAGCTAAAAGCACATCTCGAATCTCTACTCGGGAATTCCAAGTCCGTAACACTGATTCAGACTTACAAGATTTGCATAAAAAGTAAAAAGTATCGGTAATAACTTTTCCCTGACGTACATTGCGTGCTGAATTCAGACCGTCGGTTAAGTGTGCGCATCGTAGCAGATCTAATTGTTGGCACTGATAAGATGACAGATCACACCATCACCTACGCTAAACTCGTCTCGAAGGATTTGAGCGCTTGAGATTCTAAGGTAATCAATTACCTGACGGAAAACGTCATCACGACGATTTCCCAACTCCCTTACAGTCCCGACTGGGCACCATTAGGCTATTTCCTATTGCCTATAAAAGCAAAATCCTCCCTCCCTCAAAGGACACCACCATTGGACCCTAAGTTCCGTCAAAGAAGCTTCCAAGCGTACCCTAAAGGACCTTCAGCCTACCAGAGAGCCTTCAAGTCGAGAAAAAGCCGCTCTGACAAAAGCGTTCGTCGACGCTCTCAAGGGATGATGTATTTTGAAGCATTGTAGCGACGTCTTTTTAGCAGGGATGTTGAAAATGCATTGTTACCCCCATAGTACTACAGTAGGTGAGATAATGTCAATGAAATGAGAGCGATTAAGCACGCAACAGATAGGATTAGAGATTTCATTTATTCCACGAACGATAAGGAATCATATTAACTGTAATTGTTCGACCGCAGTAGGTTGAGGTTAGGGTGAAAATTAGTCCTGTGCGTATTCACCCCTTGTCACCCTTGCGGTGGCTTACAGGATATAAATAAATAAATATATATATATATATATATATATATATATATATATATATATATATATATATATATATATATATATATATATAATATATATTATATATAATATACAAACTATGTAATTCGGTCTATTCCCTGAATACTTAATTCATTTATTTTATAAATTAAAAATAGGGGGCCAAAGTGGTTACGTAGAACCTCGTTAAAACGTTGTATTCGGTGAATTTTAACCAAGAAAACACAACGGTATTCTGTTATCGATTTCAGACTACCAACACGGCCATAAGCGTAAGATCCACGACAGATCCTTCACTCCACCGCCTTTACCTTCCACCTTCCCACTCTAATCCAATTCTTTTTAATTACGAAATACTCATTACGTAACGGACATACCGGGGGGAAGGCCTAAGGGGTTTACTTCACGTCGGGATCCGTCGTGAGCAGAATATCTCGACAATTTTTATGAATTATTCCGTTGTAACGTCCGTGCGAGGAGCGAAGTCGTGCATCGCCATGAGGACGCGGGTTTCTTTAATCCGGCCCTCGTTCGAGTTGCACATTCACGCCACGGAAACCCCCCAGGGGCACCAGACCACCCTCCCCCTTCCTCCGCGGCCTCCACCGCCCAGCGGACCGACAGCATCAACCCGACGAGGACTCAACCCAGACGGTCCTCACGGAACACTCACTCTCGAAGAGCAGAGGTAAGGGCCGAAGGGAGAGGGGAGCTGGAGGAAGAACTTCAAGGTTGAGAAAATCTGAGATTCCTTTACCCCTCCTGAGGCCGTTCTGAACGATACTAATGCCCAAGAGTTGGTACTAACGACATGAAAACCTCTGGAGGTAAGTTGGGTGAAAATATTAAGTATCGGCATATCGGTACGAATACCTAGTTTAAGAATCCCAATACATGTAGTTTTTATGGCAGGTGACCGATAGCTGAGGTCATTTGCGCCACTAGGGATGGATGGAAGAGGAGGGGTGGAGAGAAACCTGGTATAAGCATTAGTCTACCCTGATAACGAAAGGCGTCAAGGAGTCAAACAGTTTAACGTCCCATTCGACGGACGTCGCACTCACTCAAAATGCTCTCCACAAAGTAACTCAAGAAGGGATCGGGATACCATTGACAAATATCTGTCGTCTCCAGGATTCGAACCCAGTCCCTCTGATTAGGAAGCCATAACACTAACCACCGCAACATCACGATCCCCCATGACAGTGTTAACGATTAATGTGGACGATCAATGGGATCAGAATTAAGTTGTCAAATCAATCTGGCCTATAATTATCCCCTGCCACACACCCTGGTAAAGGCTTGCAAGGCTTGCATGCATGTATATCACCCTAAATGCTGATGATCTAACCTACCCTGCCATTGACCATCGTGAAGACCCGCGGAGTGAGACGTAAGTGAGCCCTTACGTTTTCACCAATCCTTAAGGCGCGACGATGAGCTCACCCCCACGTTCCCTCCCTCCGCTAGTCCGAACCCCGTTCTCCCATCCCCCAGCGACTCAACCCCTTTCCCCAGGACTACGTCACTTTCCAGGGCGCCGCAGTGCCTGGGAAGGGCGCGAGGGGGGGGAAATCAAAGGCGGAGGGGGTGGTGGTGGTGGTTGTTAGGGGGGGGAGAGGGGGCTCACGACAATGCTGATGACCAAAGGGGGAGCGGGGGTGGGTGGGTGGGTGGGGAGGAGGAACACCGGGGGAGGTCTGAAATCGATGCGGGAGAGGGACGATGGATATGCATGTTACTCCAAGCCAGACCCCCTCCCTAATTAAGGGAGACTCGCTGCAAACTTGAGGGCAAACGGCTGCTTCCAACGTCTTCAGAATCCACCCCCGGGGCATAAGAGCGCCGAGGGATGCACGAGAATGCATCCATGCACAAACTTCAGCACCGTTCCCTTTACGGAGTTGGCAAATTTAAAAAGAACAAAACATAGACCAAATTTCAGGATGTGTGAAGGGAGCTTGCACTCCTTCACTAATTTCTTCTGAATACCACATAACTCAGTGCCTAGTACTTTAATTTCTATCACTGTTACATACCCGGTGTTTTCTTCCGGAGATTTCATAGTTTTTCTTGGCTTTTTTTCTGGGGTTGGCAACTTTAAAAAGAAAAAACGAGCCGAAAAACCCAGTGGCTTCTTTTATAGAAACCTAGGTGGGTTTTCTTCCACCCAAGGTTTTTTTACGTGCGTAATAGTCTTTAAGATCAAAGCATCAGGTGAATGATGGGAATATAAAGTCTCAATTACGCTCCAAAAAATACGTTAATTGAATAAATAAATAATACGAGTTTTGCCAATTATTCAAGCTTGAAGAAAACTGGCTTGGTCGAAAGGTATGCGAAATACACGAGCAGTTTATCTCATTTAAAGTTGGCTAAAAACAAAAGCCAATCGAGGCAGCGATTCCTCGATTTGTTTGACTCTCTTCGCCGATGGAAATAATGATTTCCAGAGCGTGGGAAATTTCCGCCCTGGACTTCCATCATGAACCGAATGGAATGATAGGGACACAACCAGCTCTTTTATAAGGATTAAAATATTTCAATCCTCTCGATTTGCATCTGACTCGTGCCTTTATTTTAATTGAATGCACCCGATGAATGAGAGAGTCGATGAATGAATGAATGGGGAGAGCCATGCGAGGAAGGCCCGTGAAGTATCCAACCTGCGTTTTTTAATTATTATTTTTTTATGATTGTGAGGGTGTTGTGCACTACGAATTTGCTTCAATAGGTCAGACGATCGACAAAGAATATAACGATGAAGTTCTGAAAAGATTGCGTGATGCCGTGAGAAGAAAACGACCGCGTATCTCTGGTCAATCGAGGTGACTGGCTGCCCTCTTCACCACGATAACACGCGCCAAGCGCATTCATCAAACCTTGTTGTGCAGCATTTTATGGCGAAACACAGGAGATTGTACATACAGCTTCGCCAGCCTCCTCCTTTACAGTCCCGACATATTGGCTCCCTGCGACTTCTGGGGATGTTTCCAAAATTGAAAAAAGGCCCACAAAGGAAAGCAGTTCGAGACGACATATGCAGAGTAATGCGAGCTGAAGGCCATTCCAAAATTTGCGTTCGAGGACTGCTTTAAGATGTGGAAGCACCGCTAGGAGCGTGTGGTTCAATTCCAAATGGGCAAAACTACTTCGACGGATGCCACACGGCCCGGATGTCCACGAAGATTAGCACCAATGAGGGGATATATGAACGCAGGTCGGATAGTTTTCGGACAGACTTCGTATACGGTATTCGACTCCCGTGGTATAGTATAAATACAGATTTAACTTGCAAGTGTGGCAGGGGGTGTAAGGTCATCAGCCAGACTGACGTCTGTCTGAGGCATGACGAGAATGCAGATTCCGCATTTTAACTGAACGTACCAAAATGGGGAAAGAAAATTCGCGAGCTGTCTCATTCAACTGGAAGATGAGAGGTTTTGAAGACCGAAGCAGGAGAAGGAAGACATGAGGCCCAGGATAGAGAGAGAGTGAAAGAGATAGAGAGAGAGAGAGAGGAGTGATGGAAGTGGAGACAAAACGGTAAACAGCGAGTGTTAGAGAGAGGTGTTTTTACAACACAATGTAGCTTAATTGTATTATTTTTCGTAATTTCTTAAAATCACTGCAGAAACTTCCACACCCTCTGTTACAATGACTGTTGACTTATATTTTGCCTATTAATGACGAGGGGCTTGGTGGAAGAGGAACTATCAAGTATATAAAGTCCAAGAAACTGCGGGAGACGCCGCAACAGTAACTTTCAACGGAGTCATCCACTAATATGCATTTCAATGCAACGATTTCAAATTGTAAAAATAATTCGCCTTGACAGAGATTTTACAGAGCGTAAGAGGACGCCTTGATAGCTTAACTGGCTAGAGAACTCGGCCGGACATCGAGGGATCCGGATTCGAGTCCCAGTATAGGCGAATTATTTTTCCACTTTTAATTAGTATGTAAAGGTTTTGACAATTAAGGATATTGTAGCTCTAAAAATTCTCCATTTGGTCTTTTCTTATTTTATCGTAATCAAATGTAAAAATCATTAATATTGTGAACCAAATATTTGTTCTCTAGAAGCATTGAATAAAGATGCCCGTTCTTTCCTCAGGGCAATAAGGAATCATGGCAGCGAGAAGCCAGAGTCACTATAGAAATGCTAAATATATTTAGTTTGCAAGTCGGGACAGGATTGGGCGTTCCATGGGAAGAATCTATATTTCTATGTGCATGCCTATGTCGGTTGAGAGCACTTGCATTTACACGTATGTAAGTGATAAAGGTTTATAAATGTGCATCGCATTCGTCTCTGTGAGGGTAGATTTGCATGAATCTGTTGGTTTTACATGAGGTTTTAATCTCTTTTACGAGTGTTGGAGACTTTACATCCCCCGCAATACGCCCTAGCGACGATTCGCGGGGTATAACGTAGATGTAGTCGTAGACGTAGTAATTAGCCCGACGCCTTCCCGGGAAGGCAAATTTGTGGCCATACGATCCAGGCAGGCCTCCCCTGACCACGGAAATCGAGGATCAAGGAATTAATTACACCATCCGCAAACCCTACCGCCCGGGAGGGTCTCAAAGTTGTGTCGGATGTTTGGGCATCAATTCGCCCCTGGAAATGAGGCCTCTCGACCGCTGGCTAACCCATTCCATTCCCCCGCTGTTAAATTATCCAAGCCGACTTCTCCGCGTTTAATCCGGGGGTTTAGACCACGAAAGTTTCGAATGAGACGAGAGTCTAGGCGTCCGAGGGGCGTGATGGGCGATTATAAACGACGTGATTGCAGTCGGTCGCTCCCCTAAAGGTTTCGTGACAAGGGGCAATCATCGTTCCGAATACCTTGGACGTGATCGAATTGAGGTTGTTCAAAATCGAGAATGTGAGAAATCTGACCAAAGCATAATCGTTGAAACGCACCAGGTTGACGCGATATCACTGCATGGCAATCGTGGGATAAAATTAACTGACCAATGTACGTGAACGTAACAAAGAAAACACACGAAGAGAACAGAAAAAGTCTGTTACTCCGACATAATTAAGGTAAAGGAATAAAAACAACTTGGGCAATTATAAGCATTTTATTTTACTAAAAGAAGTCTAACCAACATCCTTCTCTTCTATTTCACATTAAAATAATTAAAACCGTCATACTTGAATGTTCTCTACGTCGTTAGGTTAACAATTTCATCAAGGGCAATGCTACTAGAAATAAATTTGGTTTGCCGCTAGCTTATTTAAAATACTTCAACAAAACAATGATTGAATTTGGCACAGTCTTCACTCCTGTTTTTTCAACTTGGAATCAAGAAAAAACTAACCACGTGACCTTTCCTAGACGTTTCACAATTCTCCGCAATATTTTGTCCGGTTGTAGATCTATTCAACGATGAATATCCATCACTCCGAAAAACAAATTACCCTGGGTTAATATAGTTCCATTATGAGTGCTGTCTGAATAGTTTCCAATCTGAAAATGAAGATGGCAGCACTACTCGACAAAAAGTTGAGAAAAGAGTTAGCGCATGCGTTGAAAGGTACTCACCCAAAAATTTCAGCTGTTGTTTGACAATCGTTTGAATGAGTCGTTGAGAGGGATTTAGATAAATTGGAAAAAATTGAGTGTAGCGCGGTTTTTAAATATTTATTTTTGAAAATTAATGCACCTAGGGAGATCAAAGGCAGGCTGGAAGCTGTAAGACTCTGCGGGATGATTTCCGACCGGGCGGGTGAATTTAAACGTGTCCGTGCCAACAGGGCTGATTATAATCGTTCTGGATGACCAAAAAATGCAACCACCACTGATTAAATCGAAAATGTTCACTCATATTGATTGAAGAAGTGAGTCGTGATAACGAGTTTTCTTTCGCTTCATTTCACGCACGCCGAACGACTTTCATTTCTTTTAAATGTTATCTTCGCTCTATTTAACGATCTTTCCCCATCTGTTTCATGAATATCCAACCAGGTCATGGAAACAAATCGACGTCCATGATATTTCTAGAACCCGTTTCAGTTTTTTTATTTTCAAATTTAAACAGAAATGGCACATCCATCCCGTGATTACGAGACGCGCACGCGAAATAAGAATCATCATTCATTCAATATGAATGAAGAAAATTCCAATTGAGTGCACGCATTTGGAAGGTTCTAACTAAAGAGCATCCACTCGTAAGCAATTAACTGTGTTATTTCTAGATTGTTGAAGGAAACGTTCATTGTTTTTATTCTCAAACCCTCATTTTTTGCAAGAGAAAATAATGTGAATATACGTTCCCCATTGAAAGGAGAGAGGGAGAGAAATAATATTTTCAATTGATTTTAAATGAGAACACGAGTTCTGAATTCGAATAAATTAATCTAGAAAGAGAATCTCATCGTCATTAAAAAGCATTAAGGCGTGTAATAAATCGACGAAATTGTCAATTTTAATTGTTTCAATAAAAAAACCTATAACGAGATATCTTTGTTCCAATGCGTTCTTCTACGTCCCACGATCGATTCTTTTATCGATACGACCCATCGCCGCTACCGAATTTCTTGAAAGCGTCATGACGACAGGAGACACAAGTCATTATTATTGCATGCTAAGTGTATTCAAGCTTATTTTTCAATCGAATAGAAAAAAGGACCACATTTAACCAATTGTCCTTTCCCCACATTTATCTTCCCTTCCGGGGGTGGGATTAGCACCACGCATGGATCCATCTCACCCCAAAACTTCAGTCACATAAATAATTCTGACCGTTCTAAAAGAATGGATACCGTTAAAAGTAGCGAATGCGCGAGATTCCGTCTTCAGAATGCAATCAGTGATGCGGATTGCAATAGTCGGGGCTGACTATACACGGTGCATTTTCCAACCTTCCAAATTAATGTTTGTGACAGCTCCTCCGCTTGTCTCGCTGGCGTTTGCGATTAAACCTCATATTTATGTATATATATATATATATATATATATATATATATTATATATGTTAATCTTGGGAGTGATAATTGAGGTCGTTTCCCGTTGCCTTCCTCAATAGTGTTTTTAACGTGACACCATCACTTACTGGCCGCCCCACTGGGGTCAGACGCCATTGCAGCCGCCTCACTGAGGAACAGACGCTGCGTGGACTACCTTTCGTCTGGCTCCTAACCTTCGACCTATTTGGCATGGGTGACCCTACCAGGAGCAATTTTTATTACTCCCGCCAGACCAGCTCTAGGGGTCATCGGAACGCAGAAGCCCTTCCACCACGTCAAGGTTGTAGTCCGAGGAGGGGATTATATATATAATATATATATATATATATATATATATATATATATATATATATATATATATATATATATGCGCATAAGCCCCATACCAGATCTGGTACCCGAAAAATCGCATAGCTTGGGAGGAGCTGCAGGCGTCAGAGACTTGCCCGGGATCGCGACTCTCATAAAATATATGAGATGTATGTATATCATATGCATATATATATATATATATATATATATATATATATATATATACACACACACACACACACACAAAATCCGTGATTCGGATTTTTAGGGATCGCTCGATCTGAAGTAGGGGAGGGGGCGAGGGGAAGAACTGGTTCAGAAGAGGGTTTAAGGGAGATCAAACTCGCTACATTTTCGTTTCATTTCATTTTCGCCACCCGAAACGAGGGTACCTCCGGGAAAGGGAAAGAACGACCCTTCGAACGGAGAGACTCCTATTTACTTGACGAAGACCGAACCCTGCTTGTAAATCTCAAATTGAAAATGAGAGATTAAGGACTGTAATTGAACTGAAGGAATTCCTAGTAATCGGTCACGAGAAGGAGACTTGGCAATGGTCCCAAATTCGAGAAAAAATAATTCATTCAGGAATAGCTGCGTTATAATTCACAGTTAAAAGAACGGTTTTCCATTTTGTTATTATTTTTGTAAACATATCATCCCAGGGTCGAGTCGACAGATTCGAATACTGGGTGGACATCCGATCATCGCGATTAGAAAGGGGCAAACGTTTCACTTGATGCCCGCCGATTGTCGACCCGTGGGTTGTGATTTAAGTTGTTTCTTTACATTGTAAATACATTAATTTGTTAATAAAAAATGATAAAGTTCAAAGCAATAAAAAAGCGTTATTTGAGAACTAAAGAAATTAACTATCAACTACTTGAATATTAAAACTACCATTGTAGATTTTTCTAAAAATAAAAGCACTTTTCATTTGGAATCGTCGATTGTTAAGGAATAGAGCGGCAATAGGGCAAATAAATGCATCATGATCCTATACCCTAGTTAACAGGAAAGTCTTTGTGTTTCTCATGTATAATTTTAAGGCAAACGAAAAAGGGGCCTTGTGGGAAATATAGACTGTGTTTTGTTCGTTTTAAATATATTAAATTGACGTCAAATTGACTATCAATAATTGAATAGTAATAATCTAAGACTGATTAGGCGTTCCCGTTCTATCAAAATAATAATATAAACCATAACTTGTCACTCCGCACTTGATATAGACCCGTGGCGCCCAAATAGCTATGTCCACTTTGAATAAAATAGAGCAAATAGAGAGAGTATGAAGAACATTCCGAGGGTAACATCGTCGTCGTGGATACAATGAATCTCTTATTTTTTTACCGTTTTCACCGTCACAGGGCCAGGGTTCCATTTTCATCTTTTTCAACATTTCTTCACCGAGAGATTCCTATGGTGAGGAAGACGTTTTAATTAAGGCGCTAAAGTGAAAGGCTTTGATGACTTGGGATCTTCTCGCGTTGTGTGGCTCACTTTTTATTTGTTGGTGCGAAGTATTTGTTCGTTATGCCTGCGTGTGTTGATATTAGTGGTTTTTCGTTGATTACCACTCCGTATTGATTTAGGAATAGAGACATGAGTAGGGAGGAAGTCCTTTACTGCAGGCGGAATTGATCCATCATGGGAGCATTCGAGTCGTGAAAAAGGCGCAAAGGGCAAATACGTGTGTGTGTCAATGCTCTCAAGGGAAGAAGTACTTTAAAGATTTTTGCGAGGCATTTAATGGGCAATGTTTGAATTAAATCTATTTTTCAGAGACTTTTGCCAACACTTTTCATACAAACCATGCATAGAATGGAAATTTGGAGGCAATATTCAGGGAAAGGTAGACTCGGAGTACATGGAACATAGGAATGATTAATAAAGACATAAAATAGAGGCGCTATCAGGCAGATGTAATTGGGAAATAACGCTGAATAGGGGATAGGGAAATCAGTGGACCAATCTCCGGGGTCGTCATACTGACGAATGAACGAATCAATAGAATATAGTTGATCGGCCAAATTATGACCTATTCTCACATCAAAGGGTCGATGCTTGCCCGAAGGGTCGATTCTATTATGAATACAGGAGAGAATGGTAGAGAGAGACGGGGAAGGTGGATGGTAGACGGAGGGTGGGAGACGCGTCGAATGAAGACAATCGATGGATCGGCCGGGAGGGAAGAGATGGAGGGGAGGGGGTGGAAGGAGCGAAAGGATTGGATTGGGGGTGGGGGGGTTGAGAGGCGGCGCCGGCGTCAGGTGGCGAGGGGCAAGGTCACGGAGAGACCAACTTCCGGCCCGTGACCTCAGGATTCCGTCGAGGAGTTCTTTATCTCAACGAGTGCGCCCTTTGCCCTCCGGTGCGAGCGCCCGATAAAAACGATAAACTCCGACTGGTGAAACAATTTTAAAACTTCCCCGCGAGATAAAGAAGAACCCTTCCAAATTAAATCAGGGAGTCCACTGAAAAAAGGTCACTGCCTCCCTCTCTCTCTGCGTCTCTTCCTTTTGGAGTCATCGCGAGGAATCATCACACGAGAGGGTCCATTCAATTAACTCAATTTATCTTTTTGGCTTTTCTGGAGCGTACCTTCATATGCTCCCCGAGTCACACCTCCACTTATCTCCATTGCCCCTTCTTCGTTACAGTTCTGTATAATCGCTACAGTTGACATTTCAATTTTTTTCTTTTGATTTACGGATGAAAACTCTTCCATACGATTTGGAAGGAGGTCTCTTTAGCAGTGATGTTGAAAATGTATTATTACCCCCATCGTACTACGGTAGGAGAGATTATGTTAATAACATTAGAGAGATCAAGTGTAAAACACATGGATTTAAGACGTAATTTTTCCCAGGGACGATGCATGGAATCAGAATGTAATGTTCCGACCGCGGTAGGGGTGAAAATATTCGGGTAAAATGAGTCTGGTGTGTATTCATCCCCTGCCACATACCCCAGTAGTGGCTTGCAGGGCACTAAATTATCTAAATATCTGAAAGGATCAGAATGAATATGATTGGCCGCGCTAGAAACACAATGAGCATCTTTATTGATAATTCTAATCTGCGTTACCTGTTGTCATTAAAATTTCATCTGACAAACAATCCAGTGTCCCCTTTGGTTAAACCAGCTCTATTTTAGTTCAGCGAACACTCTAAAATTAAATACCGTATGCACGGAGCTGCAGTTATCCTAATCTCCATCATCTGAACTATTTTATTCGACGCATTTATTAATAACTTAAAATTCAGAACAGTATATTTTTCTTTGTTAAATGCCTGTTGTTGTTATTTTTATTAAAACTCACATTTTAAGATAGACAATGTCAGGTGGCACACATAATCAAACTTGCCTTTGAAAAATAACCCGACATCTCAAATCCAATCAATAACACAAAAGATAATAATAAAATCAGTCAGCAAAAAAGGTACACTCAAAGGAAACTTCCAAATACAAAAATACCTCTAACACAAAAAAAATAAAATCCCTATCTCATTGACATCAGTTTCCGAATCAGCAAGAAAGAAGTCGCAACTAAGCTGTTACATACATTTTAAACAACACAGCCAATTATTATATAAATTGTTTACATCTTTTCTTACACGTATTTACCCTGTTAGGAAAGGGCTCGAATAATTTTGCAGGTGAACTGTTCCAATCAACAATTTTTTTATCCTGAAAAGAAATTTTTTTTTATTTGTACTTGTTGTAGAATCACCCCATGCCACACACCCTATTGGTGGCCAACGGTAGCAATTAGATATAAAGATAGGTGAATAGAGTTCATGGGTGTACTTTTCCAAGTGAATATCACGTTTACTTAAATACCTTTTTTAAAATACGTTATTCTACATAAAATTATACATGTGTACAATTTCTCTACATTACATATTCAAGGATTGAGTAGATTAATAGAGATTACAAAACTTTTACATCCGTATTTACACCAATCAAGACGTCAACACCCTACGTCTCCAATATAAACAAATCTTTCATTTGCCGCAATAATAAATTATTCTACAATTTAATTTTGATAACTTATAATATATTTGTTTCAATTAAATTATTCCCCTCATGAATTTGTATTCTTTGTTTACGAAATAATAAATAAAACGCACATTGACCCATCCCACCTCCTTATATGCCCTCCGCACAATTGTTTTGCCTTCTTCGGATTTACCGCAGCAGCGTCCTCTCTTCGCACACCCTACACTTGAAAAATACCTCTGCATTTGTTAGCTTCCCTGTCCAATTTATTTTTTCAATTCTACGCCCACCCACACAACCAATATCGACCTTCTCATAACCTTACCTTAAACACAAGCCATACAAAACTACGCTCCATATTAAAGTGCACACTAATATATGCACTGAGGCCAAATACTCTCTGTCTCAAGGACCAACTGCAAGTTACCTACAAAAGTACTCTCCATGAATAAGTCTCGAAAGAGGAGTACGTAGTGCTAGCCCAATAAGTGGATTGTTGGTATTAAATACTTCAGTTTTTAAGTAAGTCTGTCTGTCAATCAGCGTAGGAGGAAGCTTCGCCCCCGCCTTGCGCAGAGATTGGAGTCTCTTTAAGGCGTGTTCCATCATGGTTTAAAGGCGAACGCCTATCGACCGCGCCCCTCTTTCACCAAACCGATCTGCTGCAATCGACTTACTAAAGTCGCCCGTCTTTAATCTCTCAAGACTACAACAACCTATTAGCCTTCAAAAATTTTCAATTTACCCTCCAAGTAAATAGAAATGATGTTGAAGACATCATGAAGTTTTACATCCGAGGATCCATTTAAATCGATGACGAACATCAAACATAAAATTCATCAAAGCTGTCATTTTTTTCAACAACATGGCCGTCGTACGCACCCTGCAGAAAGGAATCGGCTTCATTTGCTGTTCATATACGAAAACTAATATATATATATATACATAAATAAAAAATAAACATGTATATACATACAAATATTTATATAGATATTTATAAACATACATTTATACATGACAAAAATAATGGGATTCTCGACAAGTAGGAAAGCTTCTTTAGGTGTTGGAATAGCAGGGAATACGTAAACTAGAAAAGGTGGAGAGGATCATGTATTTGGGCAATTTGGGCAGCGCACACTATTTTAACCGACTCAAGGCGATGGATGGATCCCTCACCATGACAATGTACCGGCACATTCAGCATTGATTGCTGGCGAAAAATTCAATCCCCTTGAGCCTTGATCATCCTCCTCATGCGCCAGATCTCGCCCCCCCCCCTGCGACTTTTTATTAATCCCCCAAAATGTGATGAGGGGACATCACATTGGGAAGATGTGGAAGACACAATAAAGCAAGAAACGAGGAGAAAACTAAAAAGCTTAAATGCTGGGGACTTCCCAAGGGTGCTTTACTAAACACTGGAATATAAGATGGAATAAGAAGGCATAGCCATGCGAATGGAGAGTACTTTGAAGAAGGGGACAACATCGATGTGGACTAAATTTACGTGCAGACAATAATCCGAAGGGGCTAAATCTGGCGAATAGGGTGACGCATGGGGTAGCAACTTTTACTTTAATTCATGACTTTTGGCCATCGCAACAACGAATTTGTGAGCTGGTGCATTGTTTTGATGGAGCAACATTTTTTCTTAGCCAATCGCGGCTACTTTTGCTCGCTTTCTTCAATCAAACGTTGTAATAAGTTCGCACAATACCCGCTAGCTATTGATAGGTTTTCCATTTTCAAGATAGTCAATGAAAACTATTCCACGCGAACCCCAAAAAAACCGATGCCATGACCTTGTACAATGTTACATAAGAAGGGACTGCGGGGGGAGAAGGCAATAAAGTTACTTCGAGGTTGAGAGAAAAACTAACCCTATTCCCTCCAAAAGAAAAAAGTGATGGAAATAGGAAAACGCGTCGTGTAAAAAAATATAGGCGCGCCCATAGAGAAGAAGGCCTAAAGGTTGCAGGACGAGACGAAAACAAGACAAAAGAAGAATTTCAAAATTCAGCCTGAGACGGGAGGATGAAAGGAATCTAGAGGCGGAATGAGGAGGGGTGGGTGGGGGCGAAAAGGACGAGGGATGGGGGGAGGGATCTTTCTGCTAAGACGAGGGAAAAGGGTGAGGGCTCTATTACAAAAAAAACATCCGAGTGAGCGAGAGGCAGAAGACAAATGAAGGGAGGGAATGCGAGCGAGGGAAGGAGGAGGGTGAGGTGAGGTAGGGGGAGGATTTCCAGGCGGAGGAGCACGAAGGGGTGGGTGGGAGGGGGAGAGGAAAGGGGTGAGGAATGACTCAAGAGGGGAGGAATAGGAGAGGGCAAAGGAGGAGGAGATGGAAGGATGAAGAAATCTCCCAAAACGAAAGCATCACAGGGGGATATATCCCGTAGTCATCATCCCCCTTGGTGACTAGAGACTACTGGCTTCTGCTTGGCTACTGTGTTTATATACTGTATATATATATTATATATACATATATATATTGTACGGAAAAACTCACACGAGCGGCACAATGATGGGCTGACACAATATAACACAAATAGAAAAGAATAGCAACATTTAAAAGAACACTCCCACGGTAACTTGTTCGAGCTTTCGGCCCTCTCAGAGGCCTTCTTCAAGTGAGTCTCGGTCTATTTCGATGTTTGTTTTATATTGATTGATTAGACATAGCTTCTATATCGAACATAGCGATTATATGAGTGTGTGTATGTATATGTATATATATATGTAAATATATATATTTATACATATATATTTATATATATATATATATACACACATACACATACACATGTATATCTATACAAACATATATATATATATATATATATATATATATATATATATATATATATATATATGTATACACATATAAATACATATATATACAAATATATATATATATATATATATATATACATATATATATATATATATATACACATACATACACACACATATAATCGCTATGTTCGATATATAAGATATGTCCAATCAATCAATATAAAACAAACATCGAAATAGTCGATATTAAACAATTATCAAAACAATATGCATCAAACTACATTCGAAAAAATTAGAATTTTAGAATCAGGAATCGATCTATTTTCAACAACAATTTCGTAATGAATCGACAACTTCATCGTAGATAATAGTCAATATATAAAACAAATTCGTCAATTTGTCGTTTTATCGTACGAGAGCCTTTAACCCTACCCCATTAACAGCAAGGCTTCATCAACAAGATCCTCGGATATATCTCAACAATCATTATAAAAGAAACATCGAAGCAGTCTATATTAAATAATTATCGCAAAAATCCAGATCACGCTGAATTTGAAAAAACTCGAACATTAAAAACAACATGTCGACCTATTTTCAACAAATTTCGCAATTAATTGGATAACCACTTCGTCGGAAGTAGTCGTTACATGGCAAATATCGGAATAATACAGATGCCGTATTACCGTATCTCAGCCCTTAGGGCCACCCCATTAAAAGCAAGCGCATGGATATTTGGGTGCCAGTACACTGCGAGATATCGATTTTTGAAACTCGGAAAAGAACTGACCCCAATAACTTAGTTCAGCCATTAAAATGCATTTATTACACGGATAGGTTAAAGGCAAATTTCCATTTGACAGTCGACAGCCTACGATGTCTCGTGAATCGGTGTATACGCATATTCTTTACGGATCGAACTCTCCACATCGACCTGTTCGATATGGAAAGTCCTATCGACATGGATTAAGGACCTGGCCCCCCATGGATCTAGTGCTAATGTGTGAATTTCACACGACGTTAGGTTTAATATTGGGTGAGCCCTATCCTAACCTATCAGACCGACCTTCGTGTACGGTCATTGTGA
Source organism: Hetaerina americana (assembly GCF_022747635.1). NCBI lineage: Eukaryota > Metazoa > Arthropoda > Insecta > Odonata > Calopterygidae > Hetaerina > Hetaerina americana. Next base: position 1,639,665 of record NW_027287272.1, on the reverse strand, counting down.
TATCCTATGAGATAGATCGACGGGAAGTTAATGACGCACTCTCTATGCAGAGAGAAGGCAGGGGATTGGATACGGTGAAATTACGGAAGAAGCTATTATAATGAAAGAAACAAGTCGGTCATTTGGTCACTAATGACGCAGAGGATTAAACGTGCGCTCCGAGTCCAATGAGCGAGGCCATGGAAAAGATAAGGAGACGGCAAACGAATACGTAGAAAAGAGTCAAGTACAGAGTCTGTAGCAAATATAAATAGAATGATTTTTTCTCCCAATGCAGATGGCTGCAGTGGGGTGTTTTGTGGTGGGAAAGGTAACGGGAGATCTTTGGAAAGCAACGCGACCCATTTAAGTTGTCTGCGGGCCGTTACAGTCTTCGGATCGCTGCTAAACTGAACCCCTGTTCGAGGGTCGCGTCACGAATTCACGATGCCACTTTCCATGGAGCAATGATATGCGATGAAATTGTGCATTTAGCTTGGAAAATCGGGTTTAAAGACCATTGCCATGTTTAAGGCTGCTTATGGAGATGGAGAGGAATGTCCCAAGTGATGGTTTTCTGCTTCTGCACGGGATGGGAGACGGGTAACAAGGAGGTCGACGACGAGGAATGCCCTGGACATGCATCAACAACACAGTGTGATGAAAACTTAATAAAAAAGAGACATATACTATATTCTGAATGATCCCAAAGAGTCAGGATATTAACAGAAGAGTCCAATATTCAGAAAACCACAGTATATTTAATTTTTACAGAAAATTTAGCCATGAGAAAGGTGTGCATAGATTGTCCCAAAAGTGCTGTGTGAAGACTGTATATGTGGCAATCTTGCCTTGGACCATGGTGAAAGTGACTCTAATGTTTTACAATAGGTGGTTACTGATTAGGAGAAAAGGGCCTTTGAGTACGACCCAAGTACAACCCCTTTCACCACCATTTTGGACCACTGGACTATGTCAGAGAGGCTGCTACGAGGTGACTGAACGAGGTTCCTGTTAATGCCTCACAGGAAGCATACCACAACCGGTTGAGGCACTGGCATTGGTATGGTAATACATATGTAAGGGTGCCCTAATGAAGAATTTGGGAGATTTGTACTTCGATCTGTAATAAACTTCTCTCCCAATTTCATTCCCTTCATTTTTGGGTGGAACCTATGTATGCTAGGATTGCACGGCAGAAACAGACTTGAAAAGAGGGAAAATACGCAAAATGGACGCGATTCAAGACGGAGAAAGCGACGCAGAATGGCAAACTGCAGATAAACAGGAATTAAACTAAAATAATGGTCTGCAGTCGTAGTAATGGGAGGGAGATTTAAAATTAAGACTACGGAAAGTCACGCTAGAACAAGTGAAAGGGTTTAACTATTTAGGTTGCAGGATTAGAAGCGACAAGGAGAAGCAAGAGGAATCTCGTATGCCCGAGCAGAATATGAACGGTGAGGAAGACTTACTATCAGAAAAAAACGGCTACTACAGAGAAACTGCACCCAGAGTCAAGCATTTCAATACTAAGATTCGTTTCACTGCAACACGCCATTCTTATCTATTCAGCCTTCAATCTCTCTCTGACGCCCACGCATCCCGGTTGTACGCCCTACCTCCTTAATGCGCTCCTATGTACTTTTGGTCCCCATTTGTTCAATCCTCCCTTCAATTCGGCCTTCTTTGATGATTCTAACTAATCCAATCATGCCTTGAAGTATGTCTCCAATCCACTTAGCACTTCTAACATTGACACAAGGAAGAGATTCGGTAAAAAGTTACGCGTGGAGTGAAAACTTCCTAAGGATATATGACGTGGACAATGGAAGCTGCAGAGAGAAATGAGTCTGCAGGAAATTGATACCGTGGCAATGAAGAAGAATAGTGACAATGAAATGGATGGACAATTTGACCTTGACCTTTAGCATGGTCGCATGAATAACCCCATCCAAAATTTTCATCGAAAAATTACGATCAGTTAATGACGGTTATCCTTGTCCTTACTGAAGTGCGATCCGAATATTTTTTCTGTGACCACAATATTTTTCAAAACTTCGATATCTCGGTTGAATCCCCAACGACCGAGTAATATCACTGCGCAGGTCGTATAGGTGGGTGGGTGGTGGAATGTGGTCGATAATACCAGTTCAACTCAGAGTAATCGGTAATTAGTGAAAGGGGAGGCCTGCAATTTCATCAAATTCGTCACATGCGATGCGAACCACCCTCGGGAGAGGCCTTACACCGCCGGGAAACTGCGACGGTGATTTAACGGGCATTAAGGCACCGGCGTGACTCTGAGGGAAAGTCCAAGGGGTTCCCGGACAATTCACGTGCCTGCGTCTCGCAAGAAAGGAAAACTTCCTGAAGAGAGTGCACGGTGAGGAGGAATTAATGGAGAAGAGAGGCGTCTAATCTGAGAGCAAGGAGAGATGGGAGAAAGAGAGGAAGAAAGGGAGAAAGAAAGAGAGGGAAAAGGTGAGTGAGAGAGAGAGAGAAGTATCGAGTGGGAAGAAGAGGGTCGGTCTCGGAGGGAAATGGAAGAGGCGGCAAGGCCTCCTTCACGCCTGTTTGAGATGAGGGATGGCCTTCCCCCGGGAGCTAAGGGGCTGTGAAGTCGGAGAAGGGGGGGTGGGTGGGTTCGGGGAGAAAGATAGAAGGGTCCCAGAGGAGCGGAAGCAGACGAGGGGTCGAAAGAAGGAACTGGGGTGGGAGGGGGGAAGGAGTGAAGAGAGAGGGCGTGAACCCCACAGGGTATTAAATGGAGGGTGAGGTTTTAGGAATTAGGCAACAAGAACGACTTAAGACGATTTGGGGTGGAAATATCCAAGGAATACCAGTAACTTAATTTCGAAGAACTTGTTGACGTATGGTATACTACATGATTAATGACCCGTGTGACTAAAATGTTCCAATTTACATAAAAAAATATCACGACCGAGGTTTTTAGACATACTCCAATAATCCATCCATCTCCATGGGAAACTGATGTTTTCGTCAGAGCATTATGACCGCAAATAGTTGTCGACATTTCAGTAATTTCTTGATGACTTTTACCAAACGCAGTTCACCAAAAACTTGATGTTGATTCGTTACTCCGTAATTTCGTCAATTTCCATTTTCGAAAAACAGTATAAAAAAAGAACAACAGAAACTAATGCAACTGGCACCAAACGCACAGCTCGACGATCCGCCAAGCACAGACGGCTCATTGGGTCTCAGACAACTAGCGCCACAGTGGACGGGGGGCTATAGTGCACGTCATGGCGGCCACATTGCACCAGTTGGCGCATTTATCGTAAAAACCACGAACCTTTCCATGGAGAGCCGTCCAATCAAATCAATGGAAATGATTCGCCCCACTTTGTGAATCCACCTCGCGGTGGTCACGCGATAGAGGGTGGTGACATGTTCATCCGTTCCAGGGCACGCGAAAACAAAATCACTCCAGAAGCGAATTCCTGGACCCTGGGAACCGGAGAAGGAAAGCCACTTATCTAGAGCGCTAGGTCGACGGGATCGATTTTCAAACAAAGAAACCGACCGAGGGGGCGCGCAGACCAATGCTATCCGGAATTAATGAACCAGCAACTTAGGTCTCCACTTAACCACCACACTCCTCATGTACACAACGTTTCGATTGTCCCTGCACGTACGTCATCTTTAGGCACATACCATTGTTTCTGTGCCTTAGCATGATATAGCAACGTCGGTCGAAACGTCGTGTGCATTCCAATGTGAATATCTTGGAAAAGTATCGACCGAAATGTTCTCAAATCCACCAAGAATGTCAAAAAATTAAAGTCCGTCAAATTCTCCGAAAATGTGAAGAGAAGTTAATGAAACATATGAAATTATTTCGTTGGTCATGGACAATAAATTGAGAAATGTTAAGCGGAATACGTCCGTACACAGTAAAGGCCCATCCATATACATTATGCATGAGAAATATCGGACCATGGATTAGCTGGAATCCTAATTTAAAGTAAAATTTAAACGGAAGAGAAAAGTAAATTATCCCGTAATTGGAGACTAAGAGATTATTTGTGCATCACACAAATTCGGTAATAGACAGCAATAGAGAGACGCTATCAGGGGGTGAGAGGGATTTAAAACTCAGCAGGGAAGTACTGAGGGCTGCAGTAAACCATACACGTAAATATAAATAAATAAAAGAAGCGAGAAAACTTCTCAATGCGGCAAACCGCGTTCATAGCTCCTGCAATACCGGTCGGCAGGAGCAAACGGAAATGAATTACTGCATGCGCTGAACCAAAGGGAAAATCGCAGAAAAAAAATGATAATTCCGCACTGCATTCAATTACTCGGTCGATGAAAAAATTAATCTTCCACCCGCCAACATTTTTATTAATTTGAGGAGAGTATCGCTTACTCGTAAAAGGGACGAGTTTAAGATGTTTAAGACTTAGGCTGGGACAAAAAGATGTTTTTTTAGAGAGTACGCTGTTTATGTTTATATATTTTTTATTTTCTGTAAGAGTGATATTTGGAACACTTCTTTTTTCCTCCACTTCATGTATTAAAAGCCGACCGAATGATCGGTTGGTAATTATTTCGTTAATTAATGATAAAATATAATCGGACAAGTGTTAACCCTCCCGTCACATGCGCAAACACGCGAACCAAAGTGACAATTTTTTCCATCTTTTGCTTTAATATAAAAAAATCAAGAATACGTTCGTTACTCGAGGGAGCGAGGTTTTTTTCGTTACCTCGGAAACGGAAGTGAATACATGGAGGAGACGAAGGGCGCGGGCGTTAATAGCAACTGGCGTGTGCGGGGGGGTATGGGGAGGGTGGTGGTGGTGTGCGGAAGGCGGGCGGGGGCGAAGAAGGGTGTTCGAGAGGGGGGGTTTCAACCCCCATAGAAAAACAACCCCCCTTCCCCTCCGCCGGGGCGACACTTGGTTGAGTGAGCGAGAAATACCGCCGTGGAGGAAGAGGCGATGATTTTTCTCCCGAATTTCAAACTAAAAGGGACAACCCCCCGTCGCGCATACGTCGAAATACTCGTAAGTCGTGAGAAACGCTCTCCTATTCCTTAGAAAAACTAAAAAAACGAGCGATATTAAAAAATATAAAAAATAAACTCCGTTAAAGAACAAAAGTGCCGACATTTCTCCCTTTTCTATTGGCTCCACCCAAGAATTATGACGCACTTCCTATAAGAACCGGAAGCGATGGGAATCGTTCCTTCGTGTTAAAAATACAAAAAAAAAAGAAGATCGAAAAACGAAAATAAAACATCACTTCCTCGTCATGGATCCCCTTTCTATCTCTCTCTGCTAAGTCGAGAGGATGATCGAGCGTAAGGAATGTGTTCTCCTATTCAGATGATTGCCATTCTTTTTCGGTTTCGCACACAGTCTCGGGAGGAGGAGGTCAATGGAGTAGAGAGTCACTCTCTCCCCCGCGAACCGCCTACCAACCCGATTCCCAAAAAGAGGATCCAAGAAATCTCCCCCACCCCCCCTTCGATCTGCTATCTTCGCCCATCTTAAGGAATTAATTTCCATTGTTTCCGCTCCCTTCCCTCTGGGAAAGTAAGAAACGCTTGCTTCGGAGAGCGGCACAGAAATAAATCTTCCAAGTCAATCGGACACGTTGAATATTCATTCCGAGACGAGACTTTAGCCGAAAATTCCACGGAGGACAATCGGGCTGAGCCAGGGGAGGGGATCAGGGCTTTCGAATAAGAAGGAAGGAATTGACGAAGGGGTGGCTTAGTAAGGGTGTTTGGAAAAGGCTCGTCAAAACTTTCACCGGGAGAATAGTTGTGCAGGGCGCGGAAACGTGGTCATTGAAGTAGGATGATAGACGCACGAGGGCGGGCTGAAGAGTAATGCACACATGTTTGTTGAACGCGAACAAAAATAAAGAGCAAGATCGGGCGGAAACCACAATTCTTTAGTTTCAAATACATACATTTATTTTTCAACGTAGTCAACAATTAAGGCTGACACATTTCTCCCAACGTGTAACAACGTTTTCTCATACCGTCATTAAAAAACTCTTCCAACTTTTCTCGAATCCACTTGACTTGACAGCTGCCTTCACCTCATCGACCGAGGTGTAATGATTACCTTTGAGGTGTCTTTTGAGGAAAAAAATAGAAATCGCAAGGCGCAAGATCGGGGGAATAAAGAGGGTGTGGAATCGGTTCAAATTTCAGGTTTCGCCGAGCCTCTCCAGTTGCACGCGAGGTGTGCGGGCGAGCGTTGGCATGTTGCCAGATTATTGGCGCCAGGCTGCTGCCTGTAACACGACGAACTTCTTCCTTGGATATTCCAATATGGCTCGCGATACGCTTTTGAGGGTTTCGCCGGAAGCCCTTTCACGTGGACTGAAGCGTGGAATATATCGAGGAAATCAATAAAACACGTGAATGACAACATTTTCTCAACATGCAATCACTGCGAATGCCACTCGTCAAATTGTCGACCGATGAGTGAAACCGCCCGCGTCGAGAGCGGATGCCGGCAATGGCGCGCGCCCCCTCCGCGAGGGAGCTCGACCGTGCACGACCGGCATGGATCCCACGACACGCGAGTGCGCGATGAAGAAAAGCGATCGGACGGGGGGGACTGAAGAAAGTGGAGCAGGAAGCACCGTCGGGAACGCCGTAACGTAAGCTGCGTGCACACTCCCAACGACAAGTGATACACGCACGAACCTATCAGTCAGTCTGTGAATTGACACGGATGCCGTCCGTGCATCCGGGCATGCGCAATAGCCGATGTTAGTTGGGACGCACGACTAGCATTCGACTACCATGCAGTTATGTCACGATAGGATTCCCAAAAGATTAATTAAAAAACCATATGTCACATTGAATCAAAATGACACCCATATATTTTGTTTCACAGGATCAAGGCTCGGATTGGTTTTTCCGATTCAGCTAAATTCCGAATGTCGAGAGCGAATCCAAAATATTCAGAGGATCTAGGCTGTGGATCACTCAATGGAGCGAAGGTTAAATTAGAGAAAGAAGCTCTTGCATTAAGAATCGGAAGGACTTCTCTACAGCGGTGTTGTTGAAAATGTATTATCACCCCCATCCTACCGCGACAGGAAAGATCATGTCAATGAAATTAGAGAGATTAATTGTTGAGTACATAGATTTAAGACGTCATTTTCTCCACGACCGATAGTGGATCATAATAACATCGTCCGACCGCGGTAGGGTCATGTTCGGGTAAAATTATTCTGGTGTATATTCACCCCCTGCCACATACCCTGGCGGTGGCTTGCAGGGTGTATATAAATAAAAATAAAAGTTGATTCGGGGTTGAGCAATAAAAAAAGCAATAGGACATGGGTCCGCGAATCCAAAGATCTTGATGTCTGTTAAAAAACCTTGAAAAAAGCCAGTCGACCTATGGACGAAAAAAACATTTTAAAAAATCTAGACGTCAGTCAAGAGATTAAATTAAGTTCCTGTGTGGAAACTACGACATGATGCTGTTCTTTTTAATTGGCAGGACCAAGACACGTTTTCAATGTCCATTCACGCCCGCTATTCGGCCGAGGCGATAAAAAAACGAAGCGCGAGTAAAAAACAAGCATTATCTAATTGCGAGAATGGAGGGTGGGGGTCAATGAGGGAGAGAAGTGACCGACCGGAAGAGTCATCGATTGAAGGAGTCGTCATGTCGCGATCCGGAGTGATGCCACACCCCCGAAAGGCGTCTCTAACCCTCCGAAAAACGGGGGAAGATGGGGGGGGGAGTATGTGACGTCACGGGAGCAAATGAAGAGGGGACACGCGCTCCGATCCATACTCCACGGCAATGTCCGCCACGTGGACTATTCCGCCGTGGGACTCACGGGAAATCCGAATGACGTCATCTCGACATCCCGAGGCTGGAGGGAGCGCACTTCGGATTAGATACGGCGGGAAAAAATAGCCCAGAGTTAATTCGGTCTAAACAATGGTGGACTGCCTTTTCCTCCCTAGAGACGACGCCCCCCAAATTTGCGGGGTCGAATGGGGCACATCGCAGTGAAGGTAGAAGCCCGCATTGCACGCGCGCGATCGAAATAGTTCCTTACATCGGTGGAAACACGCGTGCATTCGGCAGGAGGAAAAACTTCAAATCAACAATCGATAACCAAGTTGGCCAACAATCATGAGATCCACAACAATCAATGTCAGACTCATGATCAGTCATAACTGTAACGGCCCAACCAGGCAATTAGCACACACAATCACTATGATTTCGTCGTGTGGACGATCGACTTTTTGTACAATGAAAATCTTTCAAACTGGCATGCAAAGTGTTAAAATTACGTTGAGCCATTACCCTCTTCAAACATGTTAAGGGTGGCATTGCAACACGGAAGTCCTTAACCACCACACGGAAAAGAAATTCAATTCACCGCGGTGAATTTGTGTGCGTAAAATCGTATTGCCACTTACGGAAAATGCCTGTCATCACGTACGCAGCGCCGGTATGGTCAGGAGTGCCGAAGTCTACCCTCGCTCTCATCCAAGTGGTGCAGAACTCTGCGCTACGGTGCATCTTGGGATGCGGGCGCTACGCCCGCGTGGAAGAGATGCACCAGGACGGGAACATGGAACCTCTGAACGTCCTTCTTCCGGAGCTGTCTCGAAGATTCTTCGAGAGGGCTGCGGATTCAGACGTCGCCACCATCCGACGCCTCGGAGAGATCCAGGTTTCAACGTGGGACCGCTATAAGCGCCCCATTGCGAGCATGGATCGCCAAGATGCCCTCCCAGCGAAGAAGAGGCCCAGGCTTCAGTAGCAGGGATCGCCAGAACGCCGTGACAACGCAGAAGACGACGCCCTGCCTTAGAAGCCTAGGCGGCTGGAAAGGCAACACAGTGGAGCCCCGACCGGAGTAACGGGGGTCCGTCCACGAGAATTGGAGCCATTAAGATCACTCAGGTGTATTTTTATCTGGTAAATTCGTAAGGCGATATGAAAAAAGTGAAGCGTAATAAGAAGTTCATCCAGTCGTGAACGAATAAAACGTGAAAGTACTCGAAGGTAATCAGTGACATTTATGACACAAATTAAATGAGGAATAGACAAAGAAAAAAAATCACATGAAACTTGGGCTAATTTCTTAGCATATATATATATATATATATATTTATTTATTTATTTATTTATTTATACATTTATTTATTTATTTTATACGAGATGTATGCATGTATAGCGGACCACACTCCGGAAAATTAACAAGACGTTTTGCTCTACCGAAGTGGAAACATTAGCAGAGTCAGTTTAAGAGCACTAACGATGATTTTCAACGTCCAGATGCTTAACGAGATGAATCGCTACCCGAAAGTGCACCAAGCCGATGAGAATGTCTTACGTTTTCCATTCCATGTAACTATCCTCCCCCTCTGTCGGCAGGAGACGCGAGGAATTATGGGACTGCAATTCAACGGAACTTCATTCACACGGTCTTCCATGCGATGAAGTACAGCAGAGCAATGCATTTTCTCCAATTCCATTATTAATTAGACAAGAGACGGCGAGCGATGTAGAAAAAAAAATCAAGGCCGAGAGGACACGTACATTCGACATGACAGTTACGCCACCGACAGTTACCGACAGTTACGACAGTTCACCGACATTTACGCCAAGGAACCCTTAAAGACGCTACTGCCCTGTAGTATACTTTAACCCTCAAGCAGATTATTATTATTAAGTAATCGCATATCGTATTGTTGGCATCGAAATAAGACGGTGTAAGTGCACATGCCATTAAATTACTGAAAATTTGGTAAAGCGAAAGGTCTGCACTAAAATCGTCCTCCCGAAGGTATTAGGACAAATGAACGAAAGAGCAGAGTCGAGTGACTGTCTGCTTGCGAACATCATGTGCATATGGCACCGCGACGATTCCCCAACCCCCATTATTATAAGGTAATCTACCGTTTGAGGTAGGTTTTTGGATGGACACCACTACCGAATGAATATTTTGTGAATCCTAGCAAAACACAACATCCTACACTATACCAGGTCCCTCTTCATCTCTTCAGTACTTTCTTCCTCCCTTCATCCCATCCAACATCCCTATCCTGTTCCTGCCCTTTCCTCAATTGCCTATTTGTTTCCCTAACATTCTCCCCTCAATTACAGTCTTCAACATCACACTGCCGGTCAATACCCCCTTCAGCCACTTTTCCTGCCTCCATAGGATTGCTCCCAACAAACCCCTCTCTTCGCCCACCATACCAAGTACTTCCTCATTTGTTTTCTTCTCCGTCCATTTTACCTTCTCCCTTCTTATCCACACCCACATTTCAAAAGCTTCCAGTCTACTTCTTACCTTCTTACGTCCCTATTACTTAGACCGTGTTGGTCCAAAACAATTCCGACTCACGTAAACTGCTATACCTACTCTAGTTTTTGCCCTCCTATTTTAATCTTACGCAGATAAACCGACAAAGTCCTCTTTTCAAAAGTATTCGCCAAAAATTATCTCTGAATAACATCATGGGTATTTTTCCATTAAGCTCTCTTAAGAAATGCGCCTCTTAAAAAACTTATTACTTACCCGAAAGTAAGGTATGGTTCGAATTTGCCATTCACAGGCTATCGAAGAAACTTTACTTCCTTTCTTACAAACCGATATTTATTTCATAATCCACGTTATAAAATTAAATGCGACGAAAAGCATTCGAAAGTGCTTTGTTTTTGTGTAAGCAACGATTGCATTGTTTGATGTATTGTGGCAACGCATAAACAGTAAGTACAAACTTATTTATGCTAATTAAAAGGCTTGTGTGAGTAATGTTGATTTCAAATTAAATTATTAGGGAACTGCACCTCATATTGCTGGGATTTAAAGATTTAACAATAAGTTCTTTCTTCTCTAGCGATTTGACCAAAATATTCAGTGAAAACGTTTTATAATTAGATGGCGCTGATAACATCGACGTCGCCATTTTCGAACTAAAATATTCGAGACGAATTCAAACGGTGTAGGATTATTATAATTATTTGGAGCCATGGAGCGAAGCGATTGTTATTTGTTTAGATTAATTGTGCGGAAACGATGAGAAACAAATCAGGCTCTTATTCTATAAGTTTGTTACAAGGTTTTAAACAAAACACAGTCGCCATAACATTATCGACAATCACGACAACATTCCACTCAACTTGCGTTCGTCATTTTCATAAAAGTCTCGTGAAAAATGTAAAAAACATTATTTCCCGAGGAATGTTCTTTTCCATCGCTTCATTGATGACACAGCATTAATGCCGTTACTAATGAATAAAAGCTTCTTTGATTATGACACAATTTTACCGGCCTGACACAGGTTTCAATAAAAGAGGCGTTCAAGTTCTTAAGTCAACCAATTTCACATGAATACGACGATTAGAAAATACGTACTCGATGACAGCTTACTTAAGTACAGGAAGACATTCGCTCTATTCATTAAAAATCATCTCTCACAAACACCAAATCAATGTCTATGGTTATCCGAACAAAAATCAACATATGTAAGTACCCATCGAATTATACGCTGCCATCCAGAGTACGAACAATCTAAACATCTGTCATTGAAAATTAATTTAGGAAACTAACATTCTACGAACGGTTAAAACCGCATTTCCCTCTCCCAACATATATACGTAGTCGGTACAATAAATATGCGAACTGGTGCAATCTGGCGGCCATAAAGCGGACTATAGCCCTCGCCCACTTGTGACGCTAGTTTCCAGAGACCCAATGAGCCGTCTTTGCTCGGCGGATCGTCGAGCTGTGAGTATGGTGCCAATTATTAGTTCCTGTTGCTATATTTTTACTGTTTGTCGAAAATGGAAATTGACGAAATCACGAATCAACATCACGTTTTTTGGTTAAGGGCGGTGGAAAAGTTATCAAGAAATTACTGATATGTTGACAGCTATTTACGGTGATAAGCTGTCTGAAGAAAACACCCATTTTCAAGTGGAATAAGCGTTTTAAAGATGACCGACGAGACGCCACGGATGGTGCTAGGCCGGGACGATCATAAACCAACTGTTTAAGACAACATTGATCGTGTGCGGTCCCTTGTCCTTACCGATCGTCGAAAAACTGTCCGAATGATAGCTGATTAACTGAATTCTGGAAAATCAACAGCGCACACTATTCTAACTCGCATATAGTACATAGCACACTCGTATATTTAGAGCAGGTTCTTGCAAGGGCTCTTGCGTAGCCCTTACACTGCGCCTTTCCAGCCTCCAAGGCTACTAAGGCGGGAAGAATTCTTCTGCGTTGTCAGTCGTTTGATTTATTCCCGCTCAGAGCAGCCTTGGCTTCTTCTTTGCCGGAAGGGTGTCTTGCTCGTCTTGGGATGCTATGGGGCGCTTGTAGCGGTCCCATGGCCAGACCCTTATGTCGCCAACCCGGCGAATTACTTTTACTTCCGCTTTTGCCGCTTTTCTGAAGAATTTTCCAGATATTCTAGGCAGAAGGACGTCCAGGGTTTCCAGCTTTCCGTCCACGTGACGCGAATAATGCCTTTTATTTGGTGATTAAAAATAACGATCATGGTTTGACACGTTTATCAATCACATCAAAACTGAATACATATATTTTAAAGACACAATCAAACGGGGATTTTTGTAAAACCAATCATTTTTGGCGAATAAAAACGGCGGAAAGTGGCGCCAAATGACAACGCATTCGCGAAAACTTCCTCAAGAACCAGAGCAACAAAATCAGTCCACTGTGCCGCCATCTATTTCCAACACCCGGTACCAGATCGACCAAGGGAAATCGGCTTAAAGTTAACAAAAGCACATTTTTTCAAAATAGAAATTCTTTCGTCGCTGGGGTCAAGGGGGGGGGGATGGAAACCCCGGGAGGTCGGAGGAGGATGAGGAGTGAAGAGGCGAGTTCGCAGAGCACGTTGGCCCCGTAGCGGGTGGATCCATCGGGAAGCAACAAGAGAAGTGTCTGCCATCCACTGGAGTCACGTCCTCGTGCAGTATTCAGGGAGGAGCAGCTGGCGGAGTGTGGGGAGGGGGAGGGGTCGGTGTGTAGAAAGGAGCAGGAGGAGGAGGAAGGACGACTTCCCGTCTGGCAAGTGGAGCGAGGAAGGAAGTATGAGGCGACGGAGCGGGAAGAATGTGGTCTCGCGGGAAGAGCGGACTAGCGGCATACACTTACTACATACTATATACCCACACACACACACACAAACATTCGAGTAACAGTGGCGAGAGATTAACTGACGAAGACTGAACTGAGAGTAACGATTACTTTCCGTGATTCATGTTCTTGTTATCGGTTACATTATGGAAATAGTGTGACGTTTAGCAGTAGCGAAATCCCACGAGTTTCTGAAAGTACGCCATGACGCTTAATTGTATGATAAACTTATTTTAGTCCGTTTATTCCCAGGATAAACTTGTCCTGACTTATTCGAATGCTATTGAAATGCAATAGGATGCTGAAGGCAGATATATATATATATATATATATATATATATATATATATATATATATATATATATATATATATATATATATATACATATATATGCTGCAAAGGGCTAACAGATATTATAAATATATACATATATATACATTATTATTATTATAAGGTAATCTACCGATTAAGGTAGGTTTTTGGATGGACATAATTACTAATTAAATGATTTGTGACCCCTAGCAAAACACAACATCCTACTCTACATCAGGTCCCGCTTCAGCTCAGAGTAATTCTCCCTCCCTTCATCCCGTCCAACATCCCTAAATCTGTATATACACATAGATAACACACACATATATATACAAGCAAAAAAGGCGTTAATGGAGAGTACTATTTTCTAAGAACATAAGATTTTAAGCAAGGAAACAGTTGGTCAAAACGTCCGTGTGGAGCATGGCACTCAACGGATCGAAGACATGGAATATTGGAAAAGTGGACCATTGAAGAATAGAAGCATTTGAAGCATGGTGCTGGAGGAGAATGCTGAAGATTAAATTGACAGACAAAGTGACGAACGATGAAGAACATATAGAAGAGCAGAAGAGGATAGGACCATATTGATAACTCTACGGCAAAGAAGAAGAAATAGATGGTCTGGACATACCTAGAGGCACAATGGATTGATTAGGAATATGTTATAGAAGGACAAATTATAGGATCGATCCCGCGAGGAAGGCCATGAGATATGTACACGGGGCAAATGAAGAAGGACGTAAAACAGGGAACCAATATCAGAGGGTTAGGGAAATAACACTAAGAAGGGAAGAATGGAGGGCTGCAGTAATTCAATCTCTAGGAGTGAAACACTGATGGTGATGAACCCAAATCTTGCCTGATTCCGTTCCTTCGGGATCTGTAAACATCCCATCGAATGTTATAAACGACAATGTAAAAAACCATAGCGAGCCAGTTCCTGTAAATGAAGTTGAATTCACCCCAACACATTTTTCGATAGCTCTTTTCCTTCTCAGTCCAGGTGTACGTGCGACGGTTCGATGTCGAAAAAATATCGATCGTTTCACTAGAAAGACAAATTCGAGTATGGTAATTTTTCGTAGCGATATATCGAGCGTCGATAGTAATGCTCGATATTAAACAACATGTCGACAATTATATATATCGTCCATATAACTTTACGGACGTTTAAGGTGATATTAGACATGGACGATAAGATACATACTACATGAATTATGCAAACAGTCTGGGGTATAATCTGGATATATATGGATACATATGTATGTATGTATATATATATATATATATATATATATATATATATATATATATATATATATATATATATATATATATATATATTCCAGATAATAAGAGATTCTATTCCCTCGGAATACGGCCATGCTGCCTGTCTATATGGGTTGATTACATCAACCTAGTCAATATTGTGGATATACAAGAAATAATGGTCACGCCGATGATTCGAAACTTCTTCGATATGAATTGTAAAACTATGTTTGGTGCTGGAAAATGAATATAAAATTGTCTTATGCATGCTACTGGCGAGTTAGTCGCCGAATGTAAGGGCATGAATTACATATGTTATTATTATAAGGTAATCCACCGGTTAAGGTAGGTTTTTGGATGCACATAATTACTAATTAAATAATTTGTGACCCCTAGCAAAACACAACATCCTACTCTACATCAGGTCCCGCTTCATCTCTGAGTACTTTCTTCCTCCCTTCATCCCTCCCATCCCTATCCTGTTCCTTCCCTTTCCTCATTTGCCTAACATTCTCCCCTGTGTGTGTGTGTATATATATATACACACACACACACACACACGAGGGTCATCCGGAAAGTAGTACCCGTTCGTGAATTAAAGACACAAAAGTAAATATTAACAAACATAAAAAATTTTATTTGAAAGAGGATACTTTAAACTACTTCTCAACATAATCTCCAAGCAAATTAAGGCATTTGTCATAACGTGTGACAAGTTTCTGTATTCCTGCTGCATAGTCCTTCGCCGCCAGCTCATTGAGATACGCGAGGGACCCATCTTGCACAAATTTTTGCATAATGCAGATGGTGTTTAACAATTTCATGAACAATTGTTCGAGAAACATTGGGAAAATGCTCACAGATGTCATCAATTGTGACGCGCCGATCGTTCCTCACGAATTCGTCAACTGAGCTCACCAGTTGGTCTGTAATGACAGACGGTCTCCCCGAACGCTCATCGTCGTGTGTGTTCCCCCTCCCCATGTTGAAGTTGCGACACCACCGCCGAACAGACGACTCGTCCATTACATTGTCTCCATACACCTCCTTTAATTGGCGATGAATATCACATGGGCGAACGTTTCTTGCATTGAGGAATTTAATCACTGCCCTCACTTCACAACTGGCGGCGTTCTCAATTTTTTTAAACATTGTAAACAATCACAGAAACAACACAGGCAATGCTAGCGTCACGCAACTTGGCTCAGAGAAGGCAGACAAGCCACTGAAGCTATCTGACCTCGTCCAGCGGCTACTCGCGTCGTCAGCACTTCATGCGGCACGAACGGGTACTACTTTCCGGATGACCCTCGTATATGTATATATATATACACATATATTTTTATATATATATATATATATATATATATATATATATATATATATATATATATATATATATATATATATATATATATATTTATTTATTTATTTATTGACAAACACGGGGGTACAAACAACTGTACCTCAAAAACGGACAGTGGCTCTCTCAAGAGGCGCGTCGACGTGGTTGCGGTCTCCGTGTGAACACGGGCCACCCCGTGCGCGTGCAGCGTATCGATCGACCGAGTGGCGGACTCCCTCTCCCTCCCTCCCTTCCCCCTAACCATTCCTACTCCCCCTCCTTCCCAGGAGTCAACCCCCCGGCGTCTCCCATCCGAACCCCAAACCACCTTCTACACACCACCGGACTTGTTACTCACTTTCTTCCCCCATCTATCTCACCTCTATATTCATCGTTATCATCGTTATAAATACTACGAGTATTTCAATCCCAATATTGGTTCATTGCATCCCTCAATTCTTGTTCCCTGTCAACCCCTGTCCTCATAGATTCCCTCCCCAGAACTCTGACTACCTTGATCAGGAACAACCTTTTATTTAATATCCTCCGTTCGACCTATTTCGGAGTTTAGCGAAGAGTTTGACACGGAAGATGTTTTTTGCACGACTCGGAAACCTGGTCGTTGATGATAGATGGTCGAAGACCTTTGAGATGTGGATGTGAGCCTCATTTCGTGCATCGATCTACGTCACGCAGTCCTTATTTCATTAATACAGTCGACTATATCGTTCGTATCTTTGATCGACACATCGGTTTCTCAAAACGACCCACACAGACTGATTTGGAAATATCAACATTATATTTATTAACCGTCGAATATCACAAGCTGTAAGGTGCTTTCGTAATCTGCGAATTGCAGTAAAATTCGTGTTCCACAACATTGGATGAATTCATACGTTATTCATCGCCGTAAAGGGCGGCATAAAAAAGCACGAATTAAATGCCAACAAAGCCAACAAAATGCCGATTATGGTTCTCCCGAACGTATTTCCTTTAGATATTACTTGAAAACATCTAATCGCTCGCACGTTCCATCACGTCGATCGGGTATGAGCCTTACAAGTCTTGTTCTGTACGATTAAACACGATTTCAATTAACCTCAGAGGAAGTTCAATAGGTTCTGACGATCTTACGAGGGTCTTTGTGGTTAATTGAAGTCCTTAAAAGATCTCCTCCTCAGAATGAAAGGTGCACATTTCATTCGCGACAACGCACCTGACCCCATTAAGATCCCATTGCTGCTCGAATGAATGTTATCGCTGATTTTCAAACGGATACTTTGCCCCCTTTGGATTGGTCCTAACTCACGCGGAACAGCGCCAGGAAACATCTTCAATGTGCCATGGCACGGCGAGTGGAAGAACCTAAGAAGGCGGTTGAGGTCACGGCACACTCCAGGCCAAAGGAATCAATGACGCGTTGAAACAGAATCCACGCTCGAATCGACTTCAGTAACTCACCGATTCCGCGTCTAGATGTCCAGGATGCGCTTAATTGGGAACACTCGGGAAGGAGCAATGGACAGTTTGATTGCATTACATTTGAGGCTTCTGGAATGTTCACGTGTAATGCGGATAAGGAAGGAGAAAATTCAATACGGAGAAAGAAATTTCGCCCGTAGAAGAACTGAGTTTACGCCAACGTCCAAACTATCTTGAGTTTAATGAACTGTGTTCATAAAAGATACCATTAATGACGATCATTGAGGGAGAAAACAAACTATCATTAAAATCTTGCATGTTGTAAATGAGCAATAATGGGCCGAGACATGGAACATAGGAAAAGTGGACCAGCGAAGAATAGAAGAAGACACATGGTGCCGGAGGAGAATGATGAAGATTAAATGGACTGACAATATAAGGAACGAGGAGGTTTAAGGAAGAAGATAGGACCAAATTGAAATCTCATAAGTCAAAGAAGAAATAGATGGATTGGAAACACACTGAGTCGCAATTGATTAGTTAGAAACATAATAGAAGGAAATATTCCATGAGGAAAAGTAAGAGACATGTGCATAGGACAAATGAAGAAGGACACAAAACAGTGAAGGTGTCAGGGATAGAGGAAATAGACATGGAAGAGAGTAGAATGGAGGGATGCAGTAAGCCAACCCTTGGATTGAAATACTGACGCACACACAAACACTCATTTACATGGAAATGGATATAAGGAAAAGGGATCGAGCAGATCATAAGTGCAAAAGTATTTCCTTGACCGGGTCTTGAACCAGGGATCTTCGGTTAGAGTGCCGGGCAAGTAGATTATAAATAATAATTTTATTTATTTTAATGCAAAATAAAAGAAAATTTGAAGTAAAATTTCACATTTCAGCATTAGATTTCAAATAATTAACCACGGCATTACTTGGTCGCATGGGGCCTGTGGATTGTGATCAATGCTGATTAGCGCTGGTAATACTAACGAGCGCTAAAAGGGGTACTTTCCTCAGAAAACAACGACGTTGTTTAGTACTTTGCATGTGATCAACAAAACACCTACCAAAGATGGGTGCACTATTCATTAAAATATTATTGTGGGCTTCGTGAATTGCTACGAGTCTTTCGGATGCACCATTCGCCGGGGGTCGTACCTCAACTCGCCATCGACGTGGCCTCACGCCGAAGGCTCCCAAGTCATCTCCGCGAGGAATGTTTTGTGGGTATTAGGGAGAGAGACCGTTCCCGAGCCCTTTACTGCTAATAGCCTCCTTCAGATATCGAAACATCGGAACAATTCGATGGAGGGAGAGCATGTAGAGTCTCGACGTCGCCCCCGGCAGACTTCTTTTAGTTCCCTCGGATTAACGTAGCCCTGAAAGGAACCCGTTTTTCGTCCATAGAAGACATCCAATCGACCGTGACAAAGACCTGGCGAGAGGTCCCCGAAGACGCCTTCCAGGGCGCGCACCGGTCATGACAAAGTCGCCGGAAAAAATGTGTGGAGGCCCGAGGAGTGTACTTTGAAGAATTTTAAGTGTTTGTGCAAATGTGTTCAATAAATTACTTTTAAAAAATAACTGCATGCATTTCGGAACACATCCTATATATTCTCAAGGAATTGTGAAGAAGGCTAAATTGTTAAAAAGGTGAGAAAAGCCTTCACGATTGCAATCAGACGCCGAAACTACCGACTTTTAATGATCCCACTCCGAATGGTTCCCTTTGCATTACCTCCCCTACGTACTCGGAACACGAATGGCTGAACCCCTTATTGAACCCTTTATTTTTTTTAAATCCTGCGCTCGCGAGTCCAGAAGCCTTTCAAGAAGAATGGCGTTTCATTTAAAAACCCTTAAAAAAAGTAATGGAAACTGCAATGGATTGGAAACGCCATTGATTAGCCGCCGCTGGGGTCTGGCTCAAATTTCATCGAAAGCGCATTGAATTGCGCGCGACGAACAGTGTTTTGTTTTCAATTGGAAACGAAAAAATATAGTTAGGAGTTGGAGAAGTAAGCGAACTTAAACTTAATTATTTAGTCTGTCTGCATAGGCATGGACCTAAGAGGGTTCCTCGACCCTTGACCAAACTTCGATTACCCCTCAGTTGGGTTACCCTTTAGCATAATCAGGGTACTAAAGAACCTTAGGGCTAATAAGTGGTGCGGCGGACATGATCCCAAATCATCTGGACCCCCATCTGGATTCCAAGATGAAGGGAATTTTTAAATATAAGAAAACTAAAATGTTTAGGGGAACGCAAATTGCAAATTAGGAATTAAAGGAAAACAATTTGCTTTCCAACCAATGGAGTGCCACACACGAGTTCTTATCCCTTATCCTCTTTAACTCTTCAACACATGTATGAGTAATCGTATGATTCACTTAAATTCTCCATTTTACGCCCTACTTTCTCAAGAGAGACTCACATCTTTCATTAAATTCACGGGCAAATTCACATATCTGGAAAACATTTAATCAATCGAAATTACGGAATTATCTCAGGACTTTCTTGCAGGGGGTATTATTTAGTACTACTATATAATATAGGGAGTCTGTCCAATAAATAGGCGAGCGGAGGCCATCGAAACTTTAATTTACAAAATTTAGTCAACATCGATTTTGTCCCCTCCATTCGTTGCTATGCACTTATTCCATCTTCTTCCATTCCACGGTTTAAAGCACCCTTGGCTGTCCCCTCATCACAATTTTCTATTTTGGGAATGGGAAAAATTCGCAGGGGGGGGGGCGAGATTTGGCGAATAAGGAGAATGATCAAGGATCAAGGCGACTGAATTTTTTATCCAGAAACTGGCGAACAATCTATGCTGAATGTGCAGGTGCATTGTCATGGTGAAGGATCCATTCCATCGCCTTTGACAACTGTAACGTAGAACTCAGCATTTACTGTTTGTCCTTCAGGATGAAATTCATGATGAACCACACAACTTCGACATAAAAGACAACCAGGAGCATCATGACTTTGATTTTCCATCGGCATATTCCTTGATTTTATTCCTTGTGAAGGCGGTTTCAAAGGGGGTTAGGGTCCCTCTCCTGCCAGGGTTCGCACCCTGTGCGCTATGGTGGCTCCCTTCTTAAAGTGTATCTTCTTAGCCTGCAGTTATTAGATCTTCCAACAAAAGGAATCCCTCTGAAAAACTGTTGGAAATGATATTCAGATTCAGGCACTACGCAGTTTTGATTTAAATGGATTTCAAATCTTGAGGAAATTATTTTTGCAGCATACGAGTGAACACTAAGAAAGATATAACCTTCGTAAAACGCTTTCTGAGATGATTTCTTTCTCAAGTTTTCTCAACTCATTAATGATCGAAATTTTAAGATCGTAATGAAAAGTATCCGTCTGGAACAAAACCACACCATATGCCCTCTCAAGTGTACTCTACATTCAACCACATCGAAAAAAAATAAATAATCTAAAAAAGAAAGGCAAGAAAACATGATTTGCTGAACTAGATGATTTTTTAATTGACTGGAGAACTCATCAGATGACACCAATTCTTGTTTAAAGTTCTTCACAATCTTCTGCAAGCACTAATTAAGGCAGTTAATCGCTGAAAACTAATTGCTTCGCAAGCATGACGACATCCGTGTATCCGTTTTTGACCTCGAATTTGTGGATATGACTGAGCGACACATTCTCTATCGAAAATGAATATGTCTCCATGTTTATTCACTGCTCTCTCTTTCTCTCCATTTCCTCATTTGCAAAGTTGCTCCCGAGTGTACGTTACTTGGATCAGGTACATTTTAAAAAATGCGATGACCGCTTCATCGTTTGACGTGCCAGTGATACGCTCCGGTCATCGCGACGCGCCAAACGAGTCTCCGAAGTCCAGCCTCGCAAATTGCGGTTATTCTCCGTACAGAAAAAACGCGGCACCAATCAAGCAAGATTTTTCCTCGCACAAAATCAAGAAAACGGTACCTCGTGATGTGCCTTTGGCCAAAGCTATTTCGCGAACTTTGATTCGTCGATCACTCAAAATCACATCGAGGATTTTGTCGATCATTTCGGAGGAAAGCACTTCCACCTGACGTCCCGAACGATGTTCATCATCATCGTGGATCTAAGCCCACGCTTGCATTCATTCAACCAATAGTATATAGTCGCAAAAACACAGGAGCATATATATGCAATGAAATGCAACACTTTCAGAGCGTGCCTCTGCCCTCACCGGGATTCGAACCCGGATCCCTCGATGTCCGGCCGACTGCTTTAACCAGCTAACCTTAGGCGAGGCGTTCTCTTAACCTCTTAAATTGTGGGGCCTTTAAAGGAACAAGATGTTGAGACGAAATACCGTACAACACACCCAACGTCACGGGCATTCTTAATCGTGCGCCACAGTCCACGAGGTTAAAGTCAACTTTAAACACTTTAACGCTGTTTTTCACCTTTGACAAATTCCAAAGAAACTCCGACGGATGCCGCAACAATTGTTGCATTGCAATGCATATCAGCGGATGTCTTCGTTAAAAGTCACTGCTGCGGTATCTACAGCAGTTTCTTTGGAATGTGCCATGAACTTCATCCAACTCGGCTTCCAACTATTTCGATGTAAAAGCCTTTTAATTAGAGGTATTTATTGACCACACTAAGCTCATTCTTTTATTTTCTAAATAGAAAAAGTTAATTGGTGTAATCATCTACGAATATGTCACCACGTGATGGGTAAACATGTAGCTGAAACTTAAGCTGCAGTTTAGTGAGAGATTAAGCTTACTAAAAGTAAACTCTCTCTGATACTAAGAAATAATCTTTTGGATTCACTAAAAAGTTTTCGAACGACCCACGTATCACCGTATTCGGTGTGAAAGCATAGACCAGGCCATGATCTCAAACCAAGATAGTAGTGGCATTAGTTTTTATGGGAGGTGACCGACAGCTCAGGCCATTGGTGCCATCAGGGATGGATGGGAAATGATGAAGGGTGGAGAGAAACCCGGCGTCGGCATTCCTACTCTTGTCGAAAGGTGCCAAGGGGTCAAACAATTTAACGTCCCATCAGACAGACGGCATACTCACTCAAAGTGCTCTCCACAAAGCACCTCAAGTAGGGATCGGGATACCACTGAAAAATATTTGTTTTCTCCGAGATTTGAACCCTAGTCCTCTTGATGGAAGTACTTTAGCCACTACACCATCCCGATCCCCCCATAAACAAAGATGGAATCACATAACAAACAAAGACAAAATCAACGCACTGAATGTGAATTTCCGATTGCCATGCAAGAATCTCCGAGTCAAACATCAAATTCCCTAATTTTAAAAAAAATTCTGACTTTTCAACCACGAATTTTCCTAAAATTCCGGATTATCGCGATTTCCCCGATTAATCCGATGAACCGGTTTCCCGGATTTCCGCATGCTCCCGACCGAGTGACCAACCCTCATCACGATTTCTTCTTAATGATGTCTTCATCTACGACTTCCAGGAAGCGCGCGGCGGGAGTTATTAGGTCACAAGCATGCACTAAATGAATGCAGTACAAGCGAGGTCAAGGTCATTGGTTCTCATCTAGGTTCATCGGGCATAGTTTCTTTGCTGTTTTTCTTGACATTAGTTGTGGTCACGAGTCGTTGGAGGTGATAAAGAGACCTTTAACAATTTGGCACAGCAGTCTATGGCGCTTATTTCAGCTGACTGGCACAATCTCTTTACAGAGTGAGGGGCCTTCATGATTTCTTAGACGTCTTAAGTTAAATCGCGTGTCTTTTTATGTACCTATCTAATGAAATAGACCAAGTTCCCCATTCTTCCTTCATCTGTGCTGAGACCCTTTTACTAATTCATCTACTGGGTGCATAACGCTCGCTTTTTCGTCGCGACTTTCACAGACCGATATATATTTTTACAAAATTAGCAGTCTTTCTTTCCAACTTTTCCATCCACTTGATGAACAATTCCCGCGATGAGTCCAAATTAAATATTGCCGTTCATTACATGCAATGCAAGAGCGGCCTCGCCAGTAATAATAACACCTCTCCCGTTCTTTCCAATTACATTTGCCGACGTGTCGTCTTAACGAAACAAAGTCTCTTCAAGGCGGCTCCACAAATCTTCATCAAATACTCGCTCCATCTTAAGTTTTTAGGAGGATGATGCCCAAGTATATACCTCGTTTTTTTACATAAATTGTATTTCGGCCTCGTTTATTTTTTTATTCAGGGTCGAATTTTCCATTTCTTTTTCCAAAAAATGTCGTAACTTCACGTTTCCTTTAAGGTTAATCTTTCTAAGCCCAATCCCTTGCAGCGATTAGAAGTCTTGTCTAAATCGATGTCTGATTAGTCTGTTGTAGTATTGGTGAGTTTATCTCCCTGTAGATCACGCTGTTGTACAGATGAGCGGGAATTATATCATTGATTCAAATTAGGAAGAATTATGGGACCTATTACTCTTCCCTGTGGGACTCCGGGGAAAAGGTTCAGGCTAATCGTTTCCTTTTTCAAAAGTATAAGTACTCCGGAGTCATAAACACATGGAAACCGGACCGGATTTGCGAAAGAAGAAGGATAAGAAAAAAAAGAAGAATAGGAAAAGTCACAATTCGTGAGAGAGGACTCGCTTTGATTCACGTAGTGCGCCAACGAGGGAAACGTACGTCATCATTTATCATTCCGCTCATTTATTTTCATTTTTTTTGCTACCGAACGGAGTGGATTTTCACTCTCACGCTAGGGATCGAATATCCCTTCCCCATCTGCCATTAATCCTCCTGCCCCCCCAACCCATCTCCCGTCTGCGGAAAAAAATTGAATAAAAAAAGAAGGTATTCCTCCGTGAAATGGAGTGGAGACCCGAGGCGCCAAAAGGGGTGGGTGGTCTTTTGGGGGTGGCGGAAAAGGGGGAGAGAGGGGAAATCAGGGTGGGAGGGGGGGAGGGGGGGGGGGGTTGGGGAGCCATGTCGGCGCGAATCACCCGCGGAGAACAATCGATAGACATGGCGAGACTTTTGAGCGATAGACCACGTCCCAACCGCGGTCGGAAAACGTGCCCACATTCCTTTAAAAAGAAAAAATGAATACATTTTTAGTTAAATTCTACTGCTGCCAGCAGGTCAAGTCTAAAGGCTCAAGACTACGGCTACCTGCAGCGTTGGGCCACCTTCCCTACCTACGTCCTAGGGGGGGCAAACCATAGTATGTTGCGTGTCCATGTGGTAGTGGAATTTCGCTTCTTTTCAAATTCTAGCTTGCACGTTATTGGATATATATTTTACTGCAAGTCCTTAGGTGCAATTATTTGTTAGATGATACCCTTATGTATTTACATGCGTGTAGAATGAAAGGGTTTTTGCCTAAATGTATACGCCACGGTGGGTATAGCTTTGCATGTGTGTGTTGACTTTCCAAGTGGTTTTGTTCCTATTCACGGGTGGTGACCAAACACCCCCCGCCACACGCCCTTGCGGCGGCTTGCGGGGTGTTCTGTAGATGTATATTCGCGCTGCAATGTGGCGATCTGGCATTGTGCTGCCAGCTGTGGGCGAGTTTTGAAATCACCAGTGCCACTTCCGCGAGATGTCAGCACAATGATCTTGGCCTTCGAATTTCTAGTGCAAATTTGAGTTCTTTAATTCCGTCCGCCATCGTAAATAAAAATTCGGACGAACGATTCTCTTTGTGCTATGATCTACGACCTATTTTCATTTCATGGTGGGATTCGAAACTATTAATTTACATTAACTAAATTGCAATTTTATAAGGGCGTGTGGCAGGTTTTGTACGATCAATCTACGGCATTGAATAATGCGGGTTTTCGAATAAAAAATCATGTATTATCCTTTTTGAGGCAAAAGGTAAAAGGGTTTCAGAAGGGTACATGGGCGATTTCGTAGGCACTGTGAAAATTGCTATGGAAATATGAGTGATTGATTCCGTGACTCGTGACGTCTGTGAAATTCTCTTATTTTATCCTGGTGGTCCAATCTGTCAATACGATTCAGGACAATATTAATTCCATAAGAGATGTTGACATAGCTGAGAAAATAGACATTATAAGATATGTAGAATGAAAAACATATCTTAAACTGTACAATGCAATTAATATTACAACCCAGTAAAAAAACTTAATAGTGGTAAAAAAACTTGGAGGCACAATAATACGGATTAGCTTAGCAATTATTTTCTTTTAGATACTCCAGCTGATCATTTTAATGGCGGAAGCAATTTATTTGCGTGGCTAGCGCGACTAGGCAACGCCGACTCCACCACGGCATCCTGTGGCGTAAAAGGGGAGGGAATGATTGCTTCTATGATGGGGGGGGGGAACTCTGTACCATTTTTATCAGGAGGGATTGCCACTCGACATCTCTTCCAAGTGGATGATGGACCATGGGGGGGGGAACCCCTCCTTGTCTCCCGCCGGGTGCTCGACCCTCTCTCACAGTGCCCACTCGGGAAAATATTCAATGACCAATACACGTGACCCTGGAACCTAACTGTTCAAGCACCCACCCCTACAGAATCATTCCCAATATCCTCTCCAAACTTTCCCGTTCGGCGTACTGGTGAAAGTTGGCCGGGGTGAAAATGGTATCCATAGGAACCACAGAATGAGGGGTAATATCATTAAAAAAATGGTCTATCCTTAGCGCTCGGATTCCTAATGTTTGCCAATAATGATTTACATAGACGTATTGAAACAATGAAGTTGACTCGGGTGACTCGATGGCCCGCGAATGAATTCTTGTAGAGTTGCGTTTGAAGTCCACCGAATGAGATCGGGTGTCATAGGATAATAGTAATGCGTATAATATTTAGTAACAATAACAATTGTAATTACCAATGCATTTCAGCTAGTTTTGCTAATGGACACAGACTGTAAACAGTTATATTTCATAGCTACGTCCAAAAAACACACTACCCGGCACCTCACTCGAAATTAAACCCAACTTCAATTCTGCATGAATTCTAATTTCTCCTTTCATCCCGTCCTTATACTATTCCTGCCCTTTCCTCCCTTGCCCCCAC
Organism: Hetaerina americana; assembly: GCF_022747635.1. Lineage (NCBI taxonomy): Eukaryota > Metazoa > Arthropoda > Insecta > Odonata > Calopterygidae > Hetaerina > Hetaerina americana. The sequence continues at coordinate 1,613,161 of NW_027287272.1, read as the reverse complement.
CACCTTCGACCTTCCATCAGAAGTCTTCAACATCCCATTGCCAAGGAGGATGCTCTGAATCCACCTTACTCCTGCATAATTTATATCTCTTCCAATAAATAATCCTGAATTATATATATCTATAAATACATGCGCAATTTAAACGAAGAACCGAGATGGCGCTAGTCACCATAAATACAAAGAAACACATAAAAATGACACACACACACACACACATATTCCGACTTCGGTGGCAAGACCACCTTCCTCTGGAGAAAGAATGAACTGAGGAATAGGTTTCAAGACAAGAGGACAGCACGAGGACGCTGGATGGAAAGAGAAGGTGGGGAAAGGTTTGCGAGGGGATGTGATTTTTTCGGGTTGCAGATCTTCCTGGGAAACCATAACCGGCACAGCGAAAGGAACTGGCCCCCCTACCCTGATGTGTGAATATCATATGCTGTATAGGGCTTAGTACTGGGTGAACTCTACCATCACCTACCAAACCGACCTTCGGGTTGATTACTGTGTTTATGGTTATATATATATATATATATATATATATATATATATATATATATATATATATAATATCTTCGAAATGGAACGCTCTTCGGCGACGCACAAACATATAAAAACACAGATGTAGATTTTTAGAATATAGAGACACAAAGAAAGGACCCTTACAATTTGTTATTTGACGTTTCGACAGCACGGCTGTCGTCTTCAGAAATCAATATATATATATATATATATATATATATATATATATATGTATATGTGTGTGTGTGTGTGTATTTGTGTACGCACAAACATATTCGGAAGCCACGTGATCGCGAGAATGCGAATCCATCCGAGATATCGAAATAAAACGAGAGGCTGTCATCCATTATTTATCACGCGTGAAGGCGAGGGCGTCCATGGGAATGGCAACAGTGAAGGCGAAAATAAACGTGACGCCGGCGTCACGGAAGGTGAGCCACAGACTTGCACAATCCTGCAAGCACGCTCGTGCCCTCCACATTTTTCCATTTCCATTCGCCCCATCCAGGTGCTGATTCTTCATTCCCGCCTCCCTCCCTCCCACCGCACACACACACATACACGAAGGCACACACAAGGGGGGTGGGGCGGACGTCGGTTGGCCAAGGAGCGTGATGCCGCCGGCGCTAAATGCGATAATGCCTCTCGCGATGCGGCAACCGCCGCCTCGCTTTGAATGGAAGCGGAATTATTTCTGACATACCCTTCGAAGCCAGGAGTCATATTTTTCATTCAATTTCGGAGGATATGCAATGTAAGGCTACATCATGTTAGGACTACAGGACAATAAGTTTGATATCCCACTCAGCTAAAGTTGTTCTTAGGATCATAAACAAAAGGATAGAGAGAAGGGCAAATGATTACTTAGGGGATGATCATTTTGGGTTTAGGAAGGGGAGAGGTACGCGTGATGCCATTGCAGTAATGAGATTATTAATCGAGAGGAATATAGAACACAACCAGGAGGTATTTGCCTATTTCGTAGATTTCGAAAAAGCGTTTGATAGAGTGAATTGGGAAAAACTAATGAGTATATTGCAGAAATTAGGAATTGATTGGAGGGAAAGGAGGCTAATCCGCAACCTGTACATGTCTCAGACTGCTATCAGGTGCGGGTGGGGAACGGGGAGTCCGGATGGGCAGTGTTAGGAACGGGTGTAAGGCAGGGTGTGTGGGTGAAACGTGGTCATTGAGGCAGGAGGATAGACGTAGATTGGAGGCTTTTGAAATGTGGGTGTGGAGAAGAATGGAGAAGGTGAAATGGACAGAGAAGAAAACAAACGAGGAAGTACTTGGTATGGTGGGCGAAGAGAGGGGTTTGTTGGGAGCAATCCTATGGAGGCAGGAAAAGTGGATGAAGGCGGTATTGAGCGGCAGTGGGATGTTGAAGACTGTAATGGAGGGGAGAATTTTGGGCAAACGGGGAAAGGGAAGGAACAGAATAGGGATGTTGGACGGGATGAAGGGAGGAAGAAATTACTCAGTGATGAAGAGGGACCTGATGTAAAGTAGGATGTTTTGTTTTTGCAAGGGGCCACAAATTTATTTAATTAGTAATTATGTCCATCCAAGAACCTACCTTAACCGGTAGATTACCTAATAATAATAATGCGGAGTAAGAGATTAGGGAAGAATTGCTTTAGAATTTAAAATTTAATTTTTATTTCGGGGACGCCGGGGGGCTGAGAATTGCGGCCTCCCGGGATATCATCTCTCAAATCAATCTTCCCGGGAACCAATTTCTCAAGCTGCAATGCGATTAAAAAAGTCCACCGAAAACAGTCTTAAGTGCGATGCAACACTTTCAAATTCACGTCACGAGTATGATGCAGGCAGGAACCAAGTGCGGAGATTTTAATATCCATCAGAAAAACCTGGTATGAGCAAATTACAAGCGCTTTAAACAGAGAGTATAACTTTGAGGCATGAATCTTCAGTGAGCCTCAAATTTAAGTTTACGCAAAAATCTGGATTTTAAGTCTATTCATCAGAAATAATCCGTTTCACGAAGCACCCCTCTAAAATACTAAGTTATTTTCAGAGTTTTTCCATAAAAGTAGTTTTTTATACTAAAATACAAGGTGCTGGCCGCAAATATCTGCGAAGGATGACGGATGTCGAGCCCGCGTCGAACGGTCTTCAGTTCACATATATGTGTGTGTATAAATTGATGTTGTTCAACAAAATTTTAGGCATGAAAACTTTCCGAAAAATTATAGTGGCTTTTCCTGCGACACACATTCTCGAAATCGCATTAGATTTCGAAAGTATCTTTGGTAAACATCTTAAATCTCTAAGAATTATAAGAGCTATAATCTGTTCTAGGATGGAAACGTCCGTGGCGACTTTATTTCAACTCATGTTTACACATTTACAAAGTGACAATGTCGAACATTGTCACTTTGTTCATCATTCGCAGAAGGGAGCACGCTTTTTACAGCGACGATCACGCCCTCACGCGACAAATTTACTCCTTTAGAGTCTACCCTTTCTATTTACAGTTTATTCTTATTCATTCGATTTTCAACGGGAGACATTTCATTCATTGACGCGTGCGGCTGGGAAACGTGGTCGGTTCGATGGGCAAATTAAAGACACCGAGATTCGTCGCGTCACGTGTCGCCCGACAAGACCGGCGCCTGCGCTCTAGAATAAAACGAATAAAAGGCACAAATCTAAGCCTTGAGAAATAAGAGGAAGCCCTCTTACCCGTACAGCCAACGTTCTCCCGATAGTTTTGACCTTTTGTACCGCGTGCCATTTCAACCGTCCCGAAAGGTCATCCTGGCTCTCGGCATCGCACTTTAAGCTGCGATCCCTGATTGAGGGCACACCCCTTTTTTTCTTTATTTTATATTATTACCTGGTATCAATTTCCTCCACATTGTCAAAGTTTGCCTTTGCCTAACGCAATTATTTTCCTTATGACATCTAAACTTTGATCGTCCACACTTAAGAGAGTGTTAGGGACCAGGACGGTAGCCATATCTTACAGAAACACGCGCCCGCTGAAAAGGACGGGTGATGACATGTAGTTAGTAGTTATGTGATATTCACGCGCGTGATTGACGCGAGTGATTGGTTTTCCTTGATCGACCACGCAAATCCCTTGAATTCTGCTCACGATCCAATCGGGCAATCACGTCGTCTCCTAGGATACGCATATCTCGGGAGCATTCCCTCGACTCACGAAAGACGAGGGCCATTCGACAACAAGCGGACGAGGCGTTCGTTCAGTGGGTATTCACTGGCTCGTCACGAAAACCAGTCTAAGTAAAGGGAAAATCCGTGACTCGGAAAGATGTTGGGAAAGGTATAGATCACCGCAGAAGGAGAATAGATAAGGCATAAGGGGATGGCGCAATAGGGTATTCTCGTGCGATTATTAATTGCGGTCTCGTGGATGGCGAGAGGAGGTACGTGGGAAGCGAGGCACCTCGTCCAGATGCGCAACAATTACGGGAAATGAACACGTGCATATTATTACGAACATTGTTCGAACCTCAATCAGTTTGACGGCCATCCTCTTTCTTTTAATAAAATAATAAATTTCTTTTATATTTATCGAAGGAATGCACGATTTATTCTATCGAAAAGCGTAACCCAGCCATTAAGTCAACGGTTTCATCTAGAAAAACCGGCACATTGAAAAATTTTTCATCTTATAACGCAAAACATGTTATCAATCTGTGAAAGGTGACTTGTATTGACTTATATTTTAATTAAAATATCTCGACCGGTATTGTGCAAAGCTAACTGACACCGCGCGGTAAAATATTGCGCAGCGCCATTAAATCATTTCCCCATCATTTTGTTTATTTCCTAAAGGTAAATAGGTCCCCTTCTATGTATTTATATATTTTTAAATATGAATGTTTGTATTGGCCCATCATCGTCCTTGCTTGTCAAGCATATTTGTGGAGGAAACGGTAAAAAGAGAGAAGAACTGGAGGTAGTGATGAAAGTGAACGGGGAATTCGTAAAATCAGTTAGGTTTGCTGATGACCAAGCTTTAATCTGTCAGTCAGCCAAGGGGTTGCAAGCATTGTTGAGTGAATTAGAAATTCAGTGCGACAGGTATGGGATGAGAATCAATATTAATTAAACAATGGTTATGCGATTTTGTAGAAAGAAAAAGGCTAAGCTTATCATTAAAATAGGAGGGCAAAAACTAGAGCAGGTAGAACAGTTTACGTATCTCGGTAGTGTTTTGGACCAACACGGTCAAAGTAGTAGGGACGTAAGGAGAAGAATTGCGCTAGGCAAAGAGGCTTTCGCGAGGAGGAGGGAGTTGATGACGGGGACGTTGAGTAAGGATATTAAGAAAAGACTCATAAAAACTTTGATATGGAGCGTAGCTATGTACGGCGCGGAAACGTGGTCATTGAAGCAGGAGGATAGACGTCGACTGGAGGATTTTGAAACGTGGGTGCGGAGGAGAATGGAGAAGGTGAAATGGACCGAAAGGTAATTAAATCAATAAGTGATGAATATGGGGTGAGGGGAAGAGAGAGTGATAAATCCAATAGGGAAAGATGAATGGAGAGCATTTCTATTGGCCATGGAATTTCTTCAGAATATTGTCTTCGAGATGGGAGAATTTTTTTCGGCAAACAAATGAGAAGTAGAAATAGGATGAGAACACTGGAATGAAAGGAGGAAAGGTGGGATATGGATAATTGAAGAAGGGACCCGTACCTGATGTTGCTTCTTAACAGCGCCAGGGTGTACCTCGTTGGAGAAAACGAACTCTAAACGCTGTTATACCGGTAATATGAATAATACTAATTTCTTAGTTATTTTTATCTGAAATATTAAATTTGCGCAAACATATACACAGCCATCGTTCCCCTTACATCAATTTTGCAACTTTGCCCAATGTCAACGAGAACTTAAACTTACTTTTGACTCATATTTCCGCTTTTTGTAAACATACCTATCTCATGCATTTCTTCGACATAAAATGCATTGACCAAACTTCAAAGATTAAGAAGTCGATACAAAGACTGCCGCTCTTAAGAATATGTCCTTAATAAGCTTTCCAAAGAACTTTAAACGTATTATCCGCCAACGGTCCTATGAATGTCTTTTGGAATGCTGATTATGGGTCATTGTATTTTTTCCCGGTGGTCTCAGAGCGTAGACAGGAGTGGTTCCAATGTTCCCGTAACATCCTTCGCCTTCCCGGTAAGAATATTTCCATTGCAAAAACATTAGAACTTATCTTATCTCGGAATGGTGCAATAAATGGGGATTAACACTTAATACAAATAAATGCGCAGTTTTGAAATTTTGGAACAAAGGAAGCGAGGAACAGGATATAAACTACGAAATAGAGGGTTCAGTATTGACTACGGCAAATCAAGTTAAATATTTCGGGGTTGTTCTAACACCACGCCTTTCATGGGGAGCACATATCAGGACAATATGCGGATCAGCTTTAAAGAAACTTGGCTTCATAGAACGGGTGGTGGGGAAATATAATGAGAAAGTTAAGAGTGGTGTTATTTTGCTCTAGTTAGACTTCATTTGGAATATACCGCAAGTATTTGGGATCCGTGGGAGAAAATTTGGCAAAAAGATTTAGATAAAGTCCAGAGAAAATCCGCTAGATTCGTTAAAAATTGTTATGATAAGAACACAAGTGTGACAGGTCTCTTAGGGGATTTGGGCTGGGAACCACTTGAAGTGCGGAGAGAACAAGCGAGGCTTAGACTTTTAGAAAGGTTCAGAACAAACGAGTTTAAATATGACACTGAAGGAATTATAATGGCCCCACACTACTTAGGTAGATCAGACCACAAAGATAAACTAAGGGAGATAGATTCCAGTACAGATAGATACAAATACTCATTCTTTCCGCGAACAATCAGAAATCCTAATAGTAAGAAACCGAAGTCACTTTAGAAATATTGAAAACATTGAATTTACAAGTTGGAACAAAGTTAAACACTGCAAAGCTGTTAGGTATACTTTCAGGTGCATGTGTATGTAAGATGTAGTTTGAGTGTTTACATGTGTGTGCGGTGTAAGTGTTCATGCATGAATGTATGCCATGATTTATTTGTGGATATATGATTTTGTTGTTATTGCATGCGGTTTTTTTTCTTTTTCTTTTCTAAATTACGGGTGGTGTCCTAACACCCCCCGCCACACGCCCTTGCGGCGGCTTGCGGGGTATTAAGTAGATATAGATGTAGATCTTAAGGTAAAAAAAAGAATTAAAACTGTCCGCATGATGCATCTCGCAAACTTCCTTGATGACTCTCACAGCAAAGGAAGAGTGGGTTGACTTGTGGCGAGTTACCACGATTATAAGAAAATCGTGGGCGAAACGTCAGTCCTATCCATAAATAATTAACTAGAAGCAATGCAACCTCACGATTAATAAACGCGGAAGTTCACAGCAGCGGCAATATAGAGTTACGTCAGCTCACGTCATAGTTTCTTCGTGACACGACGGGAATGTGAGATAAGTTCTGGTTTGAGAGAAAAATTAAAATTCTAGACTGAGTGTAGTAAGTTAAAGCTAAACATCAAATTAAAATATAGCTCGTTTTATGTCTACCCATAATCCGTAAATTCGGCTAATTATAAATCATTCCCAAATGTAATTCATCTAATTAAATGATGATTCGCCTATCATTGGAATTGCTGTACGAATAGGAATTAGCTACAACTCGATTCTGATTGAACAATCAAATTTTGATGGAGGTTATCTGAGACAATTAAAATTGCGACTGAAAACGATTTTCAAGTAATCAAAGAGTAAGAACTATTAACGGGGCTTTATAAGGTGTAAATTGACCGTTAAACCCCTGAGACCACGAGAGCTCTTTTTTACATCTGTGGATTTACATGTAAGTCAATGGTTGTTGGAAGATGGTAAATTATGACTTCAGAAAGTTTCTCCCACTAAGCATGACGTCAAAATTGCGCATGGACTACAATGCCTTGAAGTAAAATGCTAAATACGTAAATGTTTTTTTCATTGGCCGTAGTTAATAATTGACTATTTACGAATTGGTAATTTCATACAGGCATACATTTCATACGCACGCATTCCAATTATAAATATATTTTTCTTTTAATTTTGCGATAAAATACCCATCCGAATTCCACACATGAGTGTTTAAAAAATCTCTGTATGGAGTTTATAAACGCGTTAAACAAAATAATACATGTGTTTTCTTTCAAAGACAAACGTCTTATGTCTTCTTAGTAAGTCTCTTTTCCGATGGACGTCAATGAATTATTGTTGACTTGAATTGTTTTTCTCCGGAGAACAAAAAAAAAACTAAATACTTCGCTCGCACTCGGGACTTCATTGCCACAGCATCCATCCACCGCGAGATTCAACCCTTCGTCCGATTCGCTGCCGATAACGTATTTCATCCCTCGTGGTCCATGATCACGATGGTCGTCGTGAGCGAGACGATATCTCCACCTGGAAACCACCCGAGAAGAATACCCGAGGACAGGCGCCCTGGGGTGATGACCTAGGAAATCAACCAAAACGTTCTCTCAGGGTACTCACGGGACGGAGTCGACGCCTTGGCAACCGCCCCGCGACTCAGGCTGACGTCACTCATAGAGCTGTGGACCGATGGGTTCAGGGAATCTCCGACTTCCCCCGATGGCGCTGCCGTATTGGTCGAGCAGGCAGCGTCGCGTAGCGACGACATGTCCAAAGCTCTAGCCCGAGCTCTCCTCCTGCGGTTGGCGAGGGAAACAAAGTTTTTGTCAATGGAAGTGAATCACGCGTGGGCAGGGGGGTGGGGGGAAGGGGGTGATGTAGGGGGTTAGGGGGAGGGGGATGGGACGATGACACACAGACCAGGAAGGCGTGCCTTCTCCGTGCGCCTTTAAACTGTTTACATACATTCGCACGCTGTACGACTTCGGGAGAGATCTGTTAAAACTAAAACGATGCGCAGTTTAATACATAGCACCCTGCCGGTCAGCAATAGGGTGTGTGGCAGGGGGTGAAAACACAACAGACTACTTTTTTACAGGAACATGACCCTACCCCAGTCGGACAATGTACCGTGTTTTCCCATCAATAACGCACGCGTTATCTTTACAAAAATGTTGAGATAATCGAAAAAATGACGATGCGCGTAATTCTATGAAAATTGAAAAACTCCAAACAGACGTATTTTTACACACACACACACACACACACACACACACACACACACACTATATACATACCGATTATGCTGAAACACTCACACGAGCAGCAAATAATGGGACGGCACAATAGAACACAAATAGAATAGCGACATTAAAAGGACACTCACACTGTAAATTGTTCGAGCTTTCGGCCCTCAGAGGCCTTCTTCAAGTGAGTCTCACTCAGAGGCCTTCTTCAAGTGAGTCTCACTCGAAGAAGACCTCTGAGAGGGCCGAAAGCTCGAACAATCTAGTGTGAGTGTCCTTTTAAACGTTGATATATATATATATATATATATATATATATATATATATATATATATATACATATATATATATATACACACACATATATATATACACATATATATACATATACACATATATATATACATATATATATATACATACATATATATATACACATATATATACACACAGATTCTCGGCATCTTAACAAATTCAAGATAGCTATAGAGCCCTGTACGAATTCATTAGTAAAATTTTGTCAGTGAATATATATATATATATATATATATATATATATATATATATATATATATATATATATATATATATATATATATATATTATAAGGTAATCTACCGGTTAGGGTAGGTTTCTGGATGGAAATATATATCTGGATATAAATTACTTGGTGTCTCCTAACAAAACAAAATCCAGTATCCAAATTTATATCAGGTCCCTCTCCATCTTTGAATGCTTCCTTCCTCCCTTCATCCCATCCAACATCCCTATCCTGTTCCTTCCCTTTCCTCGTTTGCCTAACATTCTCCCCTCAACTACAGTCTTCAACATCCCGCTGCCCCCTTCAGCCACTTTTCCTGCCTCCATAGGATTTCTCCCAATAGTCCATTTGGGATTTGGTTAATCTTTCAATTTTTCTTTCGACTGTAATAAATAAGTCTATATCAAGCCATGGAGAATTCCATAAAGGTGTTATCTGCGTCTTAAAGGTATTTTAACGTGTGATCGACAAAAAGAGATAGTTGAATAATCTCATTGTTCATAGAAACAAAAAATGTTCACACATAACGAACGGAAGAGATCTTGCAAAAATGTTTTCCACATACCATTTTTTACACATTTTTCATTTTTGAAATGTATTCCTGTTCATTACTCAATTGAATATGAATTTGTCTAATTGCTGAAAAGGACTTTTCAGGGAGTGGTCCTAACCCGTGCTCGAACAGTTCACCCACTGCGACTTTTTGCACTTCATCAGACACAGCAAATGTCAGATCATACGAGGGTCATCCGGAAAGTAGTACCCGTTCGTGCCGCATGAAGTGCTGACGACGCGAGTAGCCGCTGGACGAGGTCAGATAGCTTCAGTGGCTTGTCTGCCTTCTCTGAGCCAAGTTGCGTGACGCTAGCATTGCCTGTGTTGTTTCTGTGATTGTTTACAATGTTTAAAAAAATTGAGAACGCCGCCAGTTGTGAAGTGAGGGCAGTGATTAAATTCCTCAATGCAAGAAACGTTCGCCCATGTGATATTCATCGCCAATTAAAGGAGGTGTATGGAGACAATGTAATGGACGAGTCGTCTGTTCGGCGGTGGTGTCGCAACTTCAACATGGGGAGGGGGAACACACACGACGATGAGCGTTCGGAGAGACCGTCTGTCATTACAGACCAACTGGTGAGCTCAGTTGACGAATTCGTGAGGAACGATCGGCGCGTCACAATTGATGACATCTGTGAGCATTTTCCCAATGTTTCTCGAACAATTGTTCATTGTTAAACACCATCTGCATTATGCAAAAATTTGTGCAAGATGGGTCCCTCGCGTATCTCAATGAGCTGGCGGCGAAGGACTATGCAGCAGGAATACAGAAACTTGTCACACGTTATGACAAATGCCTTAATTTGCTTGGAGATTATGTTGAGAAGTAGTTTAAAGTATCCTCTTTCAAATAAAATTTTTTATGTTTGTTAATATTTACCTTTGTGTCTTTATTTCACGAACGGGTACTACTTTCCGGATGACCCTCGTACGTTCCATGGTCCATTCCTGTGAGTCAGCATCCTCTCCTAACAGGAATCCCTCATCCCCCCTTCCCGACCCCCCGGATGAGACAGACCTGCTCCCACACTTAGTCATTTCATGCGTCAAACTCTCAGTTCCCAAATCGTCCCGCACCCAAAATAAAGCGAAATCCACAAATTTTCAATAAGTTACGGTCATTAAAGCTTTTTAAGATTCTGTTAGTCCTAAAAATGTCATTTTTGTTTAATCACTGTGGATTACTTTAGGAAAATCTGAAAACAACTGACAATCAGGAAATATGACATGTTTTTCGTGTAAAGGAAATGATTAAAGAGGCATGGGAAGAACTGGAGATAGGAATGAAAGTGGGCGGGGAATTCGTTAGGGTTGCTGATGACCAAGCTTTAGTTTGCCTGTCAGCCAAGGGGTTGCAAGCATTGCTGAGTGAGTTGGAAATTCAGTGCGACAGGTATGGGATGAGAATCAATATTAATAAAACAAAGGATATGTGATTTGCTAGAAAGAAAAAGGCTAAGCTAAACATTAAAATAGGAGGGCAAAAACTAGAGCAGGTAGAACAGTTTACGTATCTCGGTAGTGTTTTGAACCAACACGGTCAAAGTAGTAGGGACGTAAGAAGAATTGCTCCACGGAAAGAGGCTTTTACAGATAGGAGGAAGTTGATGAACGGGAACGTTGAGTAAGGATGTTAAGAAAAGACTCGTAAAAACTTTGATATGGAGCGGAGCTATGTACAGTGCGGAAACGTGGTCATTGAAGCAGGAGGATAGACATAGACTGGAAGATTTTGAAATGTGGATGTTGAAAAGGACTGAGATGGTGCTAAAAGCATGGCATTTATTTATTTTCATTTATTTATGTACCCTACAAGCCACCGCTAGGATGTGTGGCAGGGGGTGAATACACACCAGAATAATTTTCATGCCATATCCCGTGCTGGTCGATCGCTGACATTTGCCATGTTATCCTAAAAATTAATGAATTTTTTTTATATACGATAAATATCCTTTGTGTGAGCAATCAATTTTTTCCACCAACATTTACCGTACCTTTTCTAGCAAAAGAGTCGATATTACAATTCGACAAGTTAATGAAATGAAAATTGAAATTTATAGAATAGTAATAGTTTTAAATTTGCCACAATTGGAGTAATTCGCAGAAAATAAAAACGGATGAATGAATGTAAACACTTAGTATTTAATGAACAACTGAACAGTAATCTTTTCTTTAAAACACATAAGGTTTTTAAAACCAGCTTGATAAAAATAATGACGGGAACATTTGGGATTTAAGAGGCTGAATCACTTCAAAGACAACCATTACGTATTTCTTCGTAGCGAAAGTAACAGCGAATTCCCCGAAAAAACTTTCTAGCGAATATCTGGATGATAAAATGGACAAAGACAACGCCAATGGATGTTGGACGCCGTTTGCCGTTCGGAGGGACGCTTGGATTTCAAACTTGCCCCGGCTGAGAGCGACACGCCACGCGACGGACGGCAACTAACTTAAATCCTCACAGACTCTGCGCGTCCGATGCGAAGCGGCGGGATGTTGAACTAACTGAGTTTACGAAATCCAAATGGCGTGCTCTTTACATTGAGTGGATGAAACAATCATCCACTGTATTCCCGAATATGATTTAATATTATTTTTACTAAATAATTTGATTCCAATAATTTTTAAATATTTTTTTTTAATTATTAAAAGTTTAATTTTTTTAAACTGAATTATTTTTAAGTCAAGGTTGCATTTAATGTTTCTAATCCCATAAACAGTGAAAGAAAAATAACGTTTTTTATCTTGACAATGACTGATTTTTTATTTCGATAAATCTCCACGCAACTGCTCAAGAAAGAATGGCTAAATGATTTGAGAAAAACATTAGTATAGAACAAAAAGATCAAGCAGTTGCTTATAGAGAACTACCAACATTTAAGATTTTACACCTCTGAATCAAAAATGTAATTTCTATTTCTTACACGCAAGGACTCATTGTAATTTTTGGTTTAAATGGCGATTGCGGTACTGGGCGGATCCATTTGTCATTGTGGCTCATACCAATAGTTTGCTCTGATGAGAAAGAGCAGCATCGCTCTCAGTGGACTCATATCTACGAGCGTAGGCTGAAATGTAATGCACGCATGCAGAGCGCTGTAGAGCGCGAGCAAAAACAAATAGCAATATCGAGCAACAAGTATATTTAAATTAGAATTCTTTAATTTCAAAATCATACATTTATTTTTTAACATAGCCACCAATTAAGGCCAGCACATTTCTCCCAACGTGCAACAAGTTTTTTCATTCCGTCACTGAAAAACTCTTCCGACTTCTCTCGAATCCAGGACTGGACAACTGCCTTCACCTCATCGTCCGAGGTGTAATGATTACCCTTTGAGGTGTCTCTTGAGTTAAAGGAATAAAATAAAAATCGCTAGGCGCATGATCGGGGGAATAAGGAGGGTGTGGAATCGGTTCAAATTTCGGGTTTCGCAGAGCCTCTCCAGTTGCACACGAGGTGTGTGGACGAGCGTAGTCATGTTATAAGATTATTGGCGCCAGGCTGCCTTTAACAAGACAAACTCGACGTCGGAGGGGTTTAAGAGTCTGTATATACTGAGAAGAATTTATCGTTGCTCCTCGTTCCAGAAAATCGTTCAAATAAACTCGTTGAGCACCCAAAAATACAGTCAAAAATGTAATGAATGAACGACATAAAAATGAATCTAACGACCTCAAACCTACGCATGCGTGTTGATGAGGAATGTTACTTCCACGTGCTACGAGTAGTGATTTTGTAGGTCAAATTTTGTGCGTGGTCTACAAGCATGTGTGCATTAGTTTTCAGCCTACCCTCGTAGATACGTCTCTTTGGCTTTGTTCCATCCCTATCCCGATGACTGATAAGTAAATTTCTAAAATGGCGGTTATACGCACAATCTAAAAGATAGTAATCGGTCGCGTTTCAATTTAATAGCTCGCACATCTAGTAAAAGCGAGGGCGTATTAAATAGTACTAACCTTTCACAGACAGCATATTTTGCAAGTTTTTTCCCCAACAAATCATTTCCCCAAAGTCACGCCGGCGTTATCCTTGGCTAACGGGCCCCGGCGTCACACACTGTTGTATGCATAACCCCTGAATAAGGCGACAACACCAAATGGCCATAAACACAATACTCCATAATGCAACAACTCAACCTCCAGGTCAGCATACGTCCCGTCTCCTCTCATTTCATCCAAAATGCCCATTCTCTCCGTTCCTCCCTCCCCACCTCGCTTTCCTACGATTCTCCTCTCCATAGATCACTGTATTTAGCATCCTATTGCCATCCTCGGCGTAATACCTGATAATATACATATATATTCGAGGGCTGTGCAGATACGCCAGATCCCCATAGCTGCGGCAGGAATATAGTTGCTATCTTGGTCTCTGTAAACGTCCCTATACTCGGTGTCCGCATCCTGCTGTGGTAGTGTGAGCAGACTGTGGTTATTCCATGCCTTGATCACTCTGCGAACTGTTAAGTACGATCTGTGATTAGGTTTTTACTTGCATATAAACTAATGCAAGCCAATTGAAATGCATATGCCAACTTTGTGCAATGTACGCTAGTAGAAGGAATAATGAGTGAAGACGGAGTGGGGAGGCAGTGGTGCATTCTCAGTTTAAATGTATGGCCACAGCAGCACCGATTTTCACTCGACGAGAGAACACCGCAGTGGTCGGCCTAGCCTCGCGGTGAGAAGCAGACGAACGGAAAGGTGAAAATCAACGGAAAAATCGCAAGAATCCTCGATTTACCATTTCAACGAATCTCTTGCCAGACGTGAATTCATGCCTCAATTTGAATAGCGACTACAGGTATTCATAAAAATTGTTCAATAATGTGCCTTTTAAATGAATATAATTAAAACTTGTCTTCTTACTAGGTTCATACGTCACATTTCATATCGTAAGTTACTTTCTGGACAGCACTCGTAAAACAAGCGCTACTCGGTATAATCTCGTATCCCAGGCCTACTTTTCCAGCCTTCTCCAGACTTATCCCAACAACTCCAGCTCTTTCCCTACCCCTCCAACCATGCCTAAAAATCCAAATGTTTGTTTTACCTTCCGTCCGTTTTCTATTCTTCTCAAAAGGCGTCCTATTAACGTTTATCCTAAAAACCTTCTTCAACACGCGCTTATTACGAGCTAGTTTCGGATGCCTAAAAAAATCACGCCCCGCATTAAATGTTCACTAATCTTTAACTTTAAATAATTACCTAAGATGGTTGTTATGCAGTCGTGATCTCCCGTGTTATCAATGCCAAGCAACCATATGAAGTTGTTCAAATATTGCATTCAACGGAAGGAAATAAATTGGAGACGCAACAATTTTGTCGACACAAAGCAATTTAATGAACAACATGACGTCATAATTTCGACAATAATCCATGATAAGAGTCTAAAGACACTTGCCAACCTAAAAAAAATTATAAACTTGGCAAGTGAAAGAAGTTAATTGAAAACATGTCAAGGGGTCGTTTAAAACTCAGATTGAAATTTGAGCGGTGATACTAACTGTGCTTATTTATTTATGTACCCGGCTAGCCACAACTAGGGTGTGTGGCAGGGGCTGAATACACACCAGACTAATTTTTACCCGAATATGACCCTACCGCGGTCGGGCAATGTTATTTTGGTCCCCTATTGTTCGTGGAAGAAATCACATCTTAAATACATCTGTTCTATTATTAATCTCTCTAATTTTATTGGCATGATCTTTCCCACAGTAGTACGATGGGGGTAATAATACATTTTCAACATCACTGCCAAAGATACCTCCTTCCAATTCATATTCAAGAGCTTTTATCACTAATTTAACCTTCACTCCATTGAGCAATACCCAGCCTAGCTGATCTAATATTTTGGATACGCTACTAATTTTATCATAGACTCGTTTTAAAAATCTAGCTCCTCTATACTGCACACCGCGATCCAATTCGGCAATTAATTCAACTTCGTGAGGATCCCTTATATGAAGGCAATTCTTTGCCGTGTGTGCACCACGCAATAATGTATGTCGAAACGATATTTCAAATATGAAGAAAATACTACAGGTTTTAATGGATACATAAGGTAGTGTTAACCGAGAGGGATCTAACTTGAGTACTTGTGAGGTGCGTGTACTTACGTTTCGCCCCTCCTGGCCCTCGTGGCGTTCGAGATGAACGTCTTCTTGGCGCGCCCGCTAGCGCCCTCCTCGTTCGTCGTCGAGTGTCGACTCGCGTTCGTCGAAGTGGTGCCGAGGCTCGCCATCACCCGGCTCTTCACCTCCCGCAGCCGCGGCCGGCTGCTCCTCTGCTCCGCCTGACCCGCCGCTATCTTGCTCATGATCGCGTCCCACCTCCCCGGACGCTGGCTCTGCGGCCTGCGGGCCTCGCCCTCCTCCCCGCGACCCCCACCCTCCTCCTTGGCCGCCAAGGGTGCCTCGATCATCGCCTTGATCTTCGAAGCCACGTTCCTCTTCGGCATCTTGTGCTTCTTGGGCGGCGAGACGTTCACCGAGTTGCCCGTGGCCTTCTGCTTGGTCCCGTGCCCCTGGGTCACCTGCTGCTGTTCTTGAGCATGCTGCTGTTGCAGGGACTCCTGCATCTCCTGGGCCTGCTGTTGGTCGCCGCCCTCCCCGGACACGTTGGCCCGAGGGGATGGGCTCGTTGGTCCGGCGGTGGCGGTCTGTGTCCGGTCCGGCGAAGCATCGTAGGGCATTGACAAGTTGGGCTCCTGCTGATTGAGAACGGAGAACTCCTCGGCGACCTCGGCTGGTGGTGAGGAAGTGTCCATCTTCTCCCCCTCGACAAGGGTGACCTCCATCTCCACCCTCATGTCCGTCCCGTCCTCGGAATCTTCGGCGACCTTGTCGGGTTCCAGTGTGAAGGGGGTGTCCTTCTTGGGATCCTCTGGCAGTTCCTCCAGGGGAGACTGGGGGACATCCGACGACTCGGCCGCGGACGATGACACCCCCTGGGCCGAGGAGGGCCTAGGAAGGGCCTGGGAGTGGAAAGAGACCCTGACGTCTTGTCGGCGATCGAGGTCGGAGAACACCCCGCTGGACTCCATCTCCTCCGTGGTGGTGGCCGTCGAAGAGGTCATCACGGCGGCGAAGCACCTCGGCGGGGGTTGTTGATGCGAGGACCCGCCTAAACCTCCACCGGGTCCGCCGCCATGCTGTCCCCCCATGCCTCCGTACAGGGTGCCGTCTATGACCTGGGCCCGTCTGTCCCCAGGGGCCATGGCCCCCTCCCGCACGGCCTCCTCGTGGTCGGCGTCGCTCTCAGTTCCCCCGGCCCCTGTGTCGCTGTAGAAATCCGAGTCGGTCATCGTGTCTATCTTGAGCTTGAGGACATCCACGGGGATGCCGAAGTTGACGCCTATGCCGGGTGGGGCGGAGGACCCCGGGGAGTTGTCGGCCCGGCTGGCGGGTCGGCTCCACTCGCCGTCTCCTTGGTAACCGGGATCGATACTCGTGATGCTGGTCACGCTGGCAACGAAGCACGGGGCCACCTGTGCCGACTTGGAGGATGGGGCGAGCGCTGATGTCCAAGAGAAAAAATGGAAAGCCCAAAGATTAGAACGTTTTTACAACTGTAGCCACCTAAGCAATTGGTAATATTTTAAATCAACACCAAGAATGTTTCAACAATTTATTGAACACACAAAGAGGCAAGAAAGGACCTTATGATTTCCGATGGAATGTTTGATAGTGGAATGTGTAGAGGGCAGGATGATAGGCGGACGGATTGGAGGGAAGAAAAGGATAAGTAGGGCTGTTGTAGTAGGGAATTAATGGAGGTGGAATGTACGCGAAGTCGAAGAAAAAATTATTTTATCTTGAGAAGTCAGATTTTGTCTCATTAGGTGAGGCTAAGAAATTCAGCCTTCTTCAGTGTGTGATCATCCAAAACCCACCTCAAAAGATACTTGACCGAATATTAAAGGGTTTAAACACGCCATTACATATCGCGCCGGCGCAACTTTTCGTGACTCACAGTAATAGCTCCAGACTTGATGAGTGGTCTACAACTGTCTGCATGATACCAGGTGGAAACAATACGGAAAAACAGTAGGATAAACATGGCTGCTCCAATTTCTTTCATTTGTTTATGCATTAGTAAAAGGGGGAGGGGTGAAAGATATCTAAATTAATCGATGAAAGACATTTCAGAATGGCGATTAATCTGTTGTTAGGGCAGATGCCTTTAGCACCGGTGAACCAATTACACTTTTCCTCGAGTTTTTGCAACGCTTAAAATAATCTAATGTACGCCAAAAGGATGAATACTCGTGAATATTTGACTTAACGTCGTATTTTTTTTCAATCAACCCGAAAAAAACGCTATTTTTTGCAATCACATCGGAATAAAATCCACGATAAAATAAATCCAATGGGAACTGCATTCAATTTTTCGTGACATTTAAGCAGAAAACTGTAAAAATTCTTAAGATTTACTCTTAATTGAAGCAAAAATCTCAATACGGGATACAAGATTTGACCAAAAAATATTAACAGATGCTAATTATAATGCCACACTTCCAAAAGGCTTTTGCTTGACTTGAATCCAAATAATTATATACACATCCGTAAAAACTAACGTTACGTTAAGTAACGTTATCTGATTGCCGCTTACCAGTCTGGGAGATTTATGAAATTTCCCTTCCACCACAGGAATTTTTCGGACAGGCATTTCCTTTTATTGCGAGAAATCAAGTGTATAAGCCACGCATATTTTCCACTCAAAATCTAAATTTTTACAATTCTTGGAACCTATGATATAATAGTTCTTTTGTAATATTCAGGAAGTTTTATGATTTTTTATTCTACATGAACTTTTCATGGCCAGAAAATAATTTTGGCAAGGCTATTTTTTACAATGATAAAACTTTTATAAGATTGAAATTTAAAGAACAGATTTTGATAGCCCTATCGTTCCTTCTTACACTTTCAACGAGTTTCCAAGCAGGACTTCCTTGTTTATCGGTAACTTGTAGGGTA
This sequence comes from Hetaerina americana, assembly GCF_022747635.1. Classification (NCBI taxonomy): domain Eukaryota; kingdom Metazoa; phylum Arthropoda; class Insecta; order Odonata; family Calopterygidae; genus Hetaerina; species Hetaerina americana. The sequence continues at coordinate 1,594,393 of NW_027287272.1, read as the reverse complement.
TGATCAGGGTTTATGAATGTCCCGACTTTGATTTTAAAGAATTAATTAATTCAAAGCGCAATTTTAATATCAGCAGACGAGCGGTTAATGACAATTACAAGAACTTGTAGCTTGTTGAGAGATGAACAGGGACGAGGTAAGCTCAGGCAGGAGACTATTAGAATGGCAAATGGATTTATTGTCTGTGGTAGATATGTCATTCCCCGGTTTGAGTTAAAACAACTTACCGGAGGAGGGAGCGTCCGCCATCACGTCTTTCACCTCTTCCTCGTCGTCCATCTGGGCCTCCTCGTCCATGTCCGAGGGGCCATCAATGACGGCAGGTGCCTCAACCATCGCCTCCCCCTTCTCCGCTACGCCATCCTCCGCCAAATCTTCCGGAGGCGGCGGCAGGGACGGCGACTCCGGCCCGTCCACCGCACTGAGCGGTCCCAGTTCCCCGGAGAATCGAGCCGATTCCTCCGGGCCGAAGCCCTTGTGCGGTCCTTCCGAAGGCCTGACGAAGTGATCCGCTGTCGACGCCACCACTCCTCCCCCCTCGGCAAACCTCTGCTTGGCCTCATCCATCGAAGGCGTCATGCAGTAGCCCTCTATGCAGACGGTGAAGTCGATCATCTGGTCCGGAGTTAGAATCCCAAGGCTCTCGTCCATCTCGAAGGAGCTGTGCTTGCTGATCTCACGGCCGCACGTGCATGTCTCCGCGCCGTGCTGGCCGCCGAAGCACTCCTCGCCGCAGTTCCGCTGCTGAGGCCCGAAGACGGAGTCGCTGCTGTTGCAGTGCTGCTGCTGGTTCGACTGGTGCTGCGATTGGCGCTGGCGGAGTGCGCCACTGGCATTCCCGCTCGGGGCCCGGCGACCGCAGCGGGAGGTTAGGGCTCCATCCCCAGCAGCTGTCTCGGGTGAGGATGATGATATGACTCCGGCCATCTCTACGATGGAGCTGTCGGAAATAGAGCGTGATTGGCGTGGTGGGCTGCTCACGATGAGGTTCTCTCCGCTGTTGGAGGATTTCAATGAAGTCCACTCTAGTGTCCTGTGCACCATCGGGGATGGAACGGAGGACAGGCAGGCGTGTTTGATCTGAAAGAAACGCGGGAAAAAATTTGAGGGCTGCAATCTGGCCCAGATCTGCCCGGGTAACTCGAGTACAATTCCAGATTCCGGCAAATTATTGAAATATGGTGTATTGAAGTAGATAGAAACGTGATATTCACAACCATTATCACCGGTGATGTTAAACGTATATGTGGGGAGAAATGATTAAAGAAGTATTAAGGGAAGATCTAAAGGTAGGAATGAAAGTCGGCAGAGAAGTTGAGAAATCAGTTTGGTTCGCCGATTCCCGAGCTCTATTTTCTCAGTCAGCCAAGGGGTTGCAAGCATTGCTTAGTGAATTGGAAATTCAGTGCGACAGGTATGGGATGAGAATCAATATTAATAAAACAAAGGTTATGCGATGTTATAGAAAGAAAAAGGCTAAGCTTGACATTAAAATAGGAGGGCAAAAAATAGGGCAGGTAGAACAGTTTACGTATCTCGGTAGTGTTTTGGACCAACACGGTCAAAGTAGTAGGGACGTAAGGAGAAGAATTGCGCTAAGCAAAGAGGCTTTCACAAGGCGGAGGGAGTTGATGACGGGGACTTTGAGTAGGGGTGTTAAGAAAAGACTCGTAAAAACTTTGATATGGAGCGTAGCTATGTACGGCGCGGAAACGTGGTCATTAAAGCAGGAGGATAGACGTAAATTGGAAGCTTTTGAAATGTGGGTGTGGAGAAGAATGGAGAAGGTGAAATGGACAGAGAAGAAAACAAATGAGGAAGAACTTTGTATGATGGGTGAAGAGAGCGTTTTTGTTGGGAGAAATCCTATGGAGCTAGGAAAAGTGGATGAAGGGGGTATTGATCGGCAGTGGTATGTTGAAGACTGTAATATAGGGGAGAATGTTAAGCAAACGAGGAAAGGGTAGGAATAGAATAGGAATGTTGAACGAGATGAATGGAGGAAAGACGCATACAGATATGAAGAGGCGTCTGTTGTACGGTCCATAGAATGCTGGATAATGCTTTGTTAGGAGAAACAAAACATTTTTTTGGAATCGATTCCAAGCAAAACCTACCGTAACCGGTAGATTACCTAATAATATAGTATAGTTGAGCAGCAAAATTTGGTTGAGGTCTCCGAGATGTTTTAAAGATAGATGGAATTGGATAATGCAGCCTAAAATTCTGACGGAAGATGTATCAATGTAAAAGGGCCTTTTTTAATGGACAATCATTACAAAATGTATTCATTAACCATTTCGGATTTCAATCGTTTAGGGTTGACAAAAAAACAAAAATAAGACAGAATTAATAGAGGGACACTTGACATCACTGGCAAAACGTCATTTGACGTCACTTTGAACTCACTCCATCATTGTCCTATTTGAGTGTGATGGTCGCCAGTTATTGAGAGAAGCAACTGCTGATCTGTAGACATCAGCGCCATTAGGGATGGGTGGGTAATGTGCTAGAGGAAGGATTTACGATCAATGGGGTCTTGGATTTAAGATTACAATAGTGTACTCTGGGCTGCCAAATCTATCAAAATGTTCGATTGAGTTCCATAAGAAAATTCGGGGAAGTCCTGGCAGAGTAACCCAGTTTTTGAGGAGATATGAAAGGAAGTAACGAACAATGACACCTTAAACATCTCAGCGTGATTTCAAAGCCAATATGAAGGGTAACCGATACGTGATGAAACGGACTGTAAGATCAGAAGAGGAAAGGGTTATTTGTTTGGTCTCTCAGCTTACGCCTCTTTCATTCTCCGAATCAGGTTTCTCCGTTTTCTCGGCCACAACCACCGATGGACACAGAAAGGAGGACGCGCAGACTGCCTGTTCCGCCGGGGGAGTGACCTCTTCCGATGACCACCGCTCATCCGTGGAACCGCCTTCTCCTCCTACTCCCTCCTCCCTGGGCGTCGATACATCGTCCTCCTCCAAGACGTCCGGGGATGGGAGTACATGAGCCAGCACCGCGACAGCCTCCGACTCGTAGGCGTTGGTGCGTTGCCTCTTCACTCCGGAGGGGATTGGTTGCTTAGCGGCGAGCGGCGAGGGCTCACCAGATGACGGAGTCGAGCAGAGTACTGTAGCCGGCTGCGGAAGATCCAAGACCGGAGAGACACCGGTCTTCTTGGGGCACGGGAGAGGGCTGACCTTGCGCAGTGGCGCAAGGACCCCGTGCTGCGGCTTGCAGTGGAATAGTCTTATACCCCTGACGCTACCGTCATTAAGGCCCTCCGGTTTGTGAAGCTCGACCCCGCAGAACAGCCCGCTGTCGAATGGGATGGGGCCGAGGAAGCGGAGGACACCGCGCTTGGTACCGCCGACTATGACCTCACTTCCGAGGTGCGCGACGGAGAGTTCGCTGGGCAGGGACGGGCCACTGTCCGGTATTCTGTTTGATGTGGTGGTAGACGAGGGAGAGGAGGGGGATGAATTGGTCGAGGAGGACACGGGCGAAGGCCTCCTCTCCGGGGACTCGGGCCAGTGTGTGTTCAGGCCCGCGAGAGCCGTAGGTCTCGCTCCCGCCCTCACCGGTAGTTGTGTGGTCTGCCTCACCCTTGAACCGCCCAAGGCCAGCGGGATGCCACTGCGAAACACCGGAATCCGAGTGCTCGGCTGGTTCTGAAAGACAAAAGGGCGAATATCAATTTTTTCCTACTTTTTTTTCTTTAATTTCTAAGGATACCAGGTAAGTCCCAAAAATAGTCTGACTTATTTTATCCAGAACAGGAGGACGGACGGTCGACGGTTTCTCTGACTGGTTTCGAGGGAGGGGAATCTTGGGAAAGGCCGCAGGTCGGTGGTAGTTTGCTCCCAGTCTTTGCGGAGCGAGGATAGTTCGTTGGCGAAACCTCTATAACGTGACATCGTTACGCTCCGTTGTGAACGGGTTATTGGAACAGCGCTACGCTATCAAATTTTGCGTGAAACTGGGAAAATGTTCTCCGCTTAATATGTCGACATAAGTGTATGCATTTGGAGAACATTAAATTTTTACCGTTAAAGCTGGTTCACTTTTATATATTGGACAATAAAACAAAAACCAACAAAGTTTTACGCCGTAAACATTGTATTACGCGAACAAGGGAAAAGGTGGATAAGACATAACAGAAACACAGACGGTGGAAGGAAACATGTATAGATGGGTATCGAATCCCAGACCTCTAGATAGGCAGGAGAGAACTATACCCCGCCACAAGAAAGTCACGTAATTAGATGTGTAGATTAGGGTCATGGCTAAGAACAAATTGAGTGATGTGATGGAAGTCGAACATAGTGAATAACTAACTGATCGCAGCACTTTTACACTTGATGAAATTTTTATTTCACGACCGGGTTTCGATGCATTACATCATCATCGGATAACAAACTGAAGTTGAGTGCAAGCTTATATACATTCCGGAAGGGTATGGAGAGGACGTGGTAGGAAACGAAGGGGGGGAGGGGGATGGGGGTGAAGGGAAAGAAAGGGGAGACATTTACAAGAAATAGCGGAAACAGCGTATTGACCTTGTTAAAAAAACACACAGTATATATAGTCTTTAGGGTTCGAAGTGATCCTATTGGGTGGATGGCGGCAGTCTCCAATAAACCATCGGTAGCCGGGACGAAACCAGTAGACCTGGGTTTGGAGGCCAAGGATTAGGCCCTTCTGGAAGTGTGGTGGTGGCATACCCCCACTTAAATCACACACTGGAGGGGGGGGAGGAGAAAGCACTCAAGGAAGGAGGCGGTTGTGTGTCACGCGTGGTCAAAGTTTACTGACGAAAGTTGATGGAATGGAGGGGGGAGGACGAAGAAGTGAATTGCATGTCATTGAGAAGAGGGGTTTTCTTCTTAACTCGTTGGACAATTTCTAATTGTTCCAACGCGTCTAATTTTCTGCATTTATTTGACACATGAAGCACTTTTAATTTAAATTCACAGGTGTGTTTGGTCCCGAGTAAGTGTTTGGCGATCATTGATGTGGTGTTGCCTAAAATCGTGCACTTCTCGTGTTCTTTGATTCGAGTGGAGAAATTCCTACCCGTTTGGCCCACGTATATGGTGGCATCACACTCGCCCTCGATGTACAGTGAATAATTTTAACCTCATGGTGGTAAGCATCTTGGGGAGTTCACTGACAGTAGCGGGGAGATATCGATAAAGAAATTACTTTGTTCTTCCACATATTATGTACGGCCTGGGCTTCGACTTACAAAGTCGTCATCATAGTGAGTCGAATCTTAGGTCGTGTATAATATATGTGAAAGAGAAAAGTATTTTCTTTTCTGATATGAATTGCTTCCACAAAGCGATGCCTAGAATCATTATATTTATCGGGAAGATAAATAATTTCAATGTTGAATTCCCTTTGAGTCGAGAATGTTTCGAAAGTCCAGAGGTAGAGGGTTGGACTACTGATCTGAGGCCACGGGTTCGTTTCCCGAGCAAGCCTTTCTGAGTACCATCAGCTCCACCTAAGCTTTGTGATTTTTAAATGGGTACCAGATCTTCCTGGGAAACATTGACCACCACAGGAAGTAAGGAATCGCTGCCCTTCCCCCCTCCTTAATACCTTGCTAATGTGTAAATTTCACACGACGTCACCTACGAAACCGACCTTCGGGTTGACCACTGGGCTCTTGTTTCTTTTCCATTGGTGACCATCGCGGACGACATGAATCCGCCCCCGAGCCAACTGCGATGAAGGAAATCCATTGCAAGTGAGTGAAACATTAAATGAAACTGAAGACGAAGATAGAATCATTTCTAAGAAGGATAAAGAAATATCTTGTGGGGGGTGGTAAAAGACGGGCGCTGGTGGAGACGGATATGATGAGATGTGACGGGATTAGGGCGGTGGGACGTCGGCAGTCCGACGCCGTCTTGAGATACGGCCACCGGAGAAGGGGAGGAGGGGGAAAGAAAAAAGAAGAAGCAGGGTGGAGCGCATCAGTCGGATTCCACGCCTATCCCTTTTAAGGAAGCGACTAATCCCCGCATACGTAATCCCTCTTTGAAAAATAACAAGAGGGAATTCTCTCATCTCCACCCTACTCCATTTACTATTCGATCTCTCCTTTGGTCATAAAAATCTTCCATGACCCCTCCACTCCCATCCACATACATCCACGCGTGACAGCCACCCTCCCACCTCCCCCCCCCCGGCCCCCAAATAAATGGTACACCCCCCCCAGGGGAAGGGTTAAATTCAAACCAGTGTCCAAATGAGATAAAAGAACGTAGTTTTGCAATGGATGCTTACGGTGTATGCTTGGGGGTCGGTGAATGCGGGGTTTTATCCCATCACCACGCGAACATAAAATGCCAACTCACACTTCGGGAGTTCTACAAGGGAAAGTGGTGGGGCCACATGTTTTTTCCACAAATATATTTTAAGAGGAGGCTGCAGAAGAGGGAAGAAACCTGTAAGGCGTGCACATAAAACAATCTTTTTCTTAAAACTACTCTTTTTTCTCATTTTTTAGAAGAAAAGTTGTAATATTCGCAGGAAAACACTTAAAAGAACTTTTCATGAAAACGTATGACCAGAGAACGATTGTAAAATTTGCTATCGAGAGATGTGGAGGGATCAAATTATGGTTTGGTTGTTGAAAAAGTTAATTGTTCAGCCATATTTCAGCCATACATTCACGCGTAGTTCATACTCTACGCTACGCTGTAACGCTCTCCTTAGGTTTTCCCACAAACCATTCTTTGCTTAGGCTTTCCCTATTTTATTATTCTCTTTCTTCACCGTCATTTACTTTGAGTATGTGTGTATGTTTAGGGGTATCCGTAATATACAGGCATATATATATACCTGTATATATATATATACCTGTATATATATATACATATACCTGTATATATATATATACCTGTATATATATATATATACATACATGCATACATACATACAAATATATACATATATGTATATATATGTATATATTTGTATGCATGTATGCATGTATGTATGCATGTATATATATATATATACATACATTCCTATATATATATTCCTTTTCTTTCCGATTAGAAAATCTGTACACACTGAATTTGTGTCTGCCTAAATGTATTTACGCGTATGTATGCATATTATTATAAATTTTATGCCTGGTATAATTAGTATACGACGATAGGGTAGAAGGACCATTAGGTCTCAATTTCCCCCGTATACAGAGCTCCATCTATCTCTACCCCAAAAGCTACAGCTAGGGTAGAGTGGAAATTTCATAAATGAAAATCGTCTACTAATGATTATTGGCAACGAATGATAAGTTAAAATTATGAGTCACAGCGTAAGATATCCCAGCCTCCCCAATTTGGCAGTATCTGACAAGTAAAAGGAATGACTTCATCACTACGATCAATAGTATCAAGCATTCATCGTGTCACGTGCATAAAAATAAAGCCCCGAGCTTAAAAATAAACCACTAGCCTCTGACCGATCTTCCGGTCACATAAACCCACACTGGAAGCGTATGCCTTTTCCGATAATAAAACAACCCTTTCAACACATCCAGGAATTGCGGCAAATCCAATTCTACCTCCTGCCTCCCACCCTCCTGAATTCGGCCAAAATAAACGGGGTCGTCCTCGTAGGACGCAACGCGAGGACAGTGAACCTTCCCGCGCGCATGCCCTGGGCTTCCCCGCGCCCTCTCTCTCTACGCCCGCCGCTGCCTCTTTCCGGGCGGCCAATTAAAAGGCCGCCGGCCGGCATCGCAACCGCGCGTGATATGCACGGGAATGAGGAAATAATTCACCCGGGTCAACCTCGCCCATCTCTTCGCTTTCTTGGAACATCCCACCCAGTTCCGCTCAACTCTTTCAACTTAACGTCTAAACTCCAAACTCACTCCCCACGCTGCGCCAGATTCGATCCAAATGACCCCTGCCAAGGCATGTGGGCAGACTCAAGGCAAGATTCTCCCAAACAACTATTAAAAATGCAGCATATCTCATGCACAAATGGTCAAAGTCTACGGTGCAACGAAGCACAATTTAAAAATGAGAAGATTACGTTTTTCGATCAGGAAGAATGTAGCGATATCTAAAACTGCACTTTGTAACTAAACACTCGAGTCACGGAGAATTCGGCCAAAATTGAGATTTTCAGGTACCATCGGTTGACTGTTTATCGACGCATATAATTGAATAAGCACAGACTGAAAAAGAAAACATTCCTCAGCTCTATCCATTAAGACAAACAACCTGACACCCCCCCCCCAAATTGTACCGTAAAGACCTCTTCAATTTCGCATACTTCCTTCCTCCCTTCCTTCATCCCATCCAGAACAGATTTCAGTCATTTTTTCCACGAACGATAAGGGATCAGAATAGCATTGTCCGACTGCAGAATTGAGTAAAATTATTTGGGTCAAAATTAGTCAAGAGTGTATGCAACCCCCCGCCACACTCCGTCACGGTGGCTTGCAGGGTACTAAAATATCTACATACCTAAAATGACATCCCTATCCTGTTGCTAACCTTTCCTCGTTTACCCAACAGTCTCCCCTCTATTACAGTCTTCAAAATCCCACTGCCGTTTAATACGCTCCTCATACATTTTTCCTGCCTCTTATAATTTTTTCCTGCCTAAAAAAATTTTCCTGAAACTCAAATCGTGGCACTGGTTAAACATTATATTTTTTTAAATGCGTATTTCGCGGAAAGACGATGTCTCAAAAACTTTTACTAAATAAAGAACTATTTCTCTAAGAGATCCTTTGCCGTGAATTTCAGGGTATCAGAGGTCGTTGGCCTGTAATGCAGAGCGAACTTAATTTTTGAACGAAATTCTACCCTATCTTGTGCAAGGGTTACTTGTATCGTCAAGAGGGATACTACCATGCCTTTAAAAAAATAAAATAAGGGTACACTCTTTTCATTATTCTTCTAGGGATATCCTTTTTATTTCAACGACGGGAATTGGACCCGTAACTAAATCTCCCACACCCGGTGGGGCGAAGGCTGGGGCTGTCTCCGAGAGACGCCCCACAAAATTCCCACCGCGGCTTCACCCGAGGAATGCGCCCTGACAACGCCAGCGCCTTAAAGATGTTTGCTCGGAATTGGTTCTGTCTGCATCGATTCGTGTCCTTTCAACTGGCTCTTCATTCCAACGGGCATCCACGGATTTCGGAGATATTTTGGGGGCGGAATTGTGCATTTAGCTTGGAAAATCGGGTTTAAAGACCATTATCATGTTTAAGGATGCTTATGGAGATGGAGAGGAATGTCCCAAGTGATGGTTTTCTGCTTCTGCACAGGATGTTCTGGAAGACGGGTAACAAGGAGGTCGACGATGAGGAATGCCCTGGACATGCATCAACAACACAGTGTGATGAAAACGTAATAAAAAAGAGACATATAATATATTCTGAATGACTTCAAAGAGTCAGGATATTAACAGAAGAGTCCAATATTCAGAAAACCAGAGTATGTTTAATTTTTACAGAAAATTTAGACTTCTCATTGCATTAAGACATTCTCACAGAAGATTTAGCCAAGGTGAGAACGGTGTGCCAGGTGGTCCCAAAAGTGCTGTCGGGAGACTGATTTTGTGACAACCAAGCCTTCCGACAGCACTTTTCCTAGCCTTGGACCTCTTCGGCCATTGTGAAAGTGATCCGAATTTTTCAGAATAGGTGGCTTTTTTTTACTTTGTCCCAGAGATATTACACACACTCCCAAAAGGATTAAAAATGGACGCTCTAGAGCAATTAGAGATTTGAAGGCACTTGGTAAACCCCAAAACGACGCTTTGTAATGAGCAAATGTTCCCATACCCCTCCCCATTCCTAGAAACTAGCCTGGAAATGGTCAAAACAATCCATCAACGCACCCGAGAGTCCCCACCCCTCTCAAATCCTTCCAACCCTCCCCGCCCCCACTCTGTCCTGAGGGTATATATGCTTGCTCTGTCTGTTTTGCAAATTTGTACCTGATGATGCCGCAAGTCGGTGAAACGCGTTGTACCGTATAATAAAATCTGTGGAAAAGTACGAGTCTTTCTTTTTAGTATGGATATTAAATACTTCCACGAAGTGAAGCCTGAAACAATAGAATATATAGGTGGTTTTTGTTGACAAGAAATGGGCCTATGAGTGCGACCCAATTATAACCCAATTGCGCACCATTGTATACCACGGGATTATGTGTGTAAGAGGCCGTGACGAGGTGCCTGAACGAGGGTCCTGTTGATGCCTTACTGGAAGCATACCGCAACTGGAGGCGGAGGCCCCTTGGCCTTGGTGCGTCTCGATACATATGTAAGAATGCTCTCATGAAGACTTTCAGCAATTTGTACTTCAATCTGCAATAAATTTCTCCCGATTAATTCTACTCATTTTTTGAGACCAACCTTGTATGTAAAAACTCCCTCTATACTATAAGGTTTTGTTGAATAAAGGCTGTATCAATTACAGTGTTAACATCTAGACAAACCTAGCCAGTGAGATACCATAGTGAACCCTGTTTAGCGCTCAGGGCCACAGATGCTCTAGTCATGAAATCCCGGTCGACGTCGTAAATACTATACACTCAATTTTTGAGTTGACCTTTTACACATGGGAGTGACTGGAAACCTCTGAAGGACTGCACCCTGGCCAGGAACCAGCATGCCCTGCGCTCTCTACGGCTTTTCTGTTTTTTAGCATTTGCTGTTACTGCCAATATTACACATGATAAACGATAATTGAATAAAAATATCATTTCGGGAAATTCGGGAATTCTCGGGAAAAGGGACCGGGAACGGAGAAATTGGGAACGGGAATTACGATTTCCCGTTCCCAATCCCCGAATTTGACGAAAAGTCGGGACTTTGATAATCTTACTCTTGCCGATTGCCAAGGAAGAAGATTGGTTCGCATCCTTCCGGAGCATTCCTTCGTTCTTTTTTAAATAACAAATAATTTCAATCCTAAGTTTGGTTTTACTGCAACCCTCCATTTGTCTCCATTCGAGGTGAATTCCCTCTAACCCCCTGCCACACACCTATGTCCTACACACGCTTGGCCTTCCTTTGTTGGGTCTTCTCTTCAATTGTCCCTTCTATTATGTTTCTAAATAATCCATTGAATATTCGTGTCCAATTCATCTAATGTTCTTTACTTCTTCCGTTGAGTTCTCTCTTCATCTGATTCTCTTTCCTCTTCTGGCTTTCTGTTTACCACTTCCTCGTTTGCCCGTCCATTTAATCTTCAGCACTTTTCTCTTTGGCGCAAAAGGCTTCTACTTACACGCTGGTACTTATTTTACAAGGTTCCATGTATCTGATTCGTTGAGTGTCCCTCTCCCGGTCAGAAACACAACCAGATATATATAATTTCCGCTTATTTTCGTTGGTGATAGTAATACGATGGATGTCCAAAAAGTACCCTCCATTATGCTACACATAAAAAGTAAACTGGAATAGATATGGAAAATTAATTATTTGCACCTAAAACTACATATCTCAATTCTTTTTATACATTTACGCTAAACAGATTCAAACATTTGTCATACCTGTATCTCTGAATTACCAAAATTTTTCAAATTTCTTCAGCTATTAATTCTGCGTCGTCTGAGATCGCAGCCAACCGATGATGCCGGCATCTTGATGTTCCTCGCCGAGACGAGAACAAAACATTTGCGGTAGGTAGCCTGACTTTTCAGTCGTGTTCCCATGAGCAACAGAATCGGCAAAAAACTTTCCGAAGATTTTGGGTATCGTAAAAGCCCGGTATTCGCCAACGTACTCATCAAGTTTCAGGTTTAGCAGTTAATTGTTCACCACCACAGACGGGTGGCATTACTTCTCGGACATCATTATGGACATTTGCTATCAAACTAACGACATCACTGACGCACAACTCTTCGTCACTCGTCACCTTTGGTCCGTATAGAGAACCCGATTTCCCGATGATGAATGTCAAAGCAGCTCTGTGTTTTATTTGACCAATGAAAAACCTCATCACTGAACGGACTTCACATTTGACAGAAATTTAAACTGTTCACTTTGACTCCCTATTCTAAACAAACTACAAGCAGGATGATCTTTCAATCAGTGCAGCTCGAGGCGTACTGACCTGCTGCGTACGTCAATGCAGCGACCATTTGGCGACGTCCACTAATTCTCACGCCGCACGGAAACGGAGGCTACTCTCTCGGACTGGCCTCGAATGATGAATGCGGAAGGAGAACAAAAAAGATTTATTTGGTGAATCGGAGTATTCTTAAGTTATCCTGATAAGTGTATGCTCTTCGAAAAGTAAATTGATCCATTCGAATTCCATGCATGATGGAAATTATGGAGGTGATCATTACATCCGCCAGTCCATGAAGGCATGGTAATAATGGCAGCCACCCATTATTGATAATCGCCATGGTCATTCAAAAACATTGTCGGATTTTAACAATGCGTGGCGTGAAAAGTTAAACGGTTAATAACGGTTAACGTCAATACTGAAAGTTAACATAAGACTTACCTGCCTCGAGCGATATTTTTTCGAACGTTTAGGCAATAATTTGACACGTGGATTTTGTTTATAACTTTGTTTTTATGTAACTATGGTCATCTTTCACACAACATTACAGCCGACATACTGACCAAATTTATCAGCTACATGCGTTCAAAACTGTACATCATACATTTGAGCATTACCGGAAAGTTTTAACAGAGAATATTCTCAAAAATATCCATGGAAAAACGTTTCGCTCTAGATTCAACTAAGTCTTCAGACAGTGGTCGTTGAGGTATCCAGGATGGCCCAGTAGAGAGATTATTTCTGTTCAGACTGCCAAATTAAATATCTGTCGCGGGAACATGTCGAATCAACTCAGGTTGAGAGAAAAGGAAAACTTCTCCCCGCGCAAATCACGTTGGGTGTTAGAAAAATGGTAGGTCAATTCGGACGACGCAACGGCATAGGAAAAAATGAGAGACGGACCACGATTGGTGGAAAAAACGTTTATTTATCTTCCCCTTCTCTCTCTCTCGGATGGAGGTCAACGCTCGTTCGACAGGATACACGAATACGGGAAATGTTCAATGAAAGAGCAGTCTTTATGCGTCGGATCACACTCGACCCGTCAGGGGGAAGGGAGGTTTCGTTGACCCCCGAATCGGCGTGTAAGACCTGTCACTTAAAAACGACCGAAAGACGGAAACCTTGCGACCACAAGCGAAGAAGACAAGGATGACCATTCATTCAAAAGACCGCAGTCCATCCCGAAGGTCGAATGGTCCACAAGAAAAAACATTTCCTACGACTTTTTTTTCACTCCGTAATAGGAAAGGGTTCCAGGAGAAAGGGTACGCCCCTTAACGTGTGCGGAATTGAAGAGAGTCCATTTGAGGATTACTTGGACAAATTCGGCTTACAATCTGTTTTTTTTATACTCTCCAGAATAAATGGCAAGAAGCAAAAAAGAAACTGGAGACTGGTGAAAATGGACCAATCCTAAGTGGATTCCTTCCTCTTTGACGCCATAAGGAAGAAAGGGTGATGGACCCTTATTGACCCTTAAAGCCTTACCCCATCCACTCATCCATCAAGGAAACACGGTGGTAATCAACTATTCTAAAACTAGAAAACTTAACGAAGTGACAATGTGTATATACGAGTACAGTAGAGGGCAGTCCCGGGGTACATTGAAACATTAGATATTTGGATAATTATGTAACCTGCAAGACACCGCTAGGATGTGTGGCAGGGGGGGAATACACACCAGAATAATCATACCCAAAATTGACCCTACCGCCTTCGAACAATGATATTATGATCCCCTATCGTCTGTGGAAAAAATGGCATCTTAAATCTATCAGTTCTACATTTAATCTCTCTCATTGTATTGACATAATCTCCCCTACCGTAGTAGAAATTTGGTTTTGAAAATAGGGCATTATTTGCATTTAGGTTTATTGCATGGCATGGGAGTGGTTTTGGTACGGGGCGGGGATTATAGGAGTGGATTGGTTGATTTGAGGAGATCTGATAAGTTGGCAGGGCGATTGAAAGTAACATTTGGGAAAAAGGTTGGCGGTGGCATAAAATCATAATGCCACTGCCAACATTAGAACAATCCTTCATCTGGCTCTAGCAGTCCTGGAATTGGCGAGGAATCAATATTAGGCGTTAATTACCCTTCTCCAAACATATTTTCATACCCCCTCCACCCCCATCACCTTCTACATTTTTCCCCACCCCTCTATCGCTTCCCTTCCAAACCCTTCCCTTCCGAATTCTCTCCCCACCCTCCCCTTCCATCCATCGCTCCAGCCCTCGTATTCCCTTATATTCTGTCCCTCTCTTCCTTGATAAAGGTGGCCACTACCACCGAAAATTCGAAAAATAGTAAGTCTCTTCTTTGTGTGTTTCTGTGTTTTATCTATGCACACTAGTAATAAATATATATATATATATATATATATATATATATATATATATATATATATATATATATATATATATACTTTCGTAGACGTAACACGGAAGTGCCGAATAGTACAATACACAGTAACACACAATATAGAAACAAAAAAAAAGAACACTCACACGTATTTTCTTGATATTTCGACGGAAACACTCCGTCTTCATCTGAAGATAAAGAAGCAATGACTGCTGGAATTGTAGAGGTGAGGGGTGCGAGAGAAAGGGAAGGGGGCCAGGGGAAGGGGAGAACGGGAGGCGGAGGAGGGGTGAGAGGAATGGTTGGGGAGAGGAAAGGGAAAGGAGAGGCTAGAGGGGAGCGGAGATAGGCAAGGAGGTAGAGGGAGGAGGTGGAATTGACACAAAATCGGAAAATAGAACAACATGCTCACCTCAACTATTACAACATACGAGACCCAGGTTTCAACCTACAAAGTATTCATCAAGACTTCGCAAGTCGAAACAAAGGCCACGTACACCAAAACTCATTCGGAAAAAAAGTGTTCACCCTCCGATATGCATCGCTTCCACAAAGTAACAATTTAAGATGGGATGGTTGCAAATGCGGTGACCGCGGATAGAGAGGGAGTAAGGGAGGGAGCGCTTGGTATGGGAGGGGTGACAAATGCTGTAATGAAGGTATTGCTGCTTATTAGTAGGTTTGGTGTGAACAGAGGTCAGGAATTTGTTATTGCTCAGGGAAATACTAACATCGAGGAGTGTCGGTAGCTTAAGTGGCTAAAGCACTCGACCGGATATTGAGGGATCTGGGTTCGAGTCCCAGTCAAGGCGAATGATTTTTACGCTCTGAAATTGTTGCATTGAAATGCACATTAGCGGATGGCTCCGTTAAAAGTTACTGTTGCGGCATCTCCCGCAGTTTCTTTGGAATTTGTCAAAGGGAAAACACCATACGTGTTTAAAGTTGGCTTTAACCTCGTGGACAGTGGCGCCTCGCGCACGACTACGAATGCATGTGACATTGTATGTACGGTATTTCGTCATAACATCTAGTTCCTTTAAAAGCCCCAAAATTTCAGAGTTTAAGAGGACGCCTCGGTAGCTTAAGTGGCTAAAGCACTCAACCGGATATTGAGGGATCTGGGTTCGAGTCCCAGTCAAGGCGAATGATTTTTACGCTCTGAAATTGTTGCATTAATCTGAGAGGATGAAATGGTCGAGGTGAAAGACAGAGATGAGGAATCATTGAGTTGGGAGATGAAGGAATTGAGGGAATCTATGCTATGTGGCCATAGAAGAAAGATGTCGTCAATGTATCGGAGCCACAGGATGGGTTGCAGAGGATAGTTTGAAAGGAAATTCTCTTCCAGGACACCGAGGTGGAGGTTTGCATATTAAGGGCACAGTAGTCCATTTCCAAACTCTACATTTCCCTGAGGACAGGAGTCAAACTATTGTAACACCGGTTTCGATTACCAGAAAAAGTACAAGCCCCCTACATCTGAAGTCATAGTCTTCGTCTCAAATGAAATGACGAGTGTCGTCGTCCAATCCCAAAAGCGCTAATGAACATCCTTGTATTTAGATCCAAGTTGCTGATCGAATGGAAATGCGACAGCAACTAGAATCGATTCCTGATCGTGGATCTCTGTTGAGGAATTCTACACGAGCGGAGAGGGAAAGGGTGGCATCGTTGTCGAACAATTGTGACTCAGGGCATGCGGCTTGAGGAAAAGGTCATTGTTTACAGCAGAAATGCGACAACAATGGACGTCATTTTTTTGGCACATGAAATGAGAATAAATGAAACGAATAACTCCGTAATGAACTAGATTGTGACGTAAAATTAATTTTACTCTCGATGCTACGAGGAAAAGACACTTTCACAAGGCCACGAAATTTCCTACATTTTGTTACACGTCTACATGGAGATATGTAAAATAAAAAAATTGTATAAAAAATAAAAATTAAAAAATATTTTTACGTTTAATACCATTCATAAACTTGGTAACTTCGGGCTTTACTCCAAGGATTTTTTTACACGCATAAAACAGTAAAACGTTGCGATGATAAACTTAGTACCGTATCCAAAATATTAGAGCAGCTAGGCTGGGAATCACTCAAATGGAGCGAAGGTTAAATTACACAGAAAAAATATCACTTGCATAAATTATAAGGGCTTCTCTTAATCAGTGATATTGAGAATGTATAATTATCCCTATCGTGCTACGGTAGTAGGGATCATACTAATAAAACTGGAGAGATTAAGTTCAGAACAGATAGATTTAAGATATCATTTTTTCACGAGAAATGAGGGATCATCATAATATAGGCCAACCGTAGTAGTGTCATGTTCGCGTAAAAAAATTAATCTGGTGTGTGTACACCCCCTGCCACACACCCTAACGGTGGCTTGCAGGATACATAAATAAATGTAGAGACTCAATCGTACTTATTCTGTTTTTTTGTAGTCTTTTCATATTTGCTCCGATCGTCCTATAATGAGCGCGTGATAGAGTTATTATAATTTACTTTGCTATGACCCTTTAAGATTAAGGTTTTGGACGGACTAAAACTGGACATAATGCCTTACACCTCTATCTTTCGCCTTCGGATTCCTCCTCTCTTTCTTCCCCTTTCACAAGAACCTACACTTCCTCGTTTGTTTTTCTTGCACTCAAATTCACCTTCTCCACACCCAAACCTCTCCACTCTCTCCCACCTTCCCCTTTAATCTGTCACCAATGGCCATGCTTCCACTACGCACAGAACAACGCTCTCTATTTCACGAGTCTTTAAAAGACACCTTTAATTAAAAGGCACGAAGGGAGGTATCTCAATCGTTTTTTTTAACAATTCTCCTCATTTCTCCGAAGAAGCTGCTTTGCCAAACCCAATTCTATTTCTTTTGCCCCTATTTTATTCTTTTTCTTATTAAACAATGATCGTATTGGTCCAAAACAATTCCGAAGTAGTTTAACTCCTTTCTCTGCTCTAGGATTTCCCTTCAACACATCAATCCTTTTAACTTCAAGTCTTCCTCGGTATGGAAACAGTTCCTTTGGGTTCGTTTGTACTTCGAAGGGCTCTTCAGTGTCGCTGCTGCGTCATGCCAACGGTGGAAATGAAGGTTTTATATATATCTCTCTCTCTCCGTCCATGACGCCATCTCGTTATTTAATCACTCGCCAGCGGCTAACATAAAGCTGACCTGCGAACGACCATTGGTACAGTGAATTCATAGAATGTATACGAAAAGCTCCTAAATTTATCGCTTATAATTTAAATATTTTTCTCCGACATTATCTCTTCGTATTTACCCTCCCGCGTACAATATGGTGTACTATTTTTTTATATTTTTATCGAGAGAAAAGTCAACCATTGTCGTCGGAATTCTCCGTCAACGCGGACCCACTCTTCTTCACCAGAGCCTGGTGCAACAATGGCTGCTTATTCATCCATAACCTGTGCTCCTTAGGGACTACACAGAAAAGGGTTCGCTTACCCCAGCACGTTATGTATCCGGTAACATTTCCCATTTTAGAGAAGCAGTTTTTTTTAGCGTATTGACTTTCCCTGCGATGAGACTGATCACGTTTTTCCATAAGTGAAATTTGATATTTACTATTTTGAAATTCTAGGACCATGCAAGCCACCGCTAGGGCGTGTGGCAGGGGATGAATACACACCAGATTAATTTTTACCCGAGTATGACCCTACCGCGATTGGACAACATTATTTTGATCCCTTAGAGCTCTTGGAGAAAATGGCATTTTAAATGTATCTGTTCAACATTTAATCTTTCTAATTTTACTAACATGATCTATCCTTCCGTAGTACGATGGGGGTAATAATACCTTTTCAAAATGACTGTTAAAGAGACTCGTCCTTCCAACTCATATGCAAGAGCTTCAATCTCTGATTTAACCTTCGCTCTATATTGAGTGATTCCCAGCCTAGCTGCTCCTCTAGTATTTTGGATACACTTCTTAGCTTATCGTTGCAACGTTTTACAAATATAGAGCTCATCTACGCTGTACGCGATTCCAATTTTGCAATATATCCAACTTTGTGAGGGTCCTATGTATACAATACATATTTGGGTTGATACCATACATTAACGCCGTACTCAATAAATCCAATCGCACAGGCACGTCATTTGAGCTTTCTAAATTTCCTTCTTCCTCTCTGAGTCTGAGATTTTCCCTCCAACGGCGATTAAACATTTCGAACTCCGAAGGGATCCATCCATTCTCGGAGTTGGTCCGTCAACTTCCTTTTCAGCCCTAAAGGGCCGAAAGGGGCCCCGCCAACAGCACCTGCTCACACAATTTCACTTCCGCGACATTTTTGGGTCGATATATGGAAAAAAAATACCCCCGCGTTCATTTTCGGCGGAAGAGACAGCAATGGCTGGCTCCGTTTTAGGAACTCGACCGAAGCGGCAATACGGAAGAGCATTCCCGGCGTTCCCCTCAATCCCCAACCGTGAAATGAAGTGCCTTCCGCCTCCATTCGGGTGCGCGTGGGCGCAGGACAGGGAGCCCGCCATCCGCCCGTCTGCCTTCCGCGTCGCCGGGGGCCTTCATCGGAGGCCCAACGGACAAGGCGGTGACCGAATCCGTCGTGTCCATCGAAACGGCCCTCCCGCCTCCGCTGGCAATGTGGCTGAATCCTGGGGAAGTACGTGATCACGCACCGTTGGGAGGATTGTTGCGGGAGCGTTAGCTGTAGCGCCCTTGTTGCCATGCCCATTCGCGTGGATTGTTGAAACCGGAATTGACATTGTTGAGCATTATTTTACGTAGCGGATTCTAACAGTGAGAGGTGTGGTACTCTGCCCAACATAAAAGGCGGGGCAAAGATGGAACTTTACTATTTAGAGAGAGTACCATTTATAGCTAAATAAAAAGGATATTAATTTAAATATATTTTAAACATCTATAAGGTCGCATTCCAAAATTTTCCGCCATTTTCTCACTGTCACTACTGCAGCCACATCATTGAAGGGCAGAGATGAATGCAAACAATTGAAGCAGTAATAATTGACGGCACTCGTGACATGGGAATTGAATTTTGGCACCCTAACGATGGCAATGGTCTAATACTTCGATTTAAATCCAAATTATTGACTAAGTAAACCTAGTTCTCCACAACTTCATAACGACCGCTTTTTTTTGTTCTATTTCTTTTATTTCTCATTAATTGTGGCTATGCCATCCATTACAAATCGCCATTTTATGACCAAAATTGATTCTAGGGAATTAACTTCACAGCACTTAACAATTATGGAAAAGAAATAGCAACGACTCAAAAATCAGATATGCTAAAACAACAGTAATTTTATGCACAAAGTCGGATTTCGGACTATATATGATAACGACCTTCGAGCAAGTATACGAGATGTGTCCGCAAAGTATCCGACCTGCGTTTTTAATTATTTTTTTTATTTTGAGGGCGTTGTGCCCTACAAATAGCTCCAATAGGTGGTAAGACGATCAACTAAGAATATTAAGTTGAATTTCTGAACTGAGAACGTGATGCCGTGAGAATAAAACGACCGCGTGTCTCTGGTCAATCGAGGTGATTGGCTGGCTTCTTCACCACGATAGCACGCGCCAAGCGCATTCATCGAACCTTGTTGTGCAGCAATTTATGGCGAAACACAGGAGATTGTACATACAGATTCGCCAGCCTCCTCCTTTACAGTCCCCACAGACATAGCTCCGTGCGACTTTAGGGGATGTTTCCAAAATTGAAAAAAGGCGCTCAAAGGAAAGTGGTTCGAGACGACATATGCAGAGTAATGCGAGCTGAAGGCCATTCCAAAATCTGCGTTCGAGGACTGCTTTAAGATGTGGAAGCACCGCTGGGAGCGTGTGGTTCAATTCCAAATGGGCAAAACTACTTCGAAGGATGCCACACGCCCCGGATGACCACGAAGATTAGCACCAATGCGGAGATATATGAACGCAGGTCGAATAGTTTTCGGACACACCTCGCATGCGGTGTTCGACTTCCGTGGTATAGTATAGATGCAGATGTAACCTGCAAGTGTGGCAGGGGGTTTAAGGTCACTAGCCATTGGTCAATCAGTTATTACACTTCATTTTATTGCTTTACTTTCGGGAAGTTCACGAGTTATCAAACGTGATGCTTCATACAGCGGTAGTCACGAATTGCGTGAAGGGGAAAAGGGATTACTGAAATCGCCCTGGTCTTCGCCGCTTCAATTCTCCCCTACCAGCTAAGATTGTATTCCCTACTTGAGACAGTGAATTAACTTTTCTTACCTTTCAGTCAATCTAGTAGTGTAAACGTTTAATGCGCTCTCTTTGTTTCAATTGGATCCCAAAAAACAATAATATGCAATTATATTTGTGACCATTTCTGATCATTTTCTACAATTTTTTTCAGGAAAATTGTTTTGGAAAATTTTGTTTATAATTTTTATTGCTCGTTATATTTAAATTGGTCCTACAGCGCCCTAAAGGGACAATGAATCACAAGCGCATCGTTAAAAAAGAGAGATCCACGCGAAATATTCACACCTCTCCGCTTAATTCGAATGCTTCCACACTTCATTCACTTGATGAATCATATTTTCTTCATCGCGTCTCCGCTGAAGTTCCCCATCCCACATTTCGCGACGAGGATCAATGACGTATCTATCTCACCCCCAGCCCCCACTTCCACATTCACGCCCCTACATTCCCACCCACCAGTCACCCTCGAGTCGGGTTTCCACGGAGATTTACGCGTTAATAACACGCGCGAGTCGGCCCCACTTAAATGGGGTGGGGCGGGGGAGGGTTTAATATACACGCCACCAGGGGGGAGGAGGTGGAGAGAGGGTGTGGGTGACGGTGATGATCCCCCTTCACCCTTATAAAGGGTGTACCCTCCTCTGGAGATTCCCCCATTGCGGATACGGGTGGGGGGTTGTTTCGCCGGGGGTATAGAAGGCTGTAATTACGGGGTTTCGCACGGAGGGCGGGGTAGGTGGCAAAACCACGAAAGGGAGGAAAACGAGGGAGAAAGAGAGAGATTTGGGAATATCGCAAGCATTGAAGAATTTGTACTGAAAAAAAAATTGCTGAGTGCATTGGAAAGTCAGTTTGATAGATGGGATGAGAATAAACCCATGTAAAAGTAAATAAAAGGCAATGCGATTTTCTAGAAAGAAAAATGCTCACCTCAACATTAAAATAGGTGGGCGAAAACTAGAACAGGTAGAAGAGTTTGCGTATCTTGGAAGTATTTTGCACCAACACAACCAAAGTATTAGGGACACAAGAAGAAAAATTCCGCTATTAGGCAAAGAGGCTTTCACAAGGAGGAAGGAGTTGATGAGAGGGACGTTGAGTGAGGATATTACGAAAAGACTCCTTAAAGCTTTGATATGGAGCGTAGCTGTGTACGGCGCGGAAACGTGGTAATTGAAGCAGGAGGATAGACGTAGACTGGAGGCTTTTGAAATGTGGGTGTGGAGAAGAATGGAGAAGGTGAAATGGACAGAGAAGAAAACAAATGAGGAAGTACTTGGTATGGTGGGCGAAGAGAGGGGTTTATTGGGAGAAATCCTATAGAGGCAGGGAAAGTGGATGAAGGAGGTATTGACCGGCAGTGGGATGTTAAAGACTGTAATAGAGGGGAGAATGTTAGGCAAACGAGAAAAGGGAAGGAACAGGATAGGGATGTTGGACGGGATGAAGGGAGGAATAAAGTACTCAGAGATGAAGAGGGACCTGCTATAGAGTAGGATGCTTGAATATGTGGTTTTGGTTATGAGAGGTAAGAAATTGTATCGTTGCACAACTGTATAGACTTAGTCGGTCAAAAACCTTAACCAGCATAACACCAATAATTGAAAGTGAAGTTGGAGTTATCACATGTAGATGGAGTAGGGATCGTTCCGACTCGCATGGGCAAGCAATTACGTCTATATGCAGTTTAACACCATCCGGCAATTATTTAGTCAAATAATCCTCATGAAATAGAACTGGACCCAACCATGTCCCTGTCCGCCCTCTCAAGCCATGTGACTGGAGTATTTGTGGAGTCCAAACCATTAGTTGCCACGCTCTTAAAACAAAAGGAGACAACAAATTGAACGGCGGATGATCTTTCGTTTACGAGTGTTTCAAAAAAATCCATTTTGAGCACGCATCAATTCCAGACCCAGCCTCTCTCTCTCTCTCTCTCTCTCTCTCGATCCTTAAAGAAAAATGAAGAGCATCTTGCGCGAAATAAAAGAAAAGTCACGAAGAAAACATCGATTCGCAATCGCGATAGATATTTTTACAATGCCTTAAAAAACGATTCCCCCTCTCGATTGGAGAAGAATGAGCCACGCGTCCTTCGCTCGCATCAGTCTCACAGTGAGATCTTGGGCATGGACCCTTAAAAGGGAGAGGACATCCATATTTAAGATCGGACAGATATCTTAAAGACGCGGGCTGATTTTTAAAAAATAAACCATTTTTCCCATCATTAATCGGAGGGTGGATACTTTAAAAAATAACTTTTGTGAATTATGTTTTACCTATAGGACGATCTAATTATTCATTGTAAACAGATAGTTCATAGAAAACCTAGGAGTTCTAAGGCCTGCTTTAATAGAAAATTAAAGAAAAACTCCGAAACTGCCGAAATAAGTTTTCATCGATCGGTTCGCAAAGGAAACTAAAACTCATAACTTTCCATTTCAGAAATACGCGTATCCGACGCACACCCTCGTCTTTCGCCTCTCCTGTTCGTAGTCTCTAGTTCGTAGTTCGTAGTCTCTTGGAGCGGATCAATATTGAGCGATGTATTCTCGCAGCAGTGAGCCGGCCTTTTCTGAATTGAAAAATGAGTGAGCGAGTGATTGTTTTCCTGATTTCTCGTGAGTGTGTCAGCTCTGTGTTTGTACCCGGGGGCACAAACACAGAGGTGACATTACATATCTACTCATTTATATAGAAACAGATATAAGGAAAAGGGATAGGAACACATATAAAGGACGAACACAATAGAGGTGGGAAAGATCCGGTGTTCGAGTCCCGGTCAAGGAAATATTTTTACTCTTGTGATCCGTTCGATTCCGCCTTCCCCAACTCTATTGTGTTCGTCCTTTATGTGTGTTCCTATCCCTTTTCCTTATATCTGTTTCTATATAAATGAGTATTTATTCGCCGTTTGGCGGGATTTCGTGTTTGAATGTATATATACATATAAATATATATATACATATAAATATATATATACATATAAATATATATTTACATATAAATATATATTTACATATAAATATATATTTACATATAAATATATATTTACATATAAATATATATTTACATATAAATATATATTTACATATAAATATATATATATATATATATATGACCCCGCAAAACAGTCACGGATGTTATGTGCATGAGTCCCTTTAACCCCTGTCAATGATCCCAATTTTGGGCTGAGTGTATCTGTGGTTGGTCACTGGAGAGGAAGTACTAACATTCCAGCAAACTACTACTTAAGGGTAATCTGGATGAGAGGCTGTGGTTGGCTCACCATCGAGAAATTTCTTCGCCCCATAAAACATCACAGCAATTTGACAGTTTCTTGTTTGGGTTGATCGGTGCCAACTTATAACGACTTTTTGAGTTTTCCTATAATTTAATAATTCATAGTGCTTGTATACACAAACATACGAATGCATTTAGACAGGAACGCCTATTTACATCATGCAATAATTCTTGCTTGACTGCATGTAAATCATTCAAATGTTTGCTTTTAATTCCAAGGAACGCCTCGTGAGATGCCGCGCGACAGTAACTCTCTACGGAGTCATCCGCTGGAAGGTGCATTGCAATTCACATTAAGCGGCATCCCCATAAGTTTCTTGGAATTTGTCTAAGGTAAAAACAGCCCAAGTCTTTAAAAGTTGGCCCTCGTGGACTGCGGCGCGCGATTACGAATGCCCGTGACATTGTTATGAACGGCATTTTGCCAAGACATCTTATTCCTTTGAAAGCTACCAAAGTTTCAGATTTGTGAGAAAAGGTAGCCTAACTGGCTCAAGGACCCGGTCGGACATCAGAGGAACCCTGGTTCGAATCCCAGGATAAATGAATGACTTTCACATTCTGAAATTGTTGTATTGTTTGTCTGTTAAAGCAATTGTTTATAAATTGCGCCATAGGAACAACCAATTATTCCATTCTCCTACAACATTGTCGATCAGACATTGAGCTATCAATTGCTTTCCGTTGCCATCGCGACGTCAAACATATAGTATACCGCGTCAGTCCTCGGAGATGCAGGGAGGGGACGAAACTCAAAGTTCGCTATGCTTGCGGCAATTGTCGGGGTTATTTCCGAAAAAGAAGACTCAGCCAGGGAAGTTTATCTATAGTTCATTTTTTATCTTTTCAGTTTTTTATATTTTTTCGGGTTTTTTTTAGGGTTTTTAATTTTTTCCAGTTTTTTATTATTTTTTCAGTTTTTTAATTTTTCAGTTTTTTTTATTTTTTTCAGTTTTTTATTTTTAAAAATTATTTTTACCTTGAACAAATCAATAAAATTAGAGCTCTAGACTTTAGGGAGAATATATGATTTTCGGCCAATTCAGCGAACTGAACGGACTTGTTCGAGGGCCATACATTGCGCCGTGGCGCTGTAAGCGACGAGAATCGTGGCTGGTGATGAGATCTGAGGCGGAGGAAGGAGTTGATTGGGACTTAAATTACGAGTCATCAAGAGCATTTAGGAGGGCGCCTTAGGGAGAGAGAGAGAGAGAGAGAGAGAGAGAAAGGGAGTGAAGTGTGGGCAAGACCCTTGGCATGGCGACGGACGGGAGAAAGCGCGAACGAATGAATTGGGAGGGGTGAGAGTGAACGGGGAGGGGAGAAAGATGACCAAAGGGACTCCACCATCTCTCTCCCACGCTCCAGCCTGAAACGATGACCCCACCAGCGCAGCAAACACGCCTTGGATATGCGTGCCACTTCCACGCTCACGTCCCGCAACACGGCGCTCCTATTGTTGTGGATCGGGGATTGTTTGGTGCCAACCGATTGTTATTACGCCATTTAACGGCGGAATACGTCGTTTAGCTCATTATCGATTCTTTCATTTCCCCAGTATAATTTTATTAATTAATAAATTTTTTTATTAACCTGCAAGCCACCGCTAGGGTGTGTGACAGGGGGTTAATACTATTCCATGTCACACACCCTGTGTGAAAGGGTGTGTGACAGGGAATGATTAATATTTACCCGAATAAGACCCTACCGCGGTCAGACAATTCTATTATGATCCCTTAGCGTTCGTGGAGTAAATTACATCTTAAATCAATCTGCTCTACTCTTAATCTCTCTAATTTGACATGATCCCTCCCACCGTACTAAGATGGGGGTTACAATACATTTTCAACATCACTGCTAAAGAGACATCCTTCCAATTCATATGCGATATCTTCAACCTGTGGTTTATACATGCATGTGTGTGGGTATAAAAACCATAAAGACAGTAATCAACCCGAAGGTCGGTTTAGTAGGTGATGGTAGAGATCACCCATTACTAAGCCCTATACGGCGTGTGAAAATTCACACATCAGGGTAGGGGGGGCCAGTTCCTTTTCCTGTGCCGGTTATGGTTTCCCGGGAAGACCTGGTACCCGAAAAATCACTTTAGCATGGGTGGAGCTGCAGTTGCCCAGAGTGCCTTGACCGGGAATCGAACCCGAGGCCCTCCGGTCAGTAGTCCAACGCTCTACCCACTGGACTACCGCGATCCACATATATATATATATATATATATATATATATATATACATAACGGCACTATAGAACACAAAATAAAAAAGGTAACACTTAAAAGGACACTCACATTGTAGATAGTTTGAGATTTCGGCCTATTCCGAGTAAGACCATCGCGAGACCATGGATAACCATTGGAATAGAAACCTCACACCTCACACCCACGTATTGAAATGCAGTTCTTCACCATTGATGGATCAAAGCCAAACCGATTGAAGCCTCGTGACCTTAGCTTCACTCCGTTGAAGACAACCTCCACCTCTTCCGTGAACAGAGAGCCCTTCAGCGTGCGAGAACACCATTGCCTCGGGTTGACGCACCCTCTCTTTCATTCCCGCGCGCCCCCGCAGCAACCGCCATCCGATCCGATCAACAATGGCGCCCGGCCACTTCGCGCCAAGCCCTCGCACGACAAATGAATTCGTCCCCCGCGGTCGATACCCATCGAATCGATCCGCCCACGGAATTTCGCGGACAATCGATTCAATTTCCGGCGACGAAATCGAGGCCAAAGGCAGCCGTCGACACGACGCCAACCACCAAACTCATTCTCCCTTTTCTCGTTTCCAAAAGCCACGCGCCACTTGCTGTGCTGTTTTTCTCACGTCAAGAATCGTGTGATTGTTGCCGTTGCTTGGTTCGCGGCGTCGACGGAAACGGCAACCAGTGGGTCGATTTCTTCCTGCGATTTTTACGTAATAATTATTTGGCGCGGCAAGAATAAATATTTGGATTATTTTCTATCATTAATGTGCAATTATGTCGTACGAAGACATTGTAAAGAAGGATAATACTACTATACTAGTATACACGTAACCATAAAAAATGTTATCTACTGAGATGCTATGCCACTGAAATGGGGGAATTAATATATTTAGTCCGTTTTCAGAGATCCCTTATACCCTATGCCTATCTTATAGCTATTGGAAAATATACCAATGCTAACAAAATGATTTTTTAGCCTCTAGCTATACCTTTCATATACTATCTAACGTAGAAGAAATTCGTCAAATCACAATGACTTCCCTTGGTTACCAAAAGTTATTTCAATCTTGATTCCTTCGAAATGTTTGCCATTTTTCATGCTGCCAAAATCAAACCAAATCTATTCTGTCCTATAATGCGATAGCTTAAGGTAATCCTTCCTTTTATCGTGGTCTTTAACATGCATTTTACACCTTTCCGGTATTTCCATACATACACAAATTTTCAGCCTTAATGGGATTTGCCGAAAACAAACTTCCTCCCTTCGCCCGATTCATTTAAAAGTCCGTCGCAAGATTTCAACAGAGGAGATTAATTCAAAGAAACACGCGTGGTCCATCACCTGCGGAAATATCTTTTCTTAACCATCTTCGGCCACCTTGAGAGTAGATATCATGCCACACCCGAGAAACCTGCGAAGTTAATAGTTTTCACCGCGGTAGTCATTTCTTTTGAACAGAAAAATCCCTTCTATTTTAAGATTAATATTCCACTCTTCAGACATCAAGGGCGTGGAGATAAACAAAAGAAAAGTCATGAAGCGAAAGCGTATTATCCATTTTGAAAACTGAAAAAAAGATATATATTATAACCTTTCGGCGGGCATACTAATACCATTTCACCCACACACCCTGCCTTACACCTCTTCTTAACACTGCCCATCCGGACTCCCCGTTCCCCACTCGCACCTGAGCAGTATGAGACATGTAAATGTTGCGGATTAGCCTCATTTCCCTCCAATCTATTCCTATTTTCTTCGATATACTCATTAGTTTTTCCCAATTCACTCTATCGAACGCTTTTTCGAAATCTACGAAACAGGCAAATACCTCCTGGTTGTGTTCTATATTCCTCTCGATTAATAATCTCATTACTGCAATGGCATCACGCGTACCTCTTCCCTTCCTAATCCCAAACTGATCATCCCCTAAGCAATCATTTGCCCTACTATCTATTCTTTTGTTCATGATCCTGAGAACGACTTTAGCTGCGTGGGATATCAAACTAATTGTCCTATAGTCCTCACATGACGTGGCCTTTACCTTTTTCGGAATAGGAACTAAAACTGATCTCACAAAGTCTTCCGGCCAGATTCCCTCCTCATAAATACTACGGATCAGCCCATATAGACTCTTCCTCCCACATTTTCCTAAGCGTTTTAAAAGTTCCACGGGAATGTTATCTACCCCCACGGCCTTATTTAGTTTCATCTCCCTTTATGCCCTTTCTATCTCATCGTCTAGTATTGCTGGACCTAAGCTATCTTCCTCTACATCTTGTTCCCTATCGATGTCTATCCTTTTCCGGCTAATGTGTCTATCTTACGGTTCGACTTGAGGATATTTTCTGCATCAACTATTATCTTAACCAACTAATCTATAACTGTTAACAGAGATACTCCCTTTCTTAGCTTCCCGACAGTGCCTTCAACTTCGTGCACAGCGTGCCAACCATTTCCACTTTTGAAACTTTCCAATCCTAGGACTGCGGCTTGCACCACGCTTCCTACGGCCTATTATTTTCCTTCCTATCACTCCCTCTCCATACATAAATATACATTTTTAAATATATATATATATATATATATATATACATACATATATATACACACATACACACTATGGGGGTAAATGAGGGTCTACTCCCTCATTATGAGGGTACGAACGAACGCCGCATAGATTCGTGCATTCGGCATTCCCGCGGCCCCTTCAAGACGACACAACTGCCGTAAGAAGAAAGCAGGAAAAGCGGAATGTAGAGTCGATCATCGTTAGCGAGGAGTGAAGGCCGCCGCCATTCATCTCCGAGTCGCTTCCAGGAGCCCTGGCCAATTAATAAGAGCGACAGCCGCCGCACACCCACCCACCCACTCATATCCCCACGCTTGATCGCCTAAATAGATATCGCCCCACGTCTTCGCCTCGAGTCAATCAAAGCTTTCAAGGTCGAGGGGGAGGACTCCGGCTATGGTGACCTCACTGGTGACGTCACTCATTCTGCAGATAGGGAGGGAGTGAAGGGGAAGAAATAAATGATTGATCGAGCAAAACAGAAAGTCTTTAGTCCGAACCAAGGAGGAGTTTCTGAGGATTTATTCCCTTTCCACTTTAACAAGACGACTGACTTCAAGAGTCAGAAGTAAGTCAGGACTGCATCCGCACCAATCGCAGCGATTCCTAACTCTCTCTTCAGTTTCAATGAAGGATCTCTGGCATTTCTCCGACTTTTTTCAAAATCACTAATATTGGAAAAATCATAGAACCACTACTTTACTGTCCACTTCGAGATATTTACAGCAAAATCTGCAGGAATGTACAAAAACCTAGTTTATTAACTAGCCGACCACTCGCGATTGGCATCGCACAGGATATATATATATATATATATATATATATATATATATATATATATATATATATATATATATATATTTATATAGAAACAGATATAAGGAAAAAGGATAGGAACACACATAAAGGACAAACACAGGTCTAGGAAATATTTTTTCACTCATGATCTGCCTGGTTCCGCCTTCCCTACCTCTCCTATGTTCGTCCTTTATGTGTGTTCCAATCCCCCAATATATGTCTTGGAAGGTTTCCAAGAATAAAACCATTGTGTCCTCGCCAAATTAGGGTGTTTATTCAAGGATGCTTGTCGTCCGCTCCCGCGATCTCCGACAGCATCATATCTGGCT
This sequence comes from Hetaerina americana, assembly GCF_022747635.1. NCBI lineage: Eukaryota > Metazoa > Arthropoda > Insecta > Odonata > Calopterygidae > Hetaerina > Hetaerina americana. Next base: position 1,564,491 of record NW_027287272.1, on the reverse strand, counting down.
TTAATTGCAGAGAGAGGTAGCGTCTCAAAGATCCTTGCCTCCCAATCGAGGTAGCAGATCTAGTGTTTTCCGGATGATTTGCCCTCAAATCCTTAGAGATAATTCCCCTTTTTTAACTAAGAGTTCAGTTCAGAGGCATGCACTAGCTATAATGGCTCGAGTCTCTAGTGACTAGTCCATTCCATTTCAGAACAGTCGAATGCTCCGGGTTTGTCACACGCCATGGCCTCATCAGGGACAAATTATCGCAGAGGCATATCCCGCAACAATCCCCAATCCAAATGGGACGACCGACGCGGAGCGTTTATTGTTGCGTCAGGAAACGAATTGACGAATCACCGGATGGCGACGCCATCTTGGTAGTCATTCCACCGAAAGTAACCCGCTTTCTCGAAGCAGGTATTTTTCCATACCTCGGCGAATGTAATAATTAATGTGATGTAACAAATGAAAGAGGTATATTCTTCGAATAAACCCATGAATGTACGAAGATATCGAACGCGATGTGAAAGGCGAAATATGTCCGACTTACGAAAAGGTTATATCGAACATTTCATAGGAGGAAACTTGCTTTTCAATGGTGGTCCACATATACTATCTTCCTTGAGACATTAAGGTAACATTTAGGTTACGTTTTTTATGGAACATGCGCAAGCAATGTTTGCGAATCACTATCCATCGAATCAGCATAAAACGAGTAATTAACACTTACTATTGCACATGAACACGTCTCCATACTTCCACTTGTAACGAATGAAATGAATAAATGTAACGACCTCGTATGTACGTCAGATATGACATTCAAATCAGCTCAAGTATTAACATTTTTTCACTAATTTCTCCATAATAGCCAATCCAATTTAGGCTATTCAATTATTCAATGCGAATGAATGTTTATTTTTTCAAATTTTCTTATGCAAGACAATTGTTTCCACTGCTAAAACACCGAGTTTTTTTTCGAAATTGTGTTTGAAACTAGTGTGATAAGGGACGATCATCGTTAAAAAAAAATCCATTTACGTCCTTAGTGCTGACATGTAAGTTTTTGCAATGTTTTAGCAAGTTGGTTCTTCCTGAATTTTTTCATTGAACACATAATTAAAAAGCTTAACTACCATGAGATGATGTTTCCCAATTTTTTTTAACAACCGCGCTAATCACTTCAATTCTCAAATTAGGCTTTCTTTTTCGATTCTCGCTCCGCTGAACCCTGAAAATTACGAATAAATGAACGGAACGTAGCAGACAGCAATGACCACTTTAACCCTGAACAAGCAGAGAATTTCACGTGGTCAGCTAATTATTTGGCCCTTTCTACAGAACTTTAGATTAACGAGTCGAAAGATGGGCCTTTTGTGAGTTAAGAGTCCTTGCTCATTTACCTGGAGGATTCAATGTTTTCATTTTTAAACGTCGACGAAAACACACGATTAGTGCGAAATCAAACGACTTCCTAATTTTTACGCATCATATATGCGGACCAACTTATCAGATAGACGTTGGCTATGTGCAGAATAAAAACCAGGGAGCCAATCATAATTAAAGAGTAATGGGGGATGTCATAGAAAGAGAGAGTCAAAGAGAAAAGTTATCTGTCGCTGGCTAGGCCTCATTTATGAAATATACTGCAAGTATATGGGATCCTCGCGAAGTTGGATTGATTGCTGAACTGGATTGCGTGCAGAGTAGAGGAGCTACATTTTTAAAACGCTGTTGTTATGATAGTAGCGCTTAGTAGCGTATCCAAATTATTCAGAGGATCTAGGCTGGGAATCACTCAATGGAGCGAAGGTTAAATTACAGATTGAAGCTCTTGCCTTTGAATTGGAATGGCGTCTCTTGAGCAGTGATGTTGAAAATGTATTATCACCCCCATCTTAGCACGGGAGGAGAGATCATGTTAGTCAAATTAGAAAGATTAAGTGTGGAACAGATAGATTTAAGATATATTTTTTTCCACGAACGATAGGGGATCAAAATAATATTGTCCGACCACTGTAGGGTCATATTCGGGTCAGAATTAGTCTGTTGTGCATTCACTCCCTGCCACACACCCTGGCGTTGACTTGAAGGGTACTAAAATAATATTGCAATCATTACAGAATTCAGCCCAAGCACCCAAATATATTTACTTATCTAAATTTAATGATTCGGTCATCAAGCACAACGGTCATTTCATGATTTATGCAAGCAGATGTGTGTTGTTGTATGAGCGCTGTTGTTTGTTAAATAATACTTGTATTGAAATGAATGCATGAACTAATGTTTATGCCTGTAGGACCGGTGCCATATTTGTACACCCCTTGCCAGGCTCCCCTGCAGCCGCATGTAACTGCAGGGGAGTCTGGCGAGGGGTCTGCAATCTATCCTATCACGATTTCAGGAATCCTCAAATAAACATTAAATTACATCGACACTCCATTTTAAAGTCTTCTGCGATATTGTTAGATCTTACAAATGAGCGAGATATCACTCTCACGCAATGAAACCTTCTTTCCATTCGTTAGCAGCAGCAGATGCAGTTTTCTCCCGAAAAAAATTACAAAGAGATGTTAAATTTTTAACTTTGCATTTTGGGAAGTTTGAGTGCGCTGGACGGTCTAGGGGGGTGAGAGGATCCCACGAAATGATTCAAGGGCCCGAGGAGAGGAGATTTTATTTCGCATCATTTTTTTAAAGCATCCACGATCGCCATCCCAATGTGAAAAAAACGGTGCCTTCGTTCATCGATGCTGAAGAGATAATTTATTTACAGTGGGTCGGAAGGTCAACTCATCATAATCATTGACGTATTGACCTTCAATAATCCTTATGCGCACGAAATGGTTGCCTACTGAGAGAGATACATGTGTGTATATATATATATATATATATATATATATATATATATATATATATATATATACGAGGTGTGTCCGAAAAGTATCCGACCTGCGTTTTTTTACTTATTTTTCTTTAATTGTGAGAGTTTTGTGCGCTACAAATTTGCCCAATGAGGTCGACGATCAACAAAGAATATTACGTTGAAATTCTGAAAATATTGCGTGATGCCGTGAGAAGAAAACGACCGCGTGTCTCTGGTCAAGCGAGTTGACTGGCTGGCTTCTTCACCACGATAACACGCGCCAAACGCATTCATCGAACCTTGTTGTGCAGCAATTTCTGGCGATACACAGGAGATTGTATATACAGCTTCGCCAGCCTCCTCCTTTACAGACACTACTTACATACTTACTCCCTGCGACTTTTGGGGATGTTCCCAAAATTGAAAAAAGGCGCTCAAAGGAAAGCGGTTCGAGACGACATATGCAGAGTAATGCAAGCTGAAGGCCATTCCGAAATCTGCGTTCGAGGACTGCTTTAAGATGTGGAAGCACCGCTGGGAGCGTGTGGTTCAATCGAATGGGCAAAACTACTTCGAAGGATGCCACACGGCCCGGATGACCATGAAGAATAGCACTAAAGCGGAGATGGGTGTGAACGAAGGTCGGATAGTTTTCGGACACACCTCGTATATATATCATTCCCGTAAAAGAGATGATGTACGGCGTTGTCTGCCTTTTTTCCTTCATTTTTTTAGGGCCTAGAAAAGGGGTGGGGATCCCACTTTGATCCAAATAAGGATGCGGACGGGATCAAAATTCGTTCTCGCCTCTCTTTAAAGAGAGAGAGCAAGTGATGGGAGAGAAAGGGGAGAGATGAATCGGCGGATGGTGGACCGGAACTCCGGCAACGGGAATTTCAGAAACCGCCCGCCTTCGATCGGCTGTCAACAGGATGCATGCGGACTTTATTTCGAATCCGCATTCACAAACCATCATTCCCAACATTCTTCCGTCGGTAACCACCGCGCAGACCGAGAAACGAATTCATTCGCTAAAAAGTTTGACTCTACATTGTTCACAGGCACTTTATCCCCTGATTTTCTCCCTATGGTTTTCCTCCCTTCCTAAGGGTAAAACCAAATTCCCCCAACAACTCCTAAAATCAGCCCTTATAATAGGTATCAAACCAAAAGGACCTGCATGTCCTCAATCTACAACCATAAACTTAATAAACCATTTATAAACTTCCCGCAAAAACTTAAATGCAAGAAAAACAAAACCCCTTCCAAACTGGTCCTGGCTCATCTGGAACTCCCTCACCATACACCAACCACCCAACCATACCTGATTTACTGACCAACTTAACCTCAGCCCAAACACGACCACTGCCCATGAACCACATTTCTACCTATCCTAACTTGTTAAAAAAAATAAAATAAAAAATATAAAACAAATAAAAAAGAAAAGAAAAACCCAAAATGAAATAAATAAAAATTAAAAAATCCATTTACCAAATAAAAAAGTAATAAAAACAAAATAAAAAAGCAAAAATAAAGATAAAACTCCATTTACAAAATAGCAAAATAAAAAATAGGATAATAAAATAAAAATAATAATAGAATAATAATAAAAATAATATAAAAAATAATAATAAATAAATAAAAACACTCCATTAAAAGTTATCACAAAAAATTCAAGATCACGGAAACAAACTATTAACACTTCTAAATGCACCCCATGCCTCTCTGGGAAGCTGGTGCCGAGGGCTTAGCAAAAGATACACCAAGTTTGCTCTGACACCGACAGGCACTTTGACTACAATACACGTAGGAGGGTAATCACAAAACTAAACTACCCACGATTTGGAAATTGAAAGAAGCATTTATTTTCTGAATATTATAAATAATTTTAAAGCCTGAAAATTGTTCCATTTTTCTAAATAGCTACTTTTTCGATTTATGCATTCCTACAGGCACCACGGCGGTTTTTGCGTGACCATGCATATCCAATTAGTTGCCCCATGTTTCTTCGAGAGACCCGAGTCGCATGCCAACAATTGAGTGCCAATATGATGACCTCCGCCAGTTCTTGGCACGTCAACGACTGCATACAGACTTGCGGACGTCAAAGAAAAAGCAGAACGCGACAAAAGCGGAAAGGTTGGGCCACGAGTATCATACGTTGGACAAGTTTCGGGGCGTGTTGGGCATGGCTGGAATGAAGTCAATGTTAAGGGCCCGCTTGGCTCCTTTTTATGGAAGAAAGTGGTGAATCTATCGTTTTGTGGATGGATATGTAAATGTTTACAAATGCAAAAAATATGATGAATGAAAGAAGCCAAGGTTATCCAGGTTGAAATATTGAGATTTAAAAAAATGATATTGGGTACAGTTTTCATATCCAAGGGACCGAACAAAGGAAGAAGATATCGTCTCCCCTCTATTAAAAAAATATCTATCTCACTACATATACATAGGCTTTTAAAAAAACTTTGGAAAAAAAGATTTCTGATAAGAACTGAGATTTTTTGCGTTGAAATCATTTGAGGATGACGAAAGTTTGGGCATTTTGATATAAATGAGCTCTTACTGCTAGTAATATTGAATGAATGTAAAAATCCAATAGCAATAAACAGTTTAAGAAAGACTTTCAAGAAAGTTTGGGCCATCAAAAAATCATATATCTTCAGACCCTAAAATTCAACATAATCAGCCCGCAAACTTTTTAACTCGTGAAAATAAGATGAAACCGGCTGTGAATCTTCGAGCGTCCAGATTTATTTTTCTTCAAGCCTGTATTCTTCGCGCATAAGTGATCGTGATCACGTGTGTGTGCTCGTGTCTTTACGTGTGAGACGGGGAATAAAAAGCAGACCACCAACGCCAAAACACAAACTCACCCTTCACCTTTGCAGATAAAAAAATTTATATGCATGCATACATATCTATACATCGATCTGGGGATAGTAAAAAAAAGCGAGTGGGACTTTTTAATATTTCTTCGATCTTTTCCTTGACGCGTAATTTCCAAGCAATACATTTTTCCGATCGAACGAGACGTTAGGTTCCCACGCCTAGAACTGGACAGAACCCTAACAACACCCATCCGCACGGGAGATGTAATCGCTCCGGTAATTGTAGACCGATTGTAAATAAACAACCACCTTACGAAAAAGCAGCGAAACAGAAAGACGCGGAATGATATAAAACTCCTTCTATAAGGGCCGCCATTATTCACACGCTTGAATCCCTCGATCACAAATTTCAGCAACATCATGGACCTAATGCGCAGAGAAATTTAAAAAAAATGGCAAAGATAAGATTGACAAAAAGACGAAGTTTCAAGCCCTGAGAGAAGGAAAGATTTTTCCATTGAGAGGGCATATCTGAAGGAGGCAATAAAAGTTAATGTTGGTAATACTGCACCCAGACTTTTATTATTAAAAAAAAAACAATCGCCTAGGACGAAAGAGGCAAACACGGGCGCCGCAGATCGCTTAATTGCCAATTGTTACATAAATTTAAAGAACAATTGACCGGAAGGTGTATCAGAGACAATGAGCAAGAAAAAGACAAGATCAAGCGTTTCCTCAACGACACGGTGGCGAAGCTGAAAACGGCACACAAAAAAATGCCCTAGGGATTACAAAAATGCATTTACTAATTACTCGTAAACGAAAGATCATCCGCCGTGCACTTTCTTGTCTCCTTTTGTTTTAAGAGCGTGGCAACTAATGGTTTGGACTCCACAAATACTCCAGTCACATGACTTGAGAGGGCGGACAGGGACATGGTTGGGTCCAGTTCCATTTCATGAGAATTATTTGTCTGCATAATTGCCGGATGGTGTTAAAATGCACGCTTTAGACGTAATTGCTTGCCCATGCGAGTCAGAACGATCCCTGCTCCATCTACATGTGATAACCCCAACTTCACTTACAATTATTGGTGTTATGCCGGTAAAGGTGGGCTTTTGACCGACCAAGTCTATACAATTTTATAGTATAATACTCCTTTCGCAAACATTTATGTTTACAATTAACATTCATTTTAACCCGCATTTAGAAAAAAACCTGCAATTATCGACCGAAAGTTTATTGGTTTGACGGGTGAGGCTAGTGCTCGACCTAGTACTAAGCCAAGCGGCGTATGAAATTATGAAACTCAGCATGTATAAATTATTGAAAACAAATATTTCTTTCAATTTCTCTAAGAATTGGAGGATTGCATACCCTAGGATTACATAAGACTTGGACATAAGTCGGACATGTCTATCCGACACGGATAATTGGGTCAAGAATTTGTCAGGTGCTCTCATTAACTGGTGCATAAAATATAACAGTGCATGTACGGCAGATGCCCGGGCACCTCCCTCTACACACTGCGTATTGTAGATGTGGAATACAATCAGACGTAAACAGTAATACATTGTTAAATCAAAAACCTATTTTCTTATTTTCACTCTTACACACCCATTATTGCAAGATTTAAATAAGAATATATGGTTGTTACGGCACTTTTTTGCGATCATATATTATTAAAAAATAAGTTCATATTTATTCATTTTAACATATGACTATTGATACATCAGTGGATGATACGGTAACATCCCCCGCCCCCCCCCAATACGCCCTTACGGCGGCCAAGGTGTTGGGTTGTGGGATTTAACCCCGCTGTAAATTAAACTCTGGACATATGGAAGTACACGTTTTCACAACAACCAAAATCTCCGAATGCACTCGGGGCTTCGTCGCATTCCATTTTTCTATTGGGAAAATGATGCGCTTGTAAAATTAGAATCAATGGGATGCAATTATTTATTTCCAACAGTCTAATTATCTCCCAATTATGAGTCGAAAAAATCTTAAACAGTCCAATCCTTATGAATGTCACATACTAATAATTGCGGACACAGAACTAAAATGAAAAATTATACAATCATTAAGATTAAACTTTGTAGTAAATGAAAAAAAACCAATTAGGATAACAGGTGGTTCATTGGTTTTCCGTGGAGAAGTAAGCTAAGTGAAAACATTAAAATAGGAGGGCACAGACTAGAGCAAGTGAAACAGTTTACGTATTTCGGAAATGTAGTAAATTAGGGAATACGGTGTATAACTTAAGGGATGACCAGTTTGAGTTTAGGAAGGGGAGAGGTACGCGTGATGCAATTGCGGTAATGACGTATTTGCCTGTTTCGTACACTTCGAAAAAGCGATTGATAGAGTGAATTGGGAAAAACTAATGGGTATATTGCAGAAAATAGGAATAGATTGGAGGGAAAGGAGGCTAATCCGCAACCTGTACATGTCTCAGACTGCTCAGGTGCGGGTGGGGAACGGGGAGTCCGGTTGGGCAGTGTTAGGAAGAGATGTAAAGCAGGGTTGTCCATTATCACCATTGCTGTTCCACCTGTATGCAGAGGAAATGATCAAAGAGGCATGGGAAGAACTGGAGGTAGGAATGAAAGTGGGCGGCGAATTCGTAAAATCAGTTAGGTTTGCTGATGACCAAGCTTTAGTTTGTCAGTCAGTCAAGGGGTTGCAAGCATTGGTGAGTGAATTGGAAATTCAGTGCGACAGGTATGGGATGAGAATCAATATTAATGAAACAAAGGTTGTGCGATTTTATAGAAAGAAAAAGGCTAAGCTTAACATTAAAATAGGAGGGCAAAAACTAGAGCAGGTAGAACAGTTTACATATCTCGGTAGTGTTTTGGACCAACACGGTCAAAGTAGTATGGACGTAAGGCGTAAGAAGAATTGCGCTAGGCAAAGAGGCTTTCACAAGGAGGAGGGAGTTGATGACAGGGACGTTGAGTAGGGATGTTAAGAAAAGACTCGTTAAAACTTTGATATGGAGCGTAGCTATGTACGGTGCGGAAACGTGGTCATTGAAGCAGGATGAATTAATATGGCATAGACTGGAGACTTAAGAAACATGGGCGTGGGGAAGGACGGAAAAAGGTGAAGACAGAAAGAAAAAGAAATGAGGAAGTGCTAGGTATCGTGTCGGGGGAGGATGTTAATATATAGTTGGATGAAATCGAAAGAAGGCAGGTAAGGTGGAAGCGGAGAATGTTGATTGTCGATGGGATATTGAAGGAAACTGTGATACATATGGGGTCAGGACGTATAGCAGTTGAGGACGGTGGAAAAAAGGACAATAATCTTGATCGAAATCAGAACAAGAAGAGATAAATACGTGAAAATTAAGACAGGCTCATAATAATGTGTGCGATGTGAGGTTTTTTCTTGGAAGGCTTGGCAAAGGAATGCAGCCGGTCTAGGCTAGTATTCAAAACCTACCTTAAACAGAAGACCAACAATCAACAGTAATTACACCGAACGCTTATCTAATGCGAATACGTTTCCAGAATCGGAGGATGATATTTTTTTTCGCGAATCACAGCAGCGATGATACAACAATCGATAATTCACAAATAAAGCTTTATGGATCCACCTATGTTCCACAACAATGCGCTGGGGTCGTCTTTGGGAAATTGATGACAACTTTACACTTCACAAATCTGGTCGTAAATTACGACCCTTGAGAGCGCTAAGCGTTTCAATAATGCGTCTTTAGACAATAGGTTGTCAGGGTCGAATGGGAGAAGGCAAGTACTTCGGTTTCAAGATGAATTTTAATACACGCGATGCCAGAGTTCTTTCAGCGTTCGGTGATACATTAAGTCCTCTGTCGAGGAGTGAGTTGTTAATGTTCCAGAGGGGGGGTGACAAGTTGTCTCTCTCTCTCTCAGAGAGGGGGGGAGGCAAAACCGACGCAAGGGATGGTGGGCCGGCTCGAGGCGCCTGTTAAAAAGGAGGCGAGAAAGGAGGGAGGGTGACCAAAAAACCACGAGCGTCCTGACGCGCCATCCCCCAGGGGAGAGGAGTCACGCATGCCGAGAGAGACCGCAGGAATTCCCGAAGGGGATGAAAACAATGCGTTGGGGAGTGGAGGGAGGGAACGGGGGTGAAGGGGGGTGAAGTGGGAGATACAAGGCAGGGACCGTAGGACGTACAGTGATGGGGGAAGGAGAGAGGGGTGGCAGGACATGAAGTAGGGCCGGCAAGAGGGTTTGCCAGTTTGCATGCCCCTTTATAAACACCACCTCACCAAGGGGACTGTTTGAGTCAAGCACCAGCACAGGTGGTACCAAAGTGAACCAGGATAACGATCGATCGAATTACGGCACCAATAAACGTGGTTTTAAGATGAGAACGGATGAAGACCTGTTCATGCTGAATAGAATAACTTAAGAGCACATTCATCCATAGGACTGATTATATAAAATAATATTAATTTGCAAAGTAAGGGGTTTTTATACATATTTTTTATTAGGTAAACTTGTTTACGGCTTAAGGAAATGTTTTTTAACATAATGAGTCTTAGAAAAGGCCGAAAGAAGTACAATTTATCCTTTCCACATTCTTTAATAGCTTCATCTTATTTTCATGAATTCGAACGAGCTCTATCCGATAAATACTCGATATGGTGCAATCTGGCGACTATGACGCGGACTACAGCCCCGCCCACTAGAGGAGCTAGTTGCCTGAGACCCAATGAGCCGTCGATGCTTGGCGGATCGTCAAGCTGTGCGCATGGTGCCAGTTATGTTAGTTTCTGTTGTCCTTGTTTTTAGTGTTCGTCGAAAATGGAAATTGGCGAAATCACGGAGCAACGGATGAACATAAAATGTTTTGGTGGATTGTGGTAAAAGTTATCAAGGAAACACTGAAATGTTGAGAGGCTGTTTACGGTGATGATGCTCTGAGGAAAACATCCGTTTTCAAGTGGATTGAGCGTTTTAAAGATGACTGACAAGATGTAATGGATGCTGCAAGGCCGGAAGGACCTTCAACCACCTGTGTAGACTACAACATTGATCGTGTGCGGTCCTATGTCCTTACCGAAAATGCTGAGTCGTGCACCTTAGAGTTCTGGAGCGATTGAGAGATAACGTGCGTCCAAATTGGACTCAAAACGATGCGATGGATGGATCCTTTACCATGAAAATGCACCTGAAAATGCAGCAATCATTGTTCGCCAGTTTTTTTGCAAATAATTCAATCCCCTTGATCCTTGATCATCCTCCTAATTCGCCAGATCTCGCCCCCACCCCCTGCGACTTTTTCCTATTCCCCCAAAATGCAAAAATGTGATGAGGGGACATCACATTGGGAAGATGTGGAAGACACAATAAAGCAAGAAACGACGAGGAAACTAAAAAGCCTAACTGCTGCCGAGAGGACTTCCCAAGGGTGTGCTTTCAACAAGATGGAAAAGAAGAAGATGGAATAAGAAGGCATAGCAACGAATGGTACGAAGTACTGTAGTGTCGGTCGCAGAGTACTTACTATAAATAGTGTCCATGACAATTTTTCCCTGACGAGTGTGCAATTAACGCTGAATTCAAATTAACCTTCGGTTAATTCGCAAAACGCGTTCCAAAGACCCCAGCCACACCTGCCATTCCAAGCTTCACCGACTAACCCACAAAAAACGACATCGCGACGAATCCCCAACCCCGTTACAGTCCCGACTTGGCACCACCGGACTATTTCCTATACCCTATTAAAAAGGGGAATTCTCTCTCCCTCAAAGGACACCACTACCATGGGACCCTAAGTCAAGCCGTCATAGAAGCACGCACGTATACCCTTAAGGACCTTCCGGAATCCCCCTACCAGTGAGCTCTCTTGTCATGGAAAAGCCGCCCTGGAAAAATTGTGTCGATGCTCTCAAGGGAATAGGTACTTTAAAGAACTTTTAGAGAAATTCCGCGATCAATGACGGAAATAAAATCCGAAAATCTGGGAAAAATCTCTGAAAAATATTCGAAAAAAGTTTCCAAAAATTTTCCCAATACTTTTTGTAGATACCATGTGTTGATAATCCAGTTCCACTAGGCTACTTGGCTACAGAGAGTAATATCAATTAGATTTACGTTTAAAGCACCAGATTCTTCCTTTACTCTTAATCGACAAACGTCAATGCATCAGGGTAACTGCAAGCGATGAATTCAGGAAAGTACTATGTAGATAGTTACATGACATTACACAATCCTACCCTAAAATGTTCTCCTTTTAAGAGGTTGAACTGGGAGAGAGTTGCCGTCGGAGGAGATCAACCAGTTCATCACCAAGTTCGTATGTGCGTGCGTGTCTGAGGGAGTAATTCATGGTCTTCACGAGCGAGGGGACTTGATGGAAATTCGAGTGACCCCATCTCTCGCTCATCCACGCGTCACATCAACTCAACCCCCGCACGCCTCCCGCCGAGTTTAAACACTTCAAAGGGGAAGTGCGGAAACAGGGCATAACCCTCCCTGCCCTCCTATCCATCCCATGACGGGTGACCCCCGGGGTCGGGATCCTCCTGACCCTATTTATAAGTTAACGCCGGCAGGATCACACCATCTCCGACCTCTCTCTCCCTCCCATCACTCGACTCCTCCTCTCCCTGCATCATCGCCCAAGACTTTCTCCTTAACCTAATCCTTCCGTCTCTACGGGCTCTCCACTCCCATTAAGACAGCAATTGGCTACCCATTTCATGGACTTGGGAATTCAATAATATCACAAGAGTAGCCATTCCCCCCCGGATGGCAGAGTCGTACGATGAGTTCTATATGACGTATATGGAAAATGAGTGCGAGTCTGATCGGATGGTTGCTCAAGGGAAACTAGAATAAGTTATCCAACATGAGTGGCCCGGAAATCAAAGTACGAGGGTCGGCTGAAAACCGATGCATACCTGCTTGCAGACCACAAACAAAATGACCTTCAGAAGCAGTTCTCGTGGCATGTGGAAGAAACATTCCTCGTCAACATACATGCGCAGGTTTTAGGTTGTTACGTTTACCGCATGCATTTCGAGAAACGGATGTATGGAGACGTGTTCTATTGGTATGTCAACGCGAGTTAAACAGTGTGCTATTATCGAATTTTCAACGGCCGGAAAATTGACACCAACAGAGATTCATCGTAGTTTAAAATCTGTTTATGGTGACGACGCTGTTTATTGGTCCAGTGTAAATCGATCGGGAGTAAAATATCGTGGTTGTGAGCCTGAAAAAGCCATAATTGTTGATGAAAGACGCAGCGGACGTCCGATCACAGCCACAGACAACAAAAATCGCAAATTCGTCGATGATTTGATTCAAAATAATCGGAGAATCACTCAAAAGCGTGTCGCGAACCAATATTGGAATATCCTAAGAAGAAGCTTGCCATGTTAAAGGCAGCAGCCCGGAGCCAATAATCTTGCAACATGACAACGCTCGTCCACACACCTCGTGCCCAACTCGAGAGGCTCTGCGAAACCTGAGGTTCGAACCGATTCCACACCCTCTTTATTCCCCCGATCTTGCGCCTTGCGATTTCTATTTTTTTCCTTTAACTCAAGAGACGCCTCAAAGGGTAATCATTACACCTCGGACGATGAGGTGTCAAGTCAAGTGGATTCGAGAGAAGTCGGAAGAGTTGTGACGGAATGAAAAAACGAAAGGGTCATTTTGTTAGCGTCCTACTAGTATGTGTGCTTTAATTTCCAGCCTGCCCTCGTAATTATTCAAGCGATGATTATCCAAGGAGAACTTTGGTGGAAAATATGAGAAGATCAGGTCTATTTAAGTTGAACCTGGGCGCGGTCAAGATTTAAAATAGATCCTCTTCTTTAGCAAACTTTTGTGAACAAAAATATTCGTAGGAATAACCGAGCGAAATAAATTCGTCGACAGATGGCTCTGGTTGTAAAAGTCAATATATCAACCCTCACCACTTCCGGCATTCCCTTTATTTAACCCCGACCCCTTCCGGAAGACGATAAATAATGGACGTTTCAGGCTTTCATCTTTCGTTTTAAGAAAGAAATTTATGCCGATCGGACGCATATATCTAATCCCTCGGTAGGGCGTAAGGATTCTAGGGTACATGGGAGAAAGGGGGCGGAGGAGGGAGCCGAAGTAATACCCTAGCTAAGGATTTATGACCAAACTATCCCCAGGAAGAGCAAGAGAACGAGGCAAGATTAAGAGACGCGTACCTGAGGATAGCCTCGGAATCCTTACGGCCCCTGCACCAAAATACATATACCCCTTCCTAAGGCATAAATACACTAAGGGGCATTAAAACACACGTAGATTACCTCATGAATACCCGAAAAAATTACGAAAAAGAATCACAAGAAAGTTTGGCAGGCCATTTCATTTGACGTACGTCGGGGATTTTTTAGGGGCTAGTGATGAATTACGACTTTCTCCTTCTCAGCACGAGCCAATGAATGCACAGAGATTGACCCCGGATACACATATTATACACACACACTCAAAAAAACAAATATTTCCCCGTATGTAAGTCACACTTGTTCAATTCGTATTTCGATTGACTAACAGTCTAAATTCCCGTCATTCGAGACCTGTCACACTTGTGTTTTTATCATAACAATTTTTAACGAATCTGGCGGATTTTCTCTGGACTTTATCAAATTATTTTTGCCAAAATTTCTCCCAAGGATCCCAAATACTCGCGGCATATTCCAAATGAGGTCTAACTAGAGCAAAATAACACCTCTCTTTAACTTTTTCATTACATTTCCCCATCACCCATTTTATGAAGCCGAGTTTCTTTAAAGCTGATCCGCATATTGTCCTGTTATGTGCTCCCCTTGAAAGGCGTGGTGTTATAACTACCCCTTAATATTTAACTTCATTGGCCGTACGACAGGCATACGGTAAGGAATGAAGGGAAGGAAATATACGTCATTGAAGAAAAGTGAATAACGTGGGAATGCCTGCTGCTGTCTTGATATCCGAGGCTTTGAAATCTAGGCTTGTTAATCTGCCTTCGTCAATCCCAATAGAAAAATCTATCCACATGCAGACGCACTCATCTTAACTGATTGATATTTTAACACTGTCAACTACTTAGCAAATAGCCAGTGATTACTTCATCGTTGTTGGTGAGATTTCGATAATGTTGGGATCATGAAATAACTGGCGAAGACGCGATGACTACTGTTTTTTGCTAACACAGCGGCTGTTATTGCGAGCAAACAATCCAGGACCACTCTGGTTCAGGGAATGCCGAAGTCTCGCGAAGACACGTGAGCAAGGGTGAAGAGGGGTGAGGGGGTAGACGAGAGGATAAGTGCCATTCATAGGTGAAATTACTAATGCCATGTCGTCAGGGGCCAATACAGGACCAATTATGTTAGCCGAGGGGCTTCGGGGAAGTATTTGCTGAGCGCATTTCGATCGAATGGCGGAGTCTGTTTACGTCGCGTGCCTCGATTCAAAATAGAAAAAGACGGCTTATGAAGGGGTGGTGAATAAAAGAAAGGGCATGAATATGCAAAAGGAGTCGGTGGTCAACGAACTCGTGCACGCTAATGCGGAGTATCACATGGGATCTACCATCGCCAACAACAGGCCGTGAATATTGAGGGCATTCCGCCGAAAGACATATAATCCTCTGCGTTCAACTGCCATTAATTTAATATACATATATATACGTATAACTATGTGTATATATATATATATATATATATATATATATAAATTAACACACACACACATACATACACCCTGCGAGCCAACGCCAGGATATGAGGCATTGGGTGAATATATACCAGAATAATTTCACCTGAACATGACGCAACCGCGGTCGAACAATATTAATATGATCCCCTATCGTTCGTGGAAATAATGACCTGAAAAAATAAAAAAAATACAGGGTGCGATCCAAAAGTTATGCAATTATTATTTTTTCAAGTAATTTATTGAACAGATTTGCACAAACACTTAAGATTCTTCAAAGCACTCACTCTCCTTGGGCCTCGACTCATTTTCCCCGGCGACGCGCCCTGGAATGCGTCTTCGTGGACCTCTTGCAAGGTCTTCGTTACGCCTGATTGGATCTCTTCTATGGACGATAAACAGCTGCCTTAATCCTAGTGAACAGAAAGATATCAGCTGGCATGACGTCAGGACTATAGAGGTGGTGGGGCAGTCTTGACACCTGGTGTTTGGCCAGGAACTCGCGGACTCGTGGCTTGCCATGGCAAGGCGCGTTGTCGTGATGGAGTTGCCAGATAGTGGAGGTGTCCTTTCTGAGCCTGATGACTCTTTTTTGGAGTCTTTCCAGCTCATCTATGTAGTATGTAGCAGAGTTAACTTTATATCCTTTTGGAACAAACTCCTTATGGACCACTTCTCTTTACCGTCAAAAAAGACAATGAGCATTGTTTTCACTTTTGATTTGCTCAATCTTGCCTTTTTGGACCAAGGGGACTGGTCGGTGTGCCACTCATAGAGCTTTGGCGTTTTGCTTCTTGGTCATATTAAACCCCAGTTTTCTTCACCAGGGATGACGCTGTCCAAATAATCAGGTTCATTTTTAATACGTTGCAAAAGTTCACTCGAAATTTCTGCTCGGTTGGTCTTTCGTGACGCGGTCAGCGCGCAGAGGTTTACAATAACTGACGTCTTGCTGTTTCTTCAGCATCAAATGCTTTGAGATTGGTTTGTCGGCAAATCTTAAGTGTCCCCTCCACTTACTCCTTACGCCAACTCAATCCGACTCCGATCAAAAGGAGCGGTGCGGAAAATTTAATTGCATTACAATTGGTACACAGCTGGTAATAAATAGTACGTCTTCAATACAGTTGATTTTCCGAGGTCAAATAAAAACCAAGCGATATCGAATGCAACGCTTACCAAGTCGACCCGACTGAGCAACAATCCCGCGAGATTCTCGCACAGTACGTATCGTGTCCAAAAACGAACAAACAAAAAATATGGAACGGTCGTCCTAGCGACGGATTTGGGCGCACGCGCGCAAACAACACGAGCACTAAGGGGAGATGATGGTTGCTCATCCCAGAAAAGAAGAATAACGCTAAGCGTCACCGAAAAACAATATCGAAGCGTGGCGTCATAAACGAGAGTGCAACTTTTCTTTCGCGATATTGTCTCATGGAAAGTGTTCAGAGAGGCTCGGAGGGGGAGGGGGTGAGTGAGGGAGGGAGGGGGAGGGTGAGGGAGGGTGAGGGAGGAAAAGAATGCAAAAGGCCTACTCCGAGAAATCAAGCCATGCCTACACAGTACGTCACCCACCCTTGGCGTCCTACATTTCGCCTCTTTTGTCTTTTTGCCTCCGTTGCGAGGGAAGGAGTGGAGAGAGAGAGAGAGAGAGAGTCCCTCTCTCCGCACACAAAAGAGGATGTGGGCATATCGATTTCGAACGCTGGTTTCAGGCAAGAACAAAAAATAAGGCTCACCAAAGACGTGCCACGGAGAATAAGGTACTCACCGTCCACGCCTTACAGCATTGAGGGAAAAAGTACGCTTAAGACAAAAAGAATATTATCGGAAATCAATCAATTTTGATTCGGCGAGGGACACACCCAAAATCACAATAATGTATTCATAACTGCAATTTCATATTTAAGCCAGGATTGATGTTTGCGTGGAAAGCGTTGCCTTGGCGACCTATCGATGGTGGCTCGATGGAGACCGTGAAATGGGAATCTTCATTGCTTTCATAATGGCGGTGGTATACATGTATGCATACCTATTTATCTATCTACCCTGCAGGCCACCACTAGGGCATGTGGCAGAGGGTAAATACACCCTAGAATAATTTTACCACAACAGACCATTTTTTATAATAACCACCAAACTATTTTTTACCCGAGCTTGACCCTACCGCGGTCGAACGAAGGTATTATGATCCCTTATCGTTCATAGAAAGAAAACATTTTAAATCTATCTAATCTATTTTTAATCTCTCTAATTTTTTTAATTAATCCAACTTCAAAAGGATCCCATACATGTATGTCCAGCGTATTCTATAAATGAGGCCAAACAGATAACAATTATCTTATAGTATATGTATGCTGACAACAATATTTATTGTGAATTGAGTTTTTTTGTAGGTGTTGCTATTTTTTCCAAAAAAAATGTTAATAAAAAAAAGATTTTAAAGAGCTCAACGTTATACCATCACGGTGGTCAGATTGAAGGCGAGACTCTAAAATATTCTTAGACTAAAATATCTTTGTCAAAATGAAAGTATCCCTGAAAATACTTTTCCACGTTTCGCTGCGAGAAAAACACGGTCAAAATATACGTTTGCGTATAAGTAGGTAATCAAGATAGTATGGACAGGAAACATTTCTCCAAAGGGCATATTATTCATAGAAGTCGAAATTATCACTCTGAGCAAACAACCCCAGGAGATGTTTTCATTTAAAAAGTACGAGGCGTCAAATAATACGTGAATAAGTGAACTCTTTTTAATTTTTTTTACTCGTAAATATATCTTATCGATTCTACATAAAAAAACAGATATCAAAGATCCGAGTCAAGCAACCTTGCCCACCTGACCCTAAGCGGTATCGAAATGAGGTACGGTCACCCGTAACGAAACATTGGGAAGCCATTGCCCTTCTCTACGGACGGCCCGGAATCACAAGCACACCGCGCGGCAAGGGGTCGTCGAAATCAACCCTCCCTGCCCATCACGCAAATCGAACCATGCAAATCATGTACTTTCGATGGCCCGACCGATGTCAACTCAACACGCCGGAAGATGTCCACCTGAAGCACAAACATCCATGAGTCTCAAACATCGATGCTAAGGTCTTTCAAATGCTAAAAGATGACAGACCAAGGGAGCGATAAAAAAATTTCTCAGCAGTCGATGTCAGTCGGACCTTTTGTCCCGGAGAAAACCCGTTTCACGCTAATGAGATGACCTTTCGCCGCACAGACGTCGCCCCTTTAAAGCACCGTACCGAACTCGGCTAATGGATATTTAAAACCCGGTGAATGCAGGGGACGGGACGGCAAAAGGTTCCATGCATTAGAATGCACGGACATAATTACGACAACCGCGAGACATGATTCACTCTTCTTCATCAAACACTTTTTTCCGAGACTGACTTTCCCCCTCCTTAGGCTTCCACAAAACTTTACAATAGCGCGCATGCGTGCGTTTGAGCGGCCAAACACTGACGCAAAAATACACTTTGAGTTGAACACGCTGCGAGCGAAAAGTCCAATCAGTGCGCAAATTTATATTTCGGAGCTCTCCAAACTATGTGTGATCTACCGCGCCCTGCTCGTCCCAAAAATATGCGATCTACCTCTAGAAAACCTCAGGCGTGGGCTCGTCAAAATTTTGATATGGAGCGTAGTTAAGTACGGAGGTTATACGCAGGCTGGAGGCTTTTGAAATGTGGGTGTGGAGAAGAATGGAGAAGGTGAAATGGACAGAGAAGAAAACAAATGAGGAAGTACTTGGTATGGTGGGCGAAGAGAGGGGTTCGTTGGGAGAAATTCTATGGAGGCAGGAAAAGTGGATGAGGGTGGTATCGACCGGCAGCGGGATGTTGAAGACTGTAATTGAGGGGAGAATGTTAGGTAAACGAGTAAGGCAAGGAACAGGATTTGGATGTTGGAAGGGTTGAAGGGATTAAGTAGCAGATATGAAGAGGAACCTAATGTAGAGTAGGATGTTGTGTTTTGCTAGGGTCCACAAACAAGTATGCTCGTAGAGTAGGATGATGGATTTTGCTAGGGTAGACTTCTTTGTCAACCCATAGCCGAGAAATGTCGTGTAGTGGCGAATAATCTACCGGGCGGTAGATCACACGTTAGAATGACACCTGCGTATATTTCTTCCACCCCTTTTAAGGTTCGAGGGAAGTCCTCCCCAATGCAGATGAGCGACTGAGGGGGAGGGAAATTGGGTGGGTGGAGGGAGAGAGGGGAGGGGAGGTACGTGATGTGCGAAAATATCAATACATTGGAGCCAAGGAGAATTACACAGAACAAAAACAGAAAGCAGTCAGCCCTTCATTAAATTTGGTACACGTGGGGAATATTACAGTGTTTTCCCAAAACAAATGACAGTCGACATCCGCACGCGATTCTTCAGCCACACATCCATGCGTCGAGAGAGGAAAAAAACAAAAAAAGCATTGAATTACGTTAAAAAATTCAAACTGTGTGCCTTTTTTAAAACAAAAACATGGTTATGGAAACTCGTCCGAAGGGTATTTCTCAGCATTATTCATCGACGAAAAAATCCTTTGAAATGATTAAATAAAAAACGACTAAAATTATCGGCAGCCAGCTTCAAGTTGTTTAAACCTTTCGCCGCCTCATACGACAAATTAGCAAAATTATTGTTGGATTCTAAATGGCCTTTGTTTAAGCCGACGTTTCGCCCAACAACACCTGAGGTTTACCCTAGGCCGAAAAGAGCGGGGCGGGGTAGGGGGTTCATCGTATGCTCCTTTGTTACCATGCATTCGAAACTAATTCCTTTAGGAAACTTCTAAACACTTTGTTTTCGACGTTTTACCTTTATTCTTTGTACCTGATTCAGGTAATGGCCAGAGTAGGTCTAAGGACGTATCCTAAAAGGAAGGAACCCTAACCACTCCTCACCAACAGTCAGTCAAGTTCTACGATATGACATCAATGTGATCGTCCGTTAAAAATTATTTCTCATCGATATAAGTAACAGGGCTAATCAGCTCGGCATTATCAATGGTCCCGTATGTTTTATCAAAGATAAATCAAATTTAAGCTATAATACAAAACATTCCGAGCAAAATATTTATTTTTTAGATTATTTAGGGATTATTAGAAGAGCAATTGGTAAAGGTGATGGAAAATTCAAAGAGAAATGTCATCTTTCGGTGGTTGGGCCTCATGTGTAGAATATGCCGCAAATACTATATGGGATCCTCACGAAGTGGGATTTATTGCAGCGTAGAGAAGCATTAGATTTGTAAAACGTTTCTATGATAAACTTAAAGTAGCGTATCCAAAATAATATTAGAGCAGCTAGGCTGGGAAACACTCAATAGACCGAGGGTTAGATAACAGATTGAAGATCTTGCATATGAATTGGAAGGACGTCTCTTTAGCAGTTATTTGGAAAATGTATTATTACTCCTATTTTACTGCGGTAGGAGAAATCTTGTCAATAAAATTAGAGATATTAAGTGTAGAATAGATGGATTTAATGTATAATATTTTCCATGGACGACAGGGGATCATAATAACTTTGTTCGACAGAGGGAGGGTCATGTTCGGATAAACAATAATCTAGTGGGTTATTCACCCTCTGCCACACACCTTAGCGATGCCTTGCGGGGTGCCAAAAACAATTATAACGATAAATCATGCTCAAAAGGAGTTTACTCCTATCCCTATACAGGGTCGCACCCAAAAGTGGTAGGACTAATTTTTTCTGGCGCGAACGGAGCGGTGGAGGGGGGTCTGTCTGACAGGGTACGGTGGAGGGAACTCTTAGCAACAGACCGACACCAACCTCAGCCGCCTGCGGGCTGTCGTTGAGTGAGGACACCGTTTTTAGTGAGGCAAGTTTTTCGTCCGCGTCGAAAAACAAAATGAATCTGAATTTAGAGCAACGTTATTCCGTGAAGTTTTTTGCGAAACTCGGGAAGACGGCCACTGAGACCCTCGATATTATCAAGCAGGCTTATGGGGACACTGCCTCAAGCCGTTCCACAGTATTCGAGTGGCACAAGTTGTTTAAAGAGGGTAGGGAGCTCGGTGAAGACGACCATCGCTCCGGACGGCCGTCGACGGCAAGAACCGACACGAATGTGGACAGAGTGAGGACACTGCTGAACACAGACCACCAGGGGAGACTGTGAATGCGAACTTTTACGTGCAGGTGCTCACCCGCCTACGAGAACGCGTGAAAAGAGTCCGACCGGCCATCGCAAACAGCTGGGTGCTTCATCATGACAACGCGCCGTGCCATGGCGCGCTCGTCGTCAGACAGCTCCTGGCCAAATACGGCGTTGCCACGTTGCCGCACCCGCCCTATTCTCCCGATCTGGCACCACCGGACTTCTTCTTCTTCCCCCTGATGAAAAGACAGCTCAAGGGACGACGTTTTGACTCGATGAAGGCCGTTCAAGAGGCTTCGACGAGGGTCATCAACGGCATCCCCAAAGGAAATTTCCAGCGGGCGTACGGGGAATGGGAGCAACGTTATACTAAGTGTGTAGCAGCTCAAGGAGCATACTTTGAAGATTATTAAGTCGATGTAAGTATATCGTCAATGAAATTCTTGTAAAAAAATTAGTCCTACCACTTTTGGGTGCGACCCTGTATGACCACATATGCAAAAAAATCACCAAAATTCAAGATCCTTAAAAAATGCATGGTTACGTATGTGACCAAATCATATCAAAATGAGACTTAAAAGATATTCGCAGGATGGTAACGCAGGAAAGAGCAGAAATGGAAGCAGGATGGAGCAGGCGTTAGTGGGCCAGACATGTAAAGCGCCATAATCTTACTGGGGCGCGATAGAAGACAATTACTTCGAAGGGAATGGAATGAGAATCAATGTAATGGAAACAAACAGCATGAGAACAATGCAACAATTGCAGGGGGTAAAAAATCGTTCGTCTTGACCGGGTTTCGAACCCGGATCCCTCGATTTGCGGCCGATTACTTTAGATAGTTAAGCTATCGAGAGGTCCTCTTAAACTTCGAAATTTTGGTCAAGGTGAATGATTTTTTTACACTCGGAAATTGTCGCATTGAAACGCATATCAGCGGATGACTCCGTTTAAAGTTACTCTCGCGGCTTCTCCCGCAGTTTCTTGGAATTTCTCTAGAGTAAAGGTTTAAAAAATTGAAAAATCAATAAAAAGAAAGAAAGAGTGAGAGACAGGAAAGAAATGGCAAGAGCAGAGAGCAAAAGAGCGGCGATATTTTTTCTCTGCGATCTCGCCAAGTCACGAAGATCAACTCGGGATGCTTAGTCACGGGGACGTGGTCCAGGGTTTGCAAGTGGTAGTACTCCACGAGAGACACGGAGACGCTGCGCCGCCATCTTGCCATCCACCATCTTGCATTGCTTCCGAAGAACCCGGAAGCACTGTTGGAGAGGACAATGAGACCTCCGACCATTGTGGGTTCAAACCCCTTCCCCTCTCTTCCACCCGAAAAACTGAGACACAGCAGTAAAAAGAGGGGTAGCGTGTAGAAAAAGGATGGGGAGAGGCTGAGTAGCAATAAAAATATTAGTTGCGCAACTATTAGAATAGACGTAGTTGCACAACAATCAGAATAAGGGCGAATGATTTTTACACTCTGAAATTGTTGCATTGAAATGCACATTAGCGGATGACTCCGTTAAAAGTTACTGTTGCGGCATCTCCCGCAGTTTCTTTGGTATTTTTAAACTAATTTAGAATGAGTGAAAAAACACAGGAATGGGGAACAATGAGAATTGATGAAGTTGGTAAAATAAAAATAGATGCGGTTACCCTGAAATATGAATATAAGTCGCACCAGAATAGGAATAGGAGAAGAAAGGCAACAATATGAATCGGTGGAGACGCGCAACAATAAGGTTGCGTCAGATTCCACAACAATAGGAATAGGTGGTGTGGCGCAAAATAAGAAATATGTGATGTTGAACAACGATAAGAATAGGAAAGGTTGCGTGACCTTTTTAACTGGTTAATTTGCGCAACAATAGTATTAGGATGATATGACGAAATGGATGAACGAATAAACAATTGAAGTCATGTAGAATTATGAATAGGAGAAGTTGAGCAACCGTAACAATCGGTGAGTTGCGCAACAATACGTAAGAATAGGTTGAGTCGGGCATAATTAGGAATAGGCAAAGTTTGCGAATAAATGAGAATAGGTTAAGCCGCATGATACTAGAAATAGGAGAGCAGTTGATGGAGCATCGGGCGAATCAACGGAATCGACTCCGCTTCAACCCTCAATCCAATCCAATCCAGCCCTTTCATCCCCCTCTCGCCTCACCCCCGCCTCGGGGCTGAAAGGGCTTGAAGGGAGGAGGGCACAAGGAAAGAGCTGACGGAAGGCGGTCCCCACCGACTGATGATGACTACAGAACTCGACTCGATTCTTTTCCCGTCTTTCCCTGCTCCAACAATGCGTACCCTCGTCTCTCCCTTGAGTTCCGTAATCCATAAATCTCCCACTAGCCACCCTCTATCCTCCTCCCTCTTCCATCCCCCAGGGCCGGCCGCTGATGCTGAAAAAGGATCCGCAAGAACTCTTCTCTCTCCCCCCCCCCCCAAACACCCCCATCAACCCTTACAGCATCTCATCGTCATGGTGAAGAAAAGACGGCGGAGCTGCCAACCGTTATTCAAAGAAAAGATACGTTCAGGATGTGCATTGGCTGGCATTAGTTTCACTCGCGAGTCTCGAGAAGGCGTCGCACAGATTACAGTTGGCGCAAATAAATTACCTCTGAGATTAAATGCAAGGTTTGAACTAACGGATTAATCTGAGACGCGAAATTGAAACATTTTTCTTTCCTTCCTTTGAAAATTATCGAAAAGGAAGATATCCTTTCCTCTTGAGAGTCAGCAAAGAGTTCATCAGAAGTTGTGGTTTTGACCGTTCTCAGCCCATGGTTTTCAATCTGATGTCTACAACACACATTTGCAAACCATGCAGAAACTGAGCGGATTCAGAGTTATCAGATGGCAAAAAAAACGCGCCTATAGTGTTACACTGTGAACATGGGATTGGAAAATTACTGATATGTAACTCAAATGGGCCAAAAGGGGAATGTAACAGATCGATGTATTGATACGTACTCGAATAGGGGAGTGCGATATCGATAAAATGTTACCTTTTTCCTCAAATCGATGGGGTAAATATGAATAATTTAAAAAAGCGATGCATTCAGAATTGGAAACTTGGACGTTCATGCAAGAGGAATAGGATCACAAAAGATGTGTCGGCTTGGAGAAGAATGGAGGAAATAAAATGGGCAGAAAACTAACTACTAAGTTCTATGCATGATAGGAGAGGGGCAAGATAAGGTCGGTCGTTTGGAGAAACTCCAAGAGGGCATCGAAGTGTAAGCCGGATGTTACACTGGGAGGGATGGTGGGGTGCTGAAGAAGATTGTGACGTAGAAGGGGGGGGGGGGGGAGAATGCTGGGAAAGTGAGCTACACGAGGTCTATCCAAAAAATACGCCAACTGGTGCAATCTGGCGGCCATGACGCGGATTATTATTGCCCCACCCACTAGCGGCGCTAATTGCCTGACACCCAATGAGCCGTCTGTGCTTGGTGGATCGTCGAGCTGTGCGTATGGTGCCAGTTATATTAGTTTTTGCTGTGCCTGTTCATAGTGTTGGTTAAAAAAGGAAATAGACGAAATCACGGACCCACGAATCAATATCACGTTTTTGGTGAAGTGCGGTAAAAGTTATCAATAAATTACTGAAATTTTGATAGTTTTTAGGGCAATAATGATCTGAAGAAAACATCAGTTTTCGATTGATTCAAATCAAACCGAAAAATCAAGAAAAATCCGATCGTGCTCGTACAAAGTCATGCTGCTGGTTTTCATTAATGTCGAAGGCGTTGTTCGCCATGAATTTCTTCCTGAAGGACAAAGAGTGAATGCTGAGTTCTGCTTTACAGTTCTCAAGCGTTTGAGAGATCGCGTGCGACCAAATTTGACTCAAGGCGATGGATGGATGGATCCTTCACCATGACGACAATGCACCTGCACATTCATTCAGCATTGATTGTTCGCCAGTTTCTGGCAAAAAATTCAATCCCCTTGATCCTTGATCATCTTCCTTAAGAGAGAGAGGGACATAACTGTCCCTCTCTTCCTTGATAAAGGTGGAACGACCACCGAAATTTCGAAAAATAGTGAGTCTCTTTTTTGTGTGTTTCTGTGTTTTTGTCTGTGTCCACTAGTGCTAAGTGTTTTACATTATTATTCACGTCCGTGAGACTTTCAAAAAGTGTTATATATATATATATATATATATATATATATATATATATATATATATATATATATATATATATATATATATATATATATATATATATATATAATGGGCTGACACAACATAACACAAATAGAAAAGAATAGACACATATAAAAGAACACTTACACGGTAAATTGTTCGAGCTTTCGGCCCTCTCAGGGGCCTTCTTCAAGAGAGCAGTCTCTCTTGAAGAAGGCCCCTGAGAGGGCCGAAAGCTCGAACAATTTACCGTGTAAGTGTTCTTTTATATGTGTCTATTCTTTTCTATTTGTGTTATGTTGTGTCAGCCCATTATTGTGCCGCTCGTGTGAGTTTTTCCGGACAATCGTGGTATATATATATATATATATATATATATATATATATATATATGAGGAGTACCTATATACTTATATTTTTCTCCTTCCAAGTCTGGGCATTAATGAAAAAATTCTCTAAGGCATTGCTATTGAATGACTCGCTACATTGACCACTGCAAATAAGCCATCGTTTTAATTTCTTCCTGGCACTCTCGGTCGATACCATGAGACTAAATATCGCTCTGTCTCTCGCTCAAAAGGAATTTCCGCATGGTGTCCCAACATCCCCGCCTATTGGTCGTCGCTCATAACAACCAAGACGATAGATTGTTCCATCTCAAGGGAGCGAAACATCCCAGCAAACGACTTCGTAGGCCTATTCCGATGTGCTTAGGAGTTTCCACGCCGCTTAAACCTATCCGAAGCCGTCTCGGAGTCTTCAAACGCCTTCGGTAGTCTTTCCTAGGATTACACATTGAAGCTCCTGTATGTGAATTGGAAGGGCGTCCCTTAAGCAGTGATGTTGAAACTGTGCTATTACCCCCATCGTTCTACGGAAGGAGAGATCACGTTCTTAACATTAAAGAGATTGAGTGTAGAACAGATGGATTTAAGATGTCATTTATTCTACAAACGATAAGGGATCAGATTAACATTTTCTTATCGCGGATGGGGTAAAAATATTCGGGTCAAAGTTAGTTTAGTGTGTATTCACCTCCTACCACACACCCTGGCGATGCCTTGCAGGGTACTATGATTGCTAAAGAAAACTAGGAGATGAATATCGGCCAAGAGATCTGGCTTCTGAGATTGCACATACGACGGAAACGGTAAACCACACCAAGCTTCGTTTACGAAAATACCCGATCAAATTTATTGAATAGAAATAGAATCTTGTGGCTACAGCTAGATGACGATAAATACCTAGGGTTTTCATTCTATGAACCGGTCGTTCGGGTAGTCAGCATAGGTATTGGTGCCGGGATAACTATGTAACTATGAATTTTTTACCCAGTTTTTTTAAAAAAATATTTAACGTCTTTAGATGAAATTGAGTGACGGTAATTTCCAGTCGGCTCATAGTTGACGGCAAAGTGCATCGTTCACGTCTTCGGTAACTAGTTTACTGGTACGTGGAATGGCGGAAACTTCAAGTATAGTCAGCGATAAAGTTTCCGCTTTTAACCACACAGTTTGAAATGCATTCACAAGTTATTTTCACGGCCAAATTTTCAACTTTGAAACTCACTATTCAAGTTGCAACCTGATTCAGTAAGATAAAAAATGTTTTATCGATATCTTCACCTCATAGTTTTTCTACTCTCCCGCTGGAAGAAGTATCCCTTAATTATGCCTGGATCATTCGATTTAATTGTTTTCGTGTGATCTCAAATGTGGTCTGTGAAGTTTTAGCCGCGGAATTGAATTTATGGGGATATTCCATGCGATTGGCTACCTCTTTTTGAAGCATATTATCCTGGAGTTACGGAGGATAACTTTAAAAACCTTCAATGATACAGGGTTCGTCCGGACAATAAGTGTACTGAGCTCAGGAAAAAATATTTATTACACTTTTACATATCTTAAGCTAATATTCCTCAAAATAGGACCGTTGTGAGTCGATACACTTGTTCCAGGGGCGTTCCCATTCCTGGAACGCTCCCGCGAAGGCATCATCGGGAACCTCTCGAAGACACGTCGTCACGGCCTCTTTGACGGCGTCCAAAGTCCCGTATCGCGTTCCTTTCAAACTCCTCTTTATCTTCGGGAACAGAAAGAAGTCCGGTGGTGCCAAGTCCGGGCTGTAGGGCGGGTGCGGCAGCGTTGCCATGCCGTGCTTGGCCAAGAAGTCCGACACGACAAGCGCGGCGTGAGACGGCGCATTGTCGTGATGCAGCCGCCAGATGTTTTTGATCGCTGGCCGGACGCGGGCGACTCGTTTTCGAAGCCTGTCGAGCACTTGGACGTAAAATGCAGCATTTACAGTTTGTCTTTCAGGTACAAATTCGTAGTGGACGACTCCCCTTTTGTCAAAAAAGACAATGAGCATCGCCTTGATCCGAGATTTGCTCATGCGAGCTTTCTTTTGACGGGGTGATGATGGGGTGTGCCACTCCGCACTTTGTCTCTTCGACTCCGGGTCGTACTCAAAGATCCACGTCTCGTCACCCGAAACAACGTTCTCTAAAAAATGTGGATCATTTTTGCAGTGATCCGCAAGTTGTGTCGCGATTTCCAAACGATTGAGTCTTTGATCATCACTGAGCACTTTCGGCACCAACTTTGCACAAATTTTTCGCATCTGTAATTGGGGCCTAAAAATCTCGTGCACTATTGTTTTTGGCGCATTACACTGCTCTGCTATCATCCGAACACTAAGACGACGATCAGAGTTCAGTACATCGCGAACTTTTCGCACATTTTCGTCGGTGAGTGTCGTTGATGGGCGTCCAGGCCGTGGTTCGTCGTCGGCCTCTTCTCTGCCCTCCACGAACATTTTGTGCCACCGAAAGATCATGTTTCTGGACATGGATGACTCCCCGCGCTGGGCGCGCCTGGAGCGGCGGGAAAAAATCAGTACACTTATTTTCCGGACGAACCCTGTATATATTGAGTCTTGACAACATATATGTGCTTTATTATAAGATATACTTTATTACTGTAAGAGATGTACTTTATTATAAGGTATAGATCTGAAAGATTAATCGTTTTAACGCTAACTTTCTATCAGAACATTTTGATGTCTCTGTCTATTTGAACATTTAGCAGTGATATTGAGTTGTTCGCGTTGGATCCCGCATAACTGGACAACAGCTGGTGCAAAGAAATGCTCAAAAAATACAATCGCGGTGCATAAAAAGCTTTGTACGTATAACATCTACACAGGTGACGAATCTTGGATCAATGCGTATGAGCCCGATACAAAACAGCAATCCACTGTCGTATGTGTCTTCCAAGACGACGAGCCAAAACCGACAAAAGTGATTCGTGTGCGAAGCAAATGATCGCCTGTTTCTTCGGAATAACTGGACATGTGGCAGCCGTTAGAGCGACGTAGAGTCATGAATTCATTCTGAATGGTACACAAAGAAGAAAGTGCTGGGCAGAGGTGCTTGGTGAAATATGGAAAAAGTAACGGCAACCAAAGATAATTCTTCATCATGACAATGCTCAGACAGATCGGCTGACACAGCTACCTATATGACTGGCCGAAACGTCGAATTGATGGGTCATCCTAACTAACCCTAACTGTCAAGTACCATAGATCCTGTGAACAATGTCCTATAAACTATTAGCAAGTAATCAGTGTCAAGGTTCATTGTTTCATCGCCGGAGAGTTTAATAGACCAAGTTCCTTGACCTAAGTACCAGCCCTTAGTATAGAATGTTAAATGCATTACAAGTGGCATTAACCTCGTACTCAAACAGCAGTTTCAAAGCAGGGGAGGGTAAAAGCATCATGGAAAAGGTACGACGCGTTGTTTTGAAATCGGCTACCATTACAATATGCCCTCACAGAATACGGAATCATAACACACGCGAGGGGCATTGGAAATCCCAAATTTATGAATTTCTCGTTGCAAAAACATCCGAGGTTTGGTGAAACTATTTCGAAAAAAAAAATGTTCCGAAAAGGATGCGCGCCCAAAACTGGAACAAAATACACGGGAAACGCGTAACCAGACTCCACTACGCAGGAAAAACTTGACGAAAAAAATGAAAGAAAAGAAATAGAAAAAAAATTAATAACTTTCCGCGATGATTGACTCCGTTCCACAAGAAAAGGGTAAGAACATCGTCGGCGCTTCGATTCTTTCTAACTTGAGAAAAGGAGGGAGGACGGAAATAAAATGTGGAGCCACCCATCATATTCGCAGAGTAAAGGAGAGCTGCAACCCGTGGCAACAAAACAAAAGACGCGAGAGAGGCGAAAGGCGTCGAGGAACAAGAAAGGCGGATTCGACTCGCCCGCAGTCCCCGGGGGGGGAGGGGGGAGAGATGGGGGAGGGGGAGAAAGTAATTCGGCAGCCGAGGATCAGACCCTTTCGCCCTCTCCCCCCCCTTCGCAAGCTCCTTGGGGGTTGCTATGGGGACCGGGGGGGGGGAGGGCGTAAACAAAGAAGACGAGGAACAGCGGGCGACGTTGAAAAATGTGTTCTATCCGCCGCACGGCCCTCATCCAGCTCTCTCTTCCATCAAGAGAAGCGAAGTACACTAAAATGATTTCCCTTCATGTCAACACATCGTCGAGGCGGTAAAAAAATAGCCCTCTCCCACGCCAAATATTAAGACTACGTCAACCTGGATTGGCAAATAAAAAAAGATGTAATTTTCCCACCGAACGACATTTGATCAGACTAACATTAAGCGACATCGCCGAGGGTCGAAAAACATATTCGATGTTTTTACTCTGGAATCCATAATCAATGGGGTGAAAAAAAAATAGTAGGTACCTGAGCAAGACGTCGAAGCGTTTAAACTTGTCGCATCTATTAAAAAATCTTGTGGAAGGATAAATTGTCTTTTTCAGGGGAAAATGTATTTTTTTCATATTAAGCGAACTCTTGCTCTGGCATTTATTTTTTATTCCTTCTTGGTACTAGAGGTTCGTCTATTGTACGTAAAGAAATATATCGCACTTAGATAAAGCACTGCCTGCACCTGTGATTGATTTTATCATCCCGATATAGATCTTTTCAATTAGTTTACATGCATTTAGAAACAAAACGATTACGAGAAACTTATTTTTATTTTGAATTCCTGGTGCTGAATCAATCAACCCCTGCCAAACACCCTAACCCGTTGACTCACAGGGTACCACTAAAGTGTAGGTTAATACCGCCGTTAGCATATCTGGAGATTTTTGGTCGCGATGCGCTGATCTAATTCTTCAAAAAAAACAATGCTAGAATCCTCGATGACATTCAATTCCTTGGCTGAATTAAATTAATTACATCAAATTCGCAGACGCTGCTTGGAAGCGTAGATTTTTAAAAAATGGCTAAATCTATGATAACGCCGAGATCACTCCGATAGGCAGCGGGAAGATGGGAAAGGAAACAATTGCTCATGAATCACGCACGGAATGAAAGAGAGTAGAAATGTTATGTATGTCCTTCAATGCCATAGGAGCATGAATACAATACTAGAATCTCGCTGTCACTTTGAACTAACCCGCTATGACGTTGATTCCTCATCGTCATTGGACAGAGTGCACAAACGGCTGAAAACGGAGAAAACTGGAAAAACAATAAATTACATGTGGTTAATATCTCCTCAATTGCCTCCTTAAAATATGAGTTGTGGCACTATTTGTCTGGTGAAGTGTCAAATTCCAAAATGAGCGATACGAACGACCCCTTTCCAAAACCTTCGGACACACAACTTCAAATATATTCTAAATTCCTACTTCCAAGTCATAACAATTAAAGAAAACCGGTCTTTAGAAAGTATTGGCTAATGGTCAACCAAACCAATCTAAAATTCCAAATTAAAACCGAGGGTTTTTAATTGCGCCTTAATTACGATGGACCTTTGAGGATCATTGGACTGACTGAATACATTTTTTATGTATGATAAGAGTTATACCCGTATTTTTTGTGGCGAGAGAAATATTTCAAAAATTATTTAAAACATTTAAAAACAGAAACACTAAGGAAAGACGCTCACATTTATATTTTTTGACGTTTCAACGGCACGGTCATCATCATATGTATTACTAGATTTGGGTGTAGCATAGAGGAGCTATATATATTTGCAAAATGTTTCCATGATAAACTTAGTAGTGAATAACAAAATATAATAGCATCTAGGCTGGGAATAACTCGATGAAGCGAAGATTGTATTAGAGTTTGAAGCTCTTGCATATGCACCTCTTGAGCAATGATGTTGAAAATGTATTATTACCCCAATCGTACTATGATGGAAGAGTTTATCTTAATAAAAGTAGATTTTATTAAAAGTAGAATAGGCATATTTAAGATTTTTTTACGAACGGTTAGTGCCGACCGGGGTAGGGTCATATTCGGATCAAAGTTAGCCTGGTGTGTATTCACCCCCTGCCACACACCCTAGCGGTGGCTTGCAGGGTGCTAAAATATCTAAATATCTAACAAACATTAATCAACCCGAAGGCTGGTTTGGTAGGTGAGGGTAGAGTTCACCAAAAATGTTTAGCATATAGTATTTAAAGAGACGGCTCGAATGATGATTTGACCGTAATAGAAGGGAGTATTGTTGGGTTACCGGGTAACAGGAATAAACAGATATCAATTTTTTTTGTACGAAATGAAATCATGTCAGTGTCGCGAAGAACTGAAGAATAATTGAAAGTATGGCAAAAGAGAGGACGTTAATGGCGATGCGTAGGATATACTAACGTAGAGCTAGCAAATAGATCAATAATGACTTCAGTTTTTTCACAGGTTTTTAAGGATTAAACATTTATTTTACAATTTCACAATTTTTTATTATCTCCCATGGTCCATAGGGTATTGAAACTTGCACTGATTAATTTACATGCATATTCACCAAGGGCAAATTGTACATCAAATAAATAGATAAAGAATCAACTAAAATATTTTTTTAAATCAATCGGGAAATATTCTCTCCTTCCTTGACAATACGATAGAAGAGAACGTCATTACTTCATCTACACCACCTTTATTTTTCGAAACAAATTCGAGTTTAAAAAACCTTATATCCCACATCGAAGACCTCAACTCTTCCGAAATCCGTGCGTAAATTCAAAATTTGGCCCTCGAAACGAAACATTTGCTTAACAAATCAAGAGACAATTCATTCTTAAATGCAAAGATAAATTAGCGAATTTTAGATGCATTAAACGGGTCAATTCCAACATCGCCAAAAACATTCAACTGACTCCAATCACGCCATTATCTTCCTCAGATTTCACTCTTCCTCTTGGAATATTCTCCCTAACCATGTCTTTGATCCCTCCCAATGCATATTCATCCACAAAATCCAACTCCACCTTACATTCAGGCCTCATTCCCACTTTCTACTCCCCATCCCTCTTCCAATTATGATTACGGATGGACCCCACCCCCTTCCATCTTCCTTCCCCTCGACGTGTCCTCCAATCATTCGGGTGATCGTATTTTTGGCGTGATGGAGACGCCCTCGCACCTCCCTCTTTTTCTCTCTCTCTTTTCCTTTGATCCGACTCTAAATACCTTTCATCCCTCGCCACCCCCCCTTTCCCCTTTCCAACATACCATATCCCCGATCACCACCTCTCATCCCGCGCCGCTCGGACGCAGTGATTCCTTTCAGTTTTCCGTTACATAATCTTAAGGCAGTACGTACGTTATGCACTCCTAATGTACATTGCTTGCTCTGCCTTTTCCCCTTCCTACCCTCGACTATCTCTCCGTGGGGGTGACCCTCCCGCTACCTGCAGCGTTGGGTCACATTTCCTACTTGTGTCCTTAGGGCAGAAGACCCGTTGTATTTTGCTTTTCAGTGGAATTTCTCCTTCTTACATTTCATATTCTAGCTTTCACGTTTTTGAATTAACCTTTTACAGCAATCTAAGATGAAATTGTATGTCAGTTAATAGCACATGTATTTGCATACGTGTAAGTTGAAAGGATTTTTGCATGAATGTATGCACCACTGTGGGTATAGGGTTGAATTTATGTGTTGACTTTGCGTGCGGTTTTGTTCTCTTTTACGGCAAGGTGACCTGACACCCCCCGCCACACGCTCTTACTGCGGCTTGAAGGTTATCAAGCAGGTGTAGATCCATCCTTTGGAATATTTCATTGCGTCATAAACGAAAACATAACGGTCGAATTGGTGGTCTTTACACATATTAATTGGGGTTGAAATTAATACATCATCATCTACATCAGTGCATCCACCCGAATATTAGTTTACTGCACTCGTTAATTCTTCAATCATATTCAGCATTGAATCTTTCATCCCCTTAACAGCGTCTCCCGTTTACCCGCCTCCTTAATTTTTCCTCAAGTCCTTCTAGCCCTTGGTTTCTCCCTTAAGGGATCTTCCCTTCTATATTCTAATGCTTCTAACACATCCATTTATGCATTTCAAGTTGTGCGTGACCAATCCATCCATTCATCCTTTCCTTTCCTTTTACAGTTTTCTCCATTTGGTCCATTCATCTTAAGATCTTCTTTATTCTGCTTCCTCCTTCCTCACTTCGGCCGTCCATTTAATCTTAAGCATTCCCCTCTACAGCGCCGTGTTTCAAAGGCTTCTCCTACACTTCACTAATCCACACCACCACTCCAATTCTCCATGACTTTGATCCCCGTTGAGTTCCTTACGCTCCTTCCCTATGAAGATCTATTTCCTCCTAGTTTACCAAATCATGCTATTCGAACATAGCAATTTCACTCTTCCTCATTAAACTCTCCTCAGCATGAGCTCTTACTCCCCTCGATGCGCGGTCTCGTATTTACATTGATAATCATAATTAACAGATGGCTCTTTGATATTTATAATTGAAAAAATGCATTCACCCTTGCCTAAACCCATGCCAATACATGCCAGAGCGAACAGAAAATCAAAAAAAGGGTATTTCCATCGGGTTCCCTCGCGAGAGTCGACCTTTCACCCCGTCATGCCATTCCATGGACCCACCCTCCGCCACGAAGAAGCCTTGCATCAACTTTTGCAAGACTGTCCGTTGGAACGGAGGGAGAGGAAGGGGAAATAGGGAGAAGGGGGGGCGGTACACGAGTGAGCTGAATTCAGAAGGAATCAATCCTCCAAAATATCCTGGACCCTATCCTCGACGCCCCCGCCCTTAAGGACCCTAGGGTACAGGGTGTGTGGGAGGGTGTCCATCCCCTTGAAAGCCCCTCTCAGACTCCCTCGCCACGCCGCACTCACTCACATTAATCTCCCCGGCATCCTCCTCCATCGCCTTGGAGACGAACGAATCCACGGCGAGGACCAACCCAAGCGCCGTCGGAGGGAGGCGCGTCTGTCCCCGACGCGGTGGGGGCAGACTCCCGAGCATCGACCGTAAAATCGATATTCATACACACAAGAGGGGCGGTTCGAGCAAGCTGCTGCTCTGACGAATCGACCCGTGGGGACCACTAGGGGGGCGGGTGGGGGGAAGGGAGGTCGGAAGAAGGGCAGGTAGGGGGTTGGATGAAGAGGAGGACGCGCAGATTCCAATTTTTGGGGATGGAGGGGTGCGGGAAAGTGGTGCGAACAGTGATGACGGGGAGGTAGGTTGATAAAAAAATAGCGGGGAGAGACAGGTGTGCAAGGGTTGGGAGGGCGAAAGGAGATGAGCAGGGGTGCGTAAACGTTGAAAATGTACTGGGAAGTGTTTGGAGGGGTTTCGAGAGGGATGGAAAGGGGTTTGAGAGAAAAGACTTGGAGAGGAGGGTCGAATGGGCCGAGGAGAGTCGAATGGGTCGGATAGAGTAGAATGGGGCGAGAGTTAACAAGCAGGAAATCCAATGGGCGTGGTGATGAGGGAACGGAATGCAACGGTTGGAAGGGCGGGAAAATAAGAGAAATCGCGACAGAAAGGAGACTCGTTTTAGAGAAGGGGTTCTGCTATCTGACAAAAAATAATGTTACAGATTCACTTTTGAAGCGTGGATTTTACTAAGCAGGGTTGGACTGAGTCATACTTCATCCTATTCCTCTTAAATTGAAGTGGGCACTCGATCTTAGACAGGTCCCGCGCGATGGCTTTAAGCACTCCTCGTCTCACGTGAATTGCAAAGAGTCAAAACGTGAACCCTGGAGCATTTGTTATCATGACGGAAACGTAAAAGAGAGAAGAAAGTAATGAAATTCTTAGTCTACAAAGACCATCACGCATAAGTCATTTACTTTCTAAAACAGACATTTGAGGAACAGCTATGTAATATTTAATATGATTATAATTTTTAACTCCACCATTTGCCTTAATCCAAAGCAATAGGGGTAGATACGAAACAGTAAATAACCCCGGAAGATTTCTCTAAACTTTACCAACCTTAAGTACCATACTACGTGTGTGTGCGTGAGTATTTATGTTTTTAAGAAATCTACCGGTTAAGGCAGGTTTTTGGATGGGCACAACTACCAAATAACTATATTGTGACTCCTAACAAAATCCAGCAACCTACTCTACATGCTACTCTACCGACTCTACACTTTCTTCCTCCCTTCATCCCGTCCAACATCCCCATCCTGTTACTGCCCTTTCCTCGTTTGCCCAACATTCTCCCCTCTATTACAGTCTTCAACATCCCACTGCCGGTCAATACCCCCTTCATCCACTTTTCCTGCCTCCATTGGATCTCTACCACCAAACCCCTCTCTTCGCCCACCATACCAAGTACTTCCTCATTTGTTTTCTTCCCTGTCCATATCACCTTCTCCATTCTACTCCACACCCACATTTCAAAAGCCTCCAATCTACGTCCATCCTCCTGCTTCAATGACATTCTCCCCTCTATCACAGCATATATATCTTTATACACAAAAAAGAAAAGAAACTCACTAGTTTTCAAATTTACGGGGGCCTAGCCACCTTTCTCAAAGAAGAGAAGGGAGGAACTGGTAGAGGAGAAAGTTTCGCGTCCATAGGACCAAAGGAAGAAAATGTCGTCAATGCAGAGGATCCAGAAGAGGGGTTTAAGGATTAGTTGATAGAGAAAGGTATGTTGCTGTTTACTCGTAAAAAGATAGGCGTATTCAGGAGCCATCGCGTACCCATTGTAGTCCCTTTAGTGTTTAGTTCTGAGCTCACCCTTCACAGAACTCCGCGGTATAGACTACACGCTTAAGTACGCGAGGAAAATGAGAAGATGAAACTGAGGACGGAGTTAACATTAATGGCACCGTTAAAATGCCTTTACGCACTCCCTAGACATCTCCCGCTGGCAGTGTGCAGGAGATAGAATCAAAGCACTGATTAGGGTGCCAGTATATTGAAGCAATGTTACAGATATCGTTTCAAAAGTTCGAGTCTCTTTCCGGAGGGGGAATACAAGACAACGCGGGAATTCGAGTGATGTGACCGAAGGACTTAGGGGGGATATTAAAAAGCTCAACTCACAATTTTGGTGGAAACTTCGCATCAGACAATAGCACAGCGATTCACCTGGACCATAAAAAGCACTCTGAAGATGTTTACTCTCCTCCTACAGGATGGCCGATTACGTAAGATGGAACACAAGAGAAAAAATTCGCAAATGTGACCACAAAGTAGAAAAAATGCAACTTGAGAAATAGAGGAAGTATGCCCCCTTTGTGCGAAAGACGGTCTTTGGCAGAGCGAGTGCATTAAGAGGACGAAGTGTCTTGTTGTCTTCCTCGGATCACCTAACTACCTGCCACACACTCTGGCGGTGGCTTGCAGGGAATATGTACATAAATAATATAAATAAATGACAAGCTTAGATATACGCTAACCTAATTATTAGCCAAAACATAAGATTTTTCATTTAATGCTCCTCTGGGTGTTTGTGTGTGCATGTGTGTGTGTGTGTTTATATATATATATATATATATATATATATATATATATATATATATATATATATATAGTTTGTCGGTCATTTTCAAGGGGTTGCAAGCGTTGCTGGAACAGGATAGGGGTGTTGGAAAGGATGAAGGATATACTCGGAGATGAAAAGGGACCTGATATTGACTAGGTTGCTGGATTGCGTTATGCTAGGAGTCACAAAATATTTATTTGTTAGATGTGTCCATTCAAAAACCCTACTTCACCCGGTAGATTACCTAATTATAATATATGTATACATATATATTTATTTATATAATTTATATATATATACAAACATATATACATACATATATATATATACATACATATATATACATATATATACACATATATATACAAAAACATATATATACATAAACATATATATATATACATAAACATATATATATACATAAACATATATATATACATAAACATATATATATATATATATATATATACACCTTTTCTTGATGGAGTCGGAAAAAATCGAAGAAAAAAGACTCGCAAGGTAGTAATTCTCATATATGTCCCGTTGCACATTCATCGTGGCTGGATTTCGAAACTCCTTGTAGTGTACTATCCAATTAGAAGAATAAGCTAACGACACTATGAAGACAAGTACTTTTACCTCTCAGAGCAGAAATGTTCACCCGTGCGTGCAATGGCATGACTCATCGACCCGGTATGGAGAATCACAAGAGGACCAAAGCGAACAAATGAACAGCGCCAACCCGCAAGTTGATTCCCACCAAACCGTTTTGCACCTCGAGAAATCGGACGCGACACTCATCGCGGCAATTGGCTCCTCCGTTCGCTAAGTGCGCGAGGTTTGACATTTCTTTCCATGCACTCACGACCAAGGGCAAGGAATCACAGGGACACTACGCTCGGCCATCATCTCGTGTGGACCACTTGATGAGGGCACTTACACTAGCTTTGTCCGTAGAGGGTGTTTTGACCCTTAAGACGTCCACTATTAGGAGGTGAATGCAATTAGTTGTACACCATTCGGTCACCCGGTAGTCCCCATCCGTTGTTGCAGTGGCAGAGGAAGTGGTTGACCCTCGGACGACCTCCCCCTCCCTCATCCCACCCTCCTTAAGTGACTCCTTTGAGGAAGTTGGGAGAATAAGATACATGAATTGGTTTATCATCTCTTTCCTCGCCACATCTCCTCAAAGATTTGAGGAGCGGGAGCACAATCAACAGTCCGAAATGTGAAAAAGATATTTTTTTAATTTTAAAAAACCCCTAAGGAGAAGTAGCCAATTCCCTCGGCGGGCGAGTGAAAGGTTGAGAAAAAGAGGAAAATGTTCAAGACGAGGTTTTTTTGTAAGGACTTGAAGGGGGAGGACTAGAGAAAAACACGCACCTCTCCCTTGATCTATTTTTAGCCCAACGTCTTGCCAGACGTGAGAAACGGGTTGAGTGGGGGTGGGGGAGGAGGATAGGGAGGTTGGCGGGGCGGGCAGAAAGAGAGCAAGACGTTGCCGCGAAGAAAGAAAGAGGCGCCCCATCTGAAGGAAACGACTAAGAAGAGCACGGCAATAAATGGCAATCGCAGTGATTTCGGAACAAAGGTGGGCGAAAGACGTACCACCAACAGAAGAAGAAGGCCACAACAATGCGCACGTCACCTGGCTCCATCTAAATGCCATCAATTGTATTATTGCACGGGAAATATTCAATTTAAATGATTAAAATAATCATTAGTAATGATTCAATCTAATTTCAAGGATTTGAATTCATTGTTGCGTGACGGCCGTTGGGGTTTGAACCATGTTCAGTTCGCTTACTGCAACTATGGGGAGAAACATTCGACATATTCGTCATGGGGAGGAACATGAGAGGTTTCGTTAGATTTTTGGTTTCGTCAAAACACATACCCTGTGAGCAGTAGCAAAGAAGTATGGCAGGGGGCGTTAGGGGTAGCAGACTAAATAAGAGGTGGACGTGGCCTTAAAACGAATTGGGAACACGGCGCTGTCTTCAATAAATGGAGATACTTCAAGGAGAAATAACATCAGCCGCGACGAAGACCTTGCGAGAGGTCCCCGAAGACGCCTTCCAGGGCGTTTATTGGGCAAGGCAGAGTAGCTGGAAAAAATGTGTAGAGGCCAAAGGGGAGTACTTTGAAGAAATTTGAGGGTTTATACAAATCTGCTCAAGAAATTACTTTTAAAAAAATAATTGCATTACTTTCGAAACCCACCCTGTATTTCTGATAATGCGGTAATACATACATAATTTTGTGAACACATTATTGAATTCAATGCGGAATTTATGAAAACGCAATCGAGTATTAGTAGAACGAAAAATCTTCTGATGAAAATCATTTATTTTGATTTTTTTCTTTGGAGACTTCGACGTCAAATTAGGATTTACCCATTTGATTATACAATTGGGCACTTTTAGCTGAGATGAATGGGGGATGTGATTAGAATGGGATTTAAAAACTCGGGAAAACTTTCTCCCTATGGCGATAATACATTCAATGAGAGTGATCAACCCACCGGAGACGAAAAAGACTGCAATTTCCCTCGCACCGACCGTGTACCCGATTTAATGATTTTTCGAGAACCGGACCGCGAAAAATGATACGCGATGCAAGAGGAGAAGGGAGATAACTAAAATAAAAATTGAATGAGGGTTAAATGGAAACTCGGCTATCCATCCAACTGGTTTTCCATCTCGCGTTTCTTTCTCCTTAATTTCAGTCGTCGACGTGATTTATCGCCTAGGAGAAAAACAAATGAAAAATTTTCTTAATTTCCGAGAAAAAATATAATAAATTTTCGAGAGAGAGGAAAGGAAAATTATTTTTCGCTTATACATTTTTTCGCTTGAAATATTTTCTTTTCTCATCCCCTGAAGAGAGAGAATGCAGGCGTGAAAATGACTTATTCCTCACTCACTTTCACTCTTTCTAAGCGAAATTGTTTCCCTTGAATTGTTCCATTCAAACGCCAAATGGGATAAGCGGGGGTGACGGCTAATTTCTGGGTAATTTGACAAAAAGGCGGCAAACAATGTTCAATTTCGCGGGAATTGGGCCGGAACGATAGAAGTTTATTTAGATGGAGCAAATGTGCGCGTCGACGCCTTAACTAACAATACATTTACATTACATCTCATTGCATTTTCATATAGCAGGTACTTTACACAGAAAATTAAGACCGACCAATGCAAATATGCATCTTATTTCATACAAACCATAGCTTAAATTATTGATTCTAGCGGTTTTTAATTCATAGATGGCCGTGTTCCAGTGCATTTCTATTGGAATTATACATTCGAGATCGCCATAATTGCCCCGTGATCCACCGAAAAGGTCTGTGGCAGGGAATGTAAGAACAAGTTGGGAAGGGAAAGTGATAAGGGAAAGTGATCGTTCTGAGTCGAGTGCCAGCTGGGGGCAAGATGGCAATTGACATAATATGCGAAAACATTTTAGGGCGCATTTCTGTGGGAGTGAAGGGAGCGCCATTCCCTGTGAAGGTGAAGAAACGAAGAACTAAATCCACGGCATACGTACACCTCGTTCACCCAGTCTCACGAATTACATGCATCCAAACGCCTCCTCGCCTCGCTTGCAGAAAAGATGCCGAAATGACAAGGAAACGCGAAATGCCCACAATATACTCACTTCCGGGATGAATCGAGTGGGGGAGGAGAATTCACACGCGTAGGAAACTCACCTGGAAAGAAAAGAAAAAGGAAAACAAATTAACAAAACAATGAAGATGCTGAATATAAACATATGAAGACACTTCAAAAGTATAATCATCACGAAAAAGTGACAGGGACATGGAATTATGGTCAAAAACTATGGTCAATTATTTCATTACATTTCAATTAGGATACCATCTTAAACTGGCGGTAAAACCTAATAGCCCATCATTATTTTTAAACCTTTCTCAGGAAAAGTTAAAATGAAGGAACAGTCCCGAAATCATATCCTCTCACCGTTAATTTTTAAAAGCGTAGTTTTTAATGTACATATCTCTCATACTCCAGGGCTAAGTAGATTCGGCAATTGTCTTTTTTTAAGGGGTAATAGAGAATGGTAACAATTGAGTTCCTATGGCTACCACGATCGCAAGGCCAAAATGAAACACTTAAACGTCGCACATGAACAAATTGTACATTTCTCGTGCGAGATTGCGAAAATACAGTTCATGAAATAAATGTATTTTATGAATGAAAATATTCAAAAAACTTCGGTCGATTTCAACAAGTCGGTCAACCTTAAAAAGTTCTAAACATTCCTTTAAAATACATTAAAAATTGACTTAAAAAATGAATAATTGAAATTTTTCAGAATTAAAAAAAACTGGGAAGAAGAAATTTCGCAGCGTATAAAAAATAAAGGAAGCGTGCAGTTTCGGTGTGTGGTGGCGGTGGAGTGAACAAGACGGCAGCCGCGAGATATTTCTTAAGAACCGGATTGGCGTTAAGGGAGTTCTCAAGGAGAAGAGACGACTTGTGACGAAATGTGCCTTGAAGCGTGTTAGTAAGAATAACAGATCCAAGTTGAGGATAGACCCAAAAGGGAGGGGAATACCTCCTTGACTTTCACACAGACCTGGTGTGGTATTACTGAATAGAATGCCTTAATACTAAGTCGCAGTGCCGACAGAGCCCAAGCGAATCGCTATTTCTTTTCCTCACACAAGTTCGTTAGATTCGAGCTGCAACT
Source organism: Hetaerina americana (assembly GCF_022747635.1). Classification (NCBI taxonomy): domain Eukaryota; kingdom Metazoa; phylum Arthropoda; class Insecta; order Odonata; family Calopterygidae; genus Hetaerina; species Hetaerina americana. Next base: position 1,522,296 of record NW_027287272.1, on the reverse strand, counting down.
GTCGAATTCACGAAAACTTGAAATCAATTAATTCTACGTTCTCCTTCGATTATTCAAACAGACTTTGGAAAGTAACTAGAGAAAATAGATCGAAAAGAAACCAAATATTGGAGTCATAGATACAACTGGAGAAAGACAGAAGTGTTAGGGGAAACTCGGAGTAGAAACAAAGAGTATAGGACAAAGGATATTTAACTGATAGGGTCAATAGAACGTTGGTAACGCTAAAATAAAGGTTTGTATAGAAAGTATCGGTAAAGGTTTCCGAAAACCGGATTTATTTAGGATATTGCCCGTAGGTTGCCCCCTAAATTTCTTCAAAGTACTTCTTCCCTTGAGGGCGTCGACGTACACTTTAGCCCTTACCACAACTCGAGGGCACCCTGGTAGGTGGAAGGTCCTAAAAGGGGACAAGCGCGCAAGCTCCTTTGATAGCACTTAGGGTCCCATGTAGGTGTGGTCTAGCTGAGGGAGGATTTCACTTTTGTAGGGGAATAGGAATAATAGACAGGTGCCAAGTCAGGACTCTAAGTGGGATGGGGAATCGTCGCGATGATATATTCAGAAGGTCTTTGCAATCAGGTAGACACACTCGACTCTGCTCTTTTTATCGTTCGTCCATAAGACATTCGGCAGGACGAATTTAGCGCAGATTTCGCATCGCCAAAGTTTAAGTGATAATACTGTGCCCTGTCACTGTCTTATCGATGCCTATATTACGATCTGCGATCATGCGCACGCTTAACGACCGACGGTCTAAATTCAGCACTTCACATGCAAACGCGTATTTCACCGGCTTCCTGCCTTAAGCCTTCCTCATAGCGATAGCGCATTATTAACTAAGTATAAATCCGAGGTGTTCGTTATCATGCAAAAATTACTTATTCCCATAATGATCACGTCCAAACATATAACTAGGAGGGGATTTCAATTATATTATCAGCATATCAACGAACGTAATCAACAAACAATGGATACAGATGGGTCGATTGTTTCCATGACACCAATGTAATCTCTTTCTCCCAAATGACCCAATGCCACTTCCAGACTCCAAATGGATTCCAATCATAGCACGTGATTATATAGATAATTAATCAGCAATCAATGATCCCAGAATCATTTCAAGGTGATAAAATTTGATTGTTTCAGTACAAACTCATCTCGAAAGATCGTTTATAGCCAATTTCGTCCGCGTTTTTCGTACATCTTTTGTTTCCATTTCAGTTACCTCCGCCTTTACGCACACACCTCCTTCAATCGTTTTTTTAATAGTTGGATTCGACACGAGGAATGTTTTTGGAGATGTATTTAACATTTTCACTTTTTTTATCCTATGAAAAAAATTATTTTCTCCTTTATGTGAAAACACGGCGAAGTTTATCGCACTGCAAAATTTACAACAAATATTTTTGCCAAACCATCAAATTATGAATTAATTTGAGATGCTAATGTCATATTTGGAAATAAAATATCACAGATGGGAAACTTATAATAAACTGGCATAACCATTCTATTTTGCCAGGGACTAGGATGCACTAATTTTGATGGTTCGTTCGACTTCTTTGCCCCCAAATCACGAACTAATCCTCCACGCACCACAGGCTAAATACATAGACTATTGGCTCGTTTCTAAACTTTCGCCCACCCTTCCCGACCTATGCCGAAAATAATGAGCATCGAAACCTGAGGGGGTGGGGGGGGGAGAGGGATGGCTGAGGGGAACTGCTACCAAACTGGGAATACGTGGAGGATTTCTTTTATCTATGTTCATTGCAACGCAGGCGGTAGATAACCTTGCAAGCCCTTCAAAACTGGTCTCTCCACGCACAGACGATAAAGGCGCTTCGGAGCCCACATTGCCACACAGCGAGGTCAGAAAGAGACCCCTCCCCCCTCCAAATAGCAGACACTCCGACTATTAGGATGAGATTTAAGAACAATTGAAAAACACCACATTCATGAAAACGCGTACTGCTTCAGACTTTGTGGAGATTATTACACTCAAGACGTCACTAATGGGATGAAGTATAAAATGCTAATACGGCAGAACGAATGTCTAGAATTTAAAATATAAACTAAACATGACAATAAATATTGGTGTTGTTTGAACGTAAGAAAACAAACAAGTTTAATCCCCTGCAGAGAGCGAAACGAGGCAGTGACATCTACGTGGCACAATAAATACGCGAAGTGGTGCCATCTGCTATAGACGCGCCCACTAGCGGCGCTAGTTGCCTGAGACCCAATGAGCCGTCTGTGCTTGGCTGATCGTCGAGCTGTGCGTATAATGGTGCCAGTTATGTTAGTTTCTGTTGTCCTTGCTTTTACCGTTCGTCGAAAATGGAAATTGACGAAATCACCAAGCACCGATCAACATCACGTTTTTCGGTGAAGTGCGGTAAAAGTTATCAAAAAATAGCCGCTTGCCGATTACTGCAAGCCATATTCTCGCATAGTAATAGGTAATCCTTCATGAGAAAACACGTAAATGTCAATGCTCTGAGAAGAGATCTGCATTAGGGAACATGCAAGTCTGATGTGTATTCACCCCCTGCCACACTCTAGTGGTGGTTTGCAGGCATACAAAATATCGATATATACCGACGGTCGGAATTCAGCACTGTGATGATACCGATACTTTTTACGCTGACCTTGTGTGTCGGCTCGCAAGATACAACGTAGCTGCAGATATCCCCGTCATAATTCACACTCTACCTTCACATGACGGTAAAGTACAACTTAAAAGGGATAGCTCAAGCCACAGGGGTAGTTACCCTAGGGTACTTGGAATACTATCCCTAATGTAAAGAGGAGAGCGGCGTTGGTTAACCTTCCCTCCTCAAGTCACTGAAATTTGGGTGAGACCACGTGATGTTTCGCGCATGGTGATTCCATCCAACCTTCCAACAAAATATACTGCGTATGTTCCAGTGGACGCGATTTTTCTAGATTTTAAGAAAACAATTGACCCAGTACCTCAAAGTGAATTACTCGCAAATTTAAAAGCATAGATGAAAACATCCTGGGTCGGATTTAAGACCTTTTGAATGTTTGGGTTCATGGTGTAGCGATAGATGGAGTTAGCTGAAATGCAGTAGAAGTTACTTCAGGTGTTCCCCAGGGAAGTGTCATCGGACCACTGTTCTTTCTACTTTACATTAACGACATTGACTCCGTAGTCACCAGTAAGATACACTTATTTGCCCACGATGCTGTGATTTTCCGTGATATCCGTGACCCAGAGGACTCAACAGGTTTGCTAGATAACCTTAATAATATAAAGCGATTGTGCGACACTTTGCAATACGAGTTAAACTTAAAAAATTGCTTAGTCACAAATAATTGGAAAAGTAGCCATTCCCACCCGAACTCCTACTGCAATTTGAAATACACGTGTATAAATAATAAATGATGCCCTGAAAATTTTTAATCACTTGGAAAAAAAAGTTTCGTCGATTACATATGAGTTTTCCAGTTTGAGAATTCGAAAATGAAAGTACATTAAAATATCGTGACCATAACATATGCATGTACATAGTCTGGCCGATAAAAACGCAAACTGGTGCAATCTGGCAACCATGATGCGGACTGTAGCCCCGCCCATTAACGGCGCTAGGGGCCTGAGACCCAATGAGCCGTCTGTGCTCGGCGGATCGTCGAGCTGTGCGAATTGTACCAGTTATGTTAGTTTCTGTTGTCCTTGTCCAGTTTTTGTCGAAAATCATCACATTGGGAAGATGTGGAAGACACAATGAAGCAAGAAACGACGAGAAAACTAACAAGCCTAAACTGCTGAGGACTTTCTATGGGTGCTTTAAACAAATGGAATAAGTGCATAGCCTAAGAATGGAGAGTACTTGGAAGGGGGATAAAATCGATGTATACTAAATATTGCAAGATTAAGTTTTTAATAGCCTGAGTTTGCGTATTTATTGGACAGACCTCTTTATTGACCCACATACTATGACACCCAACGTAAGGCCGCGTGACACGTGACGCCTCTTCAAAACAAGAAAAGTCTTTGAGAGAACAGCCGCATCTCCTCGCATAGGCGTCGCCTGGTTGGTCCATGATGGAGTATTTCGCAGTCAGACCCTTCGCTTGGCGTACTGAGACAAGGAGATCTTGCAAGGAGGAGGAAAGGGCTCGGGCACTACGTAATGGAAGGGACTAGGGGTGGGGGTGGGGAGGGGGGGGTTGGTTTGGAAAGGGGGACGCCGATGAAGTGTGTCGGAGAGTGCATCTGCAGTGAGAGGACGCCATTACAACGCTCATCGCATGCACCCGCTAAGAGATGGGGCGACGATCGACGTTACGTCTCGGATTGCCATCGAATATCAATAAGGTCTTCGATAAAAAGGAAATATTGAAACACGAGGTTGGTGAAATTTTTAAGTTGACCGAAGTTTTTTGTCAAGACTGGGAGTAAAGTGCAAAATGTAGTTGCCCTTTAAAACAAAAACGGCAGAACTATTTATAAATATGAAACATAGATGGCTGCACCGTACAGAGCATAGGGTACGCATAGCTGCTGCTAGAGGAGCGAGAAGCGTTCCCAACAGTTAAATAAATGTCGTCGTTTGGTGCACATCGTTTAATCACCCATTATTATTGGTGTTATGGATGCGTGTATTTGCATTTTATAGCACTCTGTAAGCCAACGCAAGGGTGCATGGCAGGGGATGAAATAACACCGCACTAATTTGATATAAAATGATCGTTCGAAGGTGCGGGACAGTTGAAATGGAAGGACGAATAGCTTCTTAAGGTGAACGCGAACCCTAGAAGGTAGCCTCGGGACAAGCTTGTTTTTCCACTGGGCATAAAGGATCAATTCTACAGAAGCGTTCATGGTTGCCAGGGAATGACGAAGTGGAAGCTGTTAAAAAAACTGCATCGAAATTTCTACGAAAGGCAACCTACAGGTGTATGAAGTCTGTCAGAAATTATTATGAAAAGTAGACCTTGGTCGAACATTCTAGATCAAATAATGCTATGATCAATTTAAAAAAAATGTATTATTTTTAATTTATAAAAACCTAACATCTAACAAACGTTTAATTATATTTTTACTGGTCTAGTTCAAAAAAGGATCACGCTGAGTACATTACACAAATAAACAAGCAACGGTAATAAAAACTAAACGCATACAAAAAGTTGATAAATGAAAAATAAACATGTTATCAAGAAAATAAAAGCTCCAGATTGAAGATGCACAGTTGACATACACGCTGCGTTCCAAAAGTAATGCAATTAAATTTCCCGTGCCGCTCCAATTGGTTGGAGTAGGATTAAACCCCTTGACGTAGGTGGGGGGGGACGCTTAGCTTTGCCGCAAATCGGTCTCAGTGCTCTCTAATCTGTGGAAGCAGCAGGGCGTCAGTTGTTGAAAACTTCTAAGCGGCGATCGCGTCACGAAAAAAAGCGGAATCGACGATCGAGCAACGCTGCGCGATTACTAAGTTTTGGGCTTAACTGAAATAATCTCTTAAAGGAGACAAATAAAATGATTCTTGAGGCTTACGGGGACTCTGCTCTTTCCTACTCACAAGTTAAAGGAGGTGGTTAAAGGCCTTTAAGGAGGGCAGAGGGAAGAGGTACACGCGTACAACACACTGGGCGATCGTCAACCAGCAAAACCGACAACAGCGTGGCTCGTCCATACTTAAAAGAAAGCCTCGTACTTTTCCACAGATTTCATTATACGGTACAACGCGTTTCACCGACTTGCGGCATCATCAGGTACAAATTTGCTAAACTAGAGAATTTGAGAAACTAGCCTGGAAATGGTCAAAACAACCCATCAACGCACCTGAGATCCCCCACCCCTCTCAGGCCCTTCCAACCCTCCCCGCCCCCACTCTGTCCTGAGGGTATATATGCTTGCTCTGTCTGTTTAGCAAATTTGTACCTGATGATGCCGCAAGTCGGTGAAACGCGTTGAACCGTATAATGAAATCTGTGGAAAAGTACGAGTCTCTCCTTTCAGTAGGGATATTAAATACTTCCACAAAGAGAAGCCTGAAACAATAGAATGTGGCTCGTGTTCGACAATTGTTGGACTCTGACCATCGATTGAGTATCAAGATGATTTCCAATGAACTGAACTGGTCGTCTTCTGTTGTTATTTCGCATTGTTAGTGAAGATTTAGTGTCGAGGAAAGTGTGCGCCAATCTCGTGCCCAAGTTGTTTGCCACAACGCGCTACCAGTCCGTGAGTTCCTGGCCAAACACCAGGTGCCACCGCTACCCCACCCCCCCTATGGTCCTGACGTCGCCCCAGCAGACTTCTTTTAGTTCCCTCGGATTAAGGCAGCCCTGAAAGGAACCTCTTTTTCGTCCATTGAAGAGATCCAATCAGCAGTGACGAGCACCTTGCGAGAGGTCCCCGAAGACGCCTTCCAGGGCGCGTACCGGTCATGGCAGATTCGCTGGATGTGTGCAGAGGACAGTGCTTTGAAGAATTTTAAGTGGTTGTGAAAACTTCTTCAAAAAAATACTTTAAAAAATAATTGCATTACTTCTGGATCGCACCTAGTGTGAAATAATGGCAACATTCCAGGGTGCTTAAAGGGATATAAAAGAGCGCCGTCGTCTCGAAACCTTTCACTTCCCCAAAAAACACCCTACTTTCCATCAGGGGGTTCCGTTTCCTTTTTCCATTGCTTCCAACCCTCACCCCATTCCCTCAGTCGAGTTTATTTCGCGTGGTTCGCCCCTCCCTCCCCCCTACACCCTCAGGATTGTAGGAAAAAAAACACGAAAACAGAAGAAGGATTTAAGGCGTCCTCAATCATGCGAATGAGGTAGGGGAGAGGACGGAATGAATATTTCGCAGAGGGCGAGGGGAAAAAAATCTGAAAGTCGAGATGCGCAACGCTAGAGGGGGGGGGGGAAGATTTAGATGGGATCAAAGGACGCACACGCGACCCTCGGAAAAAAATGAAAAACGAAAAATACTCCATCAATGTCCCGTCTGAAGCTTGATGTGACAAACGCCCTGTCCATGTTTATGTCTCCCGAATATGAAACAAGACCAGGGAAAGGATTCAAAGTCAAAACAGATAATGGACACAATAAAAATCTCGTCCGTAATTACAATAAGTCAACTCTGGAAACTGAGTATCTCCGACTTATATTTGAAATTGCCGCCAATTCTAGACAGGTAGCCAATTAAAAAAAGAAAAGAAAAGGAATGGCTTCCGATCGAGTTTTCACACGAGTCGTCGGCTTCGTTAAACCCACGTAAAGGGATCGACGAGGGTGGTACCAGAAGTACCCGACACAACAAAGCAAACACAAAAATTTGGGAAAAAATGTATTTATTTTTAAACATCATCTTCTTTCAGCTCTATACAATTTTCCTAGCGATGTTCAACAAGCTCGATACCCTTTTTTATAATAAGAACTGTCTCGCTCCTCAAAATAGCCATTAACTGCCGACATCACTTCTTCACGGTGAGAAAATCTTTGACCATCGAGCCATTTTTTCAAGTTTGCGAACGGAAAATCATCCGAGGGGGCTAAATTTGGCGAATAGGGTGCATGAGGTAGCAATTTAAACTTTGATTCATGAATTTTGGCCATTGCAATTACGGATTTGTGAGCTGGTGAATTGTCTTGATGGAACAACACTTTCTTCTTGGCCAAATGCGATTTACCGAAATTTTTGAAATGCCTACTATGTCTGCTAGCTCGCGCACTTTCATTCATTCAGTACCACTTTGTGGATTTTCTTCTTCGTTTCTGGAGTCGTCAGCTCATTTGGTCGACCAATGCGATGCTTGCCTTGACAGCTCAAACGGCGTCGTTTAAACTCTGCCACCCAATATTTTACTGTTGTAAACGAAAGAGCAGACTCACCCAAAGCAGAATCCAGTTCAGCTTTAATATTGGTTGGGCTGAGGCCTTTCAAATAAAAGTATTGTATCGCATAACAAAGACTGATTTTCTCAATTCAATGAAAACTTTCACTATTGATGGCTGCCAAACAAATACTAAAGAACGTGGCGTCTTCAAACTTGAAGCTTATGGTTTATAGATTGTATACTTTCTCATACAGTAATGAATTTTAAACAATTATTGCCATCTCTAGGCCAGGCCGGGTACTTATGGGACCCCCTCGTAGGACATCAGGAAAGACAAAAACCAATTTTTTTAATCCCTTGAAGATCCACCTTTCAATATTACGTATCTCCCAAACATAACCACGATTTGCTTCAAAAAAGGGAACCGAAATACAAAAAATGAACAGAGAAAGGCAAAAGTAAACCCGAATCAATATAATTACACAGCCTGTGACCTCAAATCATCTCAAAATCATTGGCAATATTTAATATCAACAGCTTATCAAACAGGGTAGGTTTTGAAATTACCAAGGGAATAATTACTAATAAGCACAGACTTGCCCTTATTGAGCACCGCCTTAAAATACGCACCCTGAACCCTAATGCTGCAATAAATCAGTTATTCATCCATATGCCTTATTTCTTTGTTGATTCCATCCAAAACTTCTTTTATTTCCTTTCTCTAAATTGTTGTTCCAACATCCCCTCCTCTTTTACGTAGGCATGAAGTACGCCATTCATCCGCCCTTTCAAGTACGAGGGCTCCCCAGAGAAAAACCTCCGCTCCACTTCGAATCCTGTTTACGAAGTAACTGCCATTTGTGCGCGGCGAGAGGGGTAAAGGGTGAAGGGCCGAATGTTCGCTGTATTGACACGCATGCACGCCCACTAAGTCAGCACGCCTCGAGTATTTGGTGGAAGGCCGCGTCTCGAAGGCTTGTCTCTTGTTAACATTTGCGAGTGAAAATAAACAATCCAATTGGAAGTCCCGACAAATGTGAAATCCGTTTAGTTATAAGTTTTTATAAGATAAAGAACTTAAAATCCGCTAACATTTATTTGGAAATGTGTGCTCTGCGCCGACCAAGTAATGAGTGATAGTATAGTGCGTCAGTGGTTTTGCTAGTCTAAGAGTGAACGGATAAATGTCCAACACCTGTCCATCATGCCAGTTCATCTGTCAACACAAATCTTCGCCGGCCACTGCATATCTTTCTAGTTTATATAATATTTCTTTTGACTCGGTATCAGGCCACTGTTGGAATAGGAGGAAATTGCATTTTGAGAATTTTGCCAGGTTTTTACTGCCCAAAAATAAGAAGACATTTGGGACCTCGCTGTGTTTGTTCAGTCTCTCGCAACTTTTTATCGCTGGCTTCTCCTAGAAAATTTAAGGAAAATTATCTTTTTGATTAATATTCAACGAAGGGACGTAATTTATTTCTGTGGGAAAAATTTCATCGGGTCGGGCATCATCTGGTAAGATTTTAAAAGTTGACAATTAGAGTTAGAGAAGAAAGGGGAAGAAAACTCCAATGGCCGTAAGAAGTTCTTACTGCCATTGGAGTTTTCTTCCCCTTTCTTCTTTAATTGAGAGGCCGTAGAGCTCATTATTTCTTGCCAATTAGAGTTAGAGAGAAGAAGGAAATAATAATAAAATACTTGCATGCAAAGGGAAGAATTTGGTTAAAAAATTAGAGAAATTAAATTAGAAAAACATTGACAAAAAGCGTGGTTTTGAGCATATGGCAAAAATAACAAGAGAAGAAGCGAATATTTTATAAATTTTAAAGATAGCTCCACATTTAACGATATAATTCTCATAAAAAATACGAGGAGATTACGTTCGGATCTAGTCAAATAAAATAAATCTAGTAAAAATCATGTAAGGAATACAGAATATATGAGAAGTGTCACGCAGCCAGCCAAAAGACCAAAAAATTGGAGAAAATGGAAACCAATTAAGTCTTCAATATCTTAAGAGTTTATTTATTTCTTAGTTGAGCGTATGCTGTCTCATTCATTTTTTTCAAGAAAGAGGTATTTTGAACCTATCAATCTTGAATTGTACCCGTCTGATCCAGAAGGGAACACCTTTTATTTCATATTACGTGCCAACACCTCCTTCACGATATGAGGACGAGCTAGTAAGAAATGGATATTTTGAAATAGTAACAGTGCCAAAAAAAATGAATTAACCGAAATAATAATTATGTAGAAAATAGATAAATGCTTTAGATTTAAATATATGTTCAATCAAGCATAAAAGTTTCAGGTTTAACTTTATGGCATTCCTTTATTATGATAAAGATTCTTTTTAACTCTCATCAAGGTAAAAATACTTTAAAATAAATGTTTCCTTCTATTTCTAAAAACCTGAAGGACTTAACTTTTGGGATTACAATTACAATTGTTACTATTATTGTTTACTATTACAATTGTTTCCGTGTCAGCTATTTTATCCTTTTCTGCACCGAAAGCATTTTATTCTGGTTTAAGGATATTTAAAAACACTAACTGCCCCAGAGCAGACATCACGTATCAAAAAATCGAAACACATGAAGGTTTCAACAGATTTAAATGATTTTTTCACAATTTTACCATCCTTTTGCAACAAAAATATCCAAGTTCTTTCAATTTTTTAACTTTATTGCGTTCATGAAGACTCTGGTAAGGCTTAAGGTCGTATTTTCAAAACAAAGATTTTAAGATGTATACCTTCGGAACGAAATAAACACCACAGAGGAAGCAATTAGCCTTAATACGCTTGGTGGGGGAAGAAAACCCGAACCGCTGCCTTGGTTACTTCGCAGCTTCATATTTAGGGTCGGAGACAATGAAGACGGAAGAATGGAGCGATGAACCCCGAAGGAGTCGACCGAAGGTGCGGTTTTTATGAACTTTCTTGAATGGTGTGGAGAGGTGGGTGGAGACAAATTCGTTCTTTGCGAACGAGATTTTAAAATGTGAAGGAAAAACACGAGCGCTCCAAAGCTAGAAGGTTCCTATTCGGCCATAAGAACGAAATGATGAGGACCTTTCGTGTTTTCTCGTTGATACATGCAAAAAAAAATATATACACACACACAAACAATGAGTGAAAACATATGTAGAGCAAGTGGAATCTTTCATCTAATGGCGCAGCAGCATTACATGGGATGGAATAAGTTCTATAAGTTAAGAACGAATTCATGAAAAAGAGGCAAGCACTATGTTCAAAGAACCTAAGACTGGAAACAAGGAAGCAGTTCGTCCAGAATTGCTTGCGAGACTTGAAACGTTAGAAAAGTGGACCAGCGAAGAATGTAAGCCTTTGAAACACGGTGCTGGAGGAGAATGCTGAAGATTAAATGGACAGATAAAAGTGAGGAACGAGGGAGTATCTAGAAGAACAGAAGAGGAAAGGACCATATGAAGTACTCTACAGCACAGAAGAAGAAATAGATGGATTGGACATACATTGAGGCACAATGGATTGATTAGGAATATATAATAGAAGGAAAAATAGAAGTGAAGATTCCACGAGGAAGACCAAGAGACATGTATACAGGACAAATTGAGAAGGACGTAAAACAGAGAAGGTATCAAGGATTGAGGGAATTAGCATTAAATGGAGTAGTAGTATGGAAGGCTACGGTAAACCAATCCTAGGATCGAAATACTAATGATGATGAAGTATACTCGAGATGTGTCCGACCTGCGTTTTTAATTATTGTTTGATTGAACCATGAAGATTAGCACCATTACGGGGAAAAGAACGAAGGTCGGATACTATTCGAACACATCTCGTGTACTTCCATCAATCACAAACGCACCTACCCCAGGACGATGTCTAAGACAAAATGCTGCTTTAAAATTATTTAAGAATAAGTTATTGGATATTTTTCCGTTTCTTTCCAAGAACAGAGTTTATTAGATTGAGGTTTAACGAACTCAGTATTTATTTCCACGGATTTAGGAATTATCAAATCAAAATGTAAACCAAATATCACTAATAAGGAAGCAGACATAAATAACCATATAAACTGGTGTTGAATTATTCCCTATTAGGCTCAATAAGTCCAGAGTTGGAATAAATTCTCATTACGAAAGGACTAATTATATTTCCTGAATTATTGATTCCCAAATATTCCGTCGTTCAAATCAGATCATATCGTTAAAACACAGATGCTTAATTAAATCGGTCATTTATCGTAAATATCAAGTATGCTTCGTTACAACGCATTATTAATTAATTGAGTTATATTAGAAATTAATGACCAAATTGACACCATTCTTAAATTAAAAAAAAAAATTAAAGGTCAAATCTTGAAATATAGAATGTAATTCACGGAGAAATGTCAATATCGCCGAAGGTCTCCAATTAACTTTCATGCATAACAGAGTAACGAGTACATGCAAGGGGCAGTCAAAAGAAAACCGAGCACCCACTACAACAAAAAGTCCAAGGACCAACAAGAACATAACCCAACAACTGCGTGGGCATGTGAGTAGTCCCTATGCAGTTCTTGTGCAACAGCAACAGAAGTATTGAGACGTAAAAAGCTAGCTTCAAGCCTTTAGCTGCCTGTATGTTGTGGCGATTGTTCGGTTTTTCTTTGACTGACCATAGTATATTACAGCATACGGAGGTCAAATTTACATCTACATAGAACCTCGTAAGGGCGTGTGGCGGGGGGTGTTAGGTCACCACCCATAAAAAGTAACAAAACCACATGCAGAATCAACACATACTTCCAAAACTATGCCCACCGTGGCGTACACATTACATACACCCCTCTCTTAGCCCACCATACAAAGAACTTCCTAGTTTGTTTTCCTTTCGGTCCATTTCAACTTCTCCTTCCTTCTCCACACCTACATTTCAAAAGCCTCCAGTCTACGTCTATCCTCCTGCTTCAATGACCACGTTTCCGGGCCGTACATAGATATACTCCATACCAAAGTTTTTTACGAGTCTTTTCTTCCTTACGACATCCTTACTCAACTTCCCTCTCATCAACTCCCTCCTCCCTGTGAACGCCTCTTTGCCTAGCGCAATTATTTTCCTTGCGTCCCTACTACTTTGACCGTGTTGGTCCAAAACACTACCGAGATACGTAAACTGTTCTACCTGCTCTAGTTTTTGCCCTCCTATTTTAATTTTTAGCTTAGCCTTTTTCTTTCTAGAAAATCGCATAACCTTTGTTTTATTAATATTTTGATTCTCATCCCATACCTGTCGCACTGAATTTCCAATTCACTCAGCAATTCTTGCAGCCCCTTGGCTGAGTGACAAGCTAAAGCTTGGTCATCAGCGAACCTAACTGATTTTACGAATTCCCCGCCCACTTTTATTCCTACCTCCAGTCCTATATATATATATGCGTATATATACACATATGCATATATATATATGCGCATATTTATACACATATGCATATATATATATATGCGCATATTTATACACATATGCATATATATATATATATATATATATATATATATATATATATATATATATATATATATATATATATATATATAACTCTGTTTGTATCTATGTATGTATGTACATGTACACACACATGTATGTATCTATCAGACCCTTTGGATGTGTTTCATTGCGGCAATCTGCGACGCCAACATACGAAGAAAAGGCTTCGACTGTTGCGGCATCTCCCGCAGTTTCTTTGGAGGCTTCGAATCCACGAGCCTTTAATCCAACTCTTCAAAGGATGCGGTAAGTACACAAACACTCGAAATTAACGAGTTGGATTTCTTTTAATTGGAGCCGACGGAAATCCCAATTACGCACGCAACAGTAGCGAACGCAGGAGGTGGACGATCGGGTCCGTAATTAAAAATTCCGTCGTCAGATGTGGGAGATCGGGGCACAATCTCAAATCATGGGTTGGAATTGGGGAGGGGGTGGGTGGTTGGAGGGCTTTCAAGGCGTCGCAATGCTGTTAAGAGCCGACTGGGTCGAAATTAAACAACATCCGGCTCTCTTCGATTTATTTCCAACGTTTCGTTCCACTCTAGTCTGTTTTTTCAAAGCGCTTTAATCTTTAAATCTAACTGGTTAGCATTCGAAAGACTTAAGGGCAACAAATTAACGAGGAAGGGTACACCGACTAAGTGAATGGACTGCAATTGATAAACAATTCCATTTTTTGGCTTATGCTATTTCTACTTGTGAATACCTTGGGAGGGATACAAATTTATTAGATCTGTATGTACAAGGGGTTTCCGAAAAGTATCCGACCTGCCTTTTATTTAATTATTTTTTAGATTCTGAGGGTGTTGTGCACTGTAAATTTGATCCAAGAGGTCAGACGGCCAACAAGAATATTGCGTTCAAGTTCTAAATAGAATGCGTGATGCCGTGAGAAGGAAACGACCTCGTGTCTCTGGTCAAGCGAGTTGACTGGCTGGCTTTTCCACCACGATAACGTCCCAAGCGCATCCATCGAACCTTGTTGTGCAGCAATTTCTGGCGAAACACAGGAGATTGTACATACAGCTTCGCCAGCCTCCTCCTTTACAGTCCCGACTCACTAGCTCCCTGCAACTTTTGGGGATGTTTCCAAATTTGAAAAAGGCGCTCAAAGGAAAGCGGTTCGAGACGACATATGCAGAGTAATGCGAGCTGAAGGCCATTCCGAAATCTGCGTTCGAGGACTTCTTTAAGATGTGGAATCACAGTTGGGAGCGTGTGGTTCAATTCCAAATGGGCAAAATTACTTCCAAGGATGCCACACGGCCCGGATGACCATGAAGATTATTGCCAATGAGGGGATATGGAGGCAATTCGGATAGTTTTCGGACAATCCTAGGTTCTTACTTTTCTCTGCCCTTTAATCCAAACTTAAAAGTCAATGTGTAATATCGAGAGTATTGTTATTAAGCAGCCATTGCGTATTCCTCTGTTTCACTCGCGTTGCAGGGGGGCTTTAACAGGAGCTAAGTAGTTCATTGCTGGTTCTATTTCTCCGACTGATACACTCGTCTCTGTGCATTTTTATTTTCGGCAGAGGGTTCAACTTAATGTTGTTTTTAATGTATACGTTTCCATCCACGGCATCGTTTAATCCAATGGTATTTTCCCAGAATAAACCACAGTTAAGGATAACAGATGACCACTCGTAACATCGACTTTTTATCATTTCATTATCATCTTCAAACGGCGAAGCCTTGGCGTTGCTCTCATTGATCTCTCCCTCCCTCTCTCCAATCCAGTTCTTCTCAGTCCATTATATGTTGGTACTCTCATGGCACTTTTACTATCATCTCTATTCATTTCTTTCTTGGCCTTCCTCTTCCTATTTTTCCTATTCCCAATTTCCTCTCGCATTATATTTTCCAGGAAGTTGTAATCGCCTGAGAACACGTCCTACAAATTTGATTTTCCTTTTCCATTTATCTCTTCTATTCAATTTCTTTCCTCTTTAATTTCTCTTCATACTTCTATGTTGCTTTCATAGTGTCCGTCCATCTTGTTCTTCTCCTCCAAATCCACATATTTTCCATTGTTTCCAACCGTCCATTTTCCCTCTTTCTCAAAGTCCAAGTTTCCCATCCATATAATAATGTACTCCAAACGAAAAGGATTTTCTATCTTCCAATTTCATGTATTTGTTTGATAAAAGATTCTTTTTATTTTCATGCGCCTTCTTCGCCAATGCTCTCCTTCTCTTCACTGCAGAAGTCATATTTTGTCTCTTGCGGTACACTCCCAAGGCAGCAGAACTCCTCCACTCGGCTTATCATTGATTTCTCAGCCATTAAATTTACATCTACACCTACAAAATACCCCTCAAGCCGCCTCAAGGGCGTGTGGCGGGGGGTGTTTGGTCACCAACCGTAAAAAGGAACAATACCACATGTAAAACAACAACGTGGAAAATTACACCCACAGCAGCGCACACACTCATGCAAAAATCCCTTCATCCAACACTCATGCAAACACATATACCGCAAACCAACAAAAAACTGCACCCCAGGATGCAGCACGAAAGCCATCCTACAACACGCAAGCCAGGACACAACAAGCAAGAATGTGAAACACCACTACCACATGAACATGCACCACAAAACACTCTACCCCCCAAAGAGTCTGCAAAAGGCAGGGAATGCGACCCAACGTTGCAGGTAGCAGGAATTCACAAGGGGGTTCTTCTGTCCCGTTTCTAGGAACTGTAATAGCTTCGCCTTTCTCCACATTTATTTTCAGTTTCCATTTTTTCAAAGCTGTGGACAGGGTTTTTAACATTTTATTCGTACTGATTCTGCCAGGGTCGCAATATTATCTGCAAGCCTAATTCAGCGTGTCTTTTCTACATTTATCTTTATATCTTTTGTATTCTCCTTCAACTAAATCATTCAAATTCCAAGAAACTTCAGGAGATGTCGAAACAGCAACATTTAACGGAGTCATCCCCAATTATGCAGTCGTCGCATTTTAACGGATTAATCCGTTAAAAGTTACTGTTGCGGCATCTCCCGCAGTTTCTTGGAATTTGTCAAAGGTAAAAACAGCCCGAGTGTTTGCCTGTGACATTCTAATGTACGGTGTTTGACCACAACTCCTCACTCTCACCCTTATTCCTTTAGAAGCCCCCAAAATTCCGGAGTTTAAGAGGACGCCTCGGTAGCTTAAATGGCTAAAACATTCGGCCGTATATCGAGGGATCTGGGTTCGAATTCCGGTCAAGGCGAATGATTTTTAAACTCTGAAATTGTCACATTCAAGCATTCAACTTTATATCAAAATTTCATTTTAGATCTTCAATGAGAAACGGCGAATGATTCCGACACACGAAAATATTTTGTTTTTTCAATTCAACTCGAAGAGCTTAATACCCCACGGATGAATCGTTCTTTTTTTGGCTCTAAAGCCATCTTAAATAGAAATAGGAGAAGTAATTATCTCGACTTCTTAGCGTTTCCTCTCCACGGCTATGGAAACGATGGCGAATCAAACCGGAGTCTACCGAACAAAGTCAACCAGGGTCGAAGCCAGACACACGACACCCTTTCCCCCTTACGTTTCCTCTGGCGTACCTCACACGGACCAATCTCCGAAAGGGTGGAGAAAACGCACGAGTTCGCTTACGCCTAGACGTTGTGACAGGAAGCGGAAGGAGGTAAAGAGCAAGGGGAAGAAGGCGATGGATACGTGGTGCGCGGGACGAAGGAAGGACCACACGACGAAACGAAAGAAAGCGCAAGGGGGGTAAAAGAGTAATCTAAGAATAAAACCAGTGACGTCATTTCGCATCTCCCCAAGACACCGTTTGAATTTCATGGTTCTATTTCCTTGTTTCGGAGAATCTCGGAAACCTGGAGGGATACGAAGAAGAGTTAAAAAGGGACACGTGGTCATAGAAATATCATACTGGTTCTGTTAACAAAGTAAATTACGTTATGGACTAAGGTTAAAATGTGCGCTGCAGTAGAAGATCACAACGCGAGATCTGTGATTAGGTTTTTACTGACAAATAATTGACACAAGTCAATTGAAATTCATATGGCGACTTTGTGAAGTGTATATGAGGAGATGGAGTAATGAGTGAAGACGGAGTGAGGCAGTGGTGCATACTCAGTTTAAAAATGACCGCGGCACCAATGTTCATTATGAGAGGACACCGCAGTGGTCGGCCTAGCCTTGTGGCGAGTGATGAACTGAAAGGTGAAAATCAACGAACAAATTCGTGAAAATCGCCCATTTATGATCACGGTGGACCTCTTGCTAGACGTGGATGTTAACTTAGTACTTTGACAGTGACGCACACTCGTAAGTTGGTGTATAAGGTGGCAGAATATGTCTTCAGAAACGGATTCAACAAGCTTGAGCATCGTTGTGATAAATGCCTCCATTTGAATGGCGACGATGCAGAAGAATAATAGTTTTAAGATGTGACTTTCAAATGTAATATAATGAAACCTTGTATTATCACTATGCGGACTCCCGTTCCGTCAAACATCTTAAAATCGATTATTTTTCAAAGCCAAGGATCAACATCCCCACGCCTGGACCGACACCCCCTCCTCCACTTCGCTCCCCTCCCCCTCCCGCAGAAACGTCGGCAGTGTTTTTCTTATCATCTTTCTCACGACACGCACACCCGGACTCCGTTCGAGTCACGAGCGGAGCGACCACATCACGGTTTCCTTCCTTCTTACCGCCATCATTCACGCGAACTCCTTTTCAGACCGAGCGCCGGTTTTAAAATGCGGGTGGGAGCGGGTAATACTGGTCCAGAGCCAAGCGTGCAGAAACGCCAGAGACAATCCCCCCCCCACCCTCCTGTGGGGGACGTGTGTAAAGGACGCCACCATGAGCGCAGAACGGGGTCTGCCAGACGGGACGGACGGGCGAGATTCATCTCCGAACGCTTCGCATTTAACCCCAAAACAGCACGATGCGTGTAAGTTGAAAGGATTTTTGGCACTTATGTATCCGCCACTGTGGTTAGAGGTTTGCACGGATGCGTGACTTTTAAATCCGATTCTTGTGCTTAATTACGAGTGGTGACCTTAACACCCCCGCCACACGCCTTTACGGCTGCTTGTGGAGTATTATGTAGATGTAGCAGCAACATAGTAGGATGGCGTAGTAAGTTTAAGTAAAATAAAATAAAAAAATCAAGAAAGCTTCAAGGAATTGAAAAAAGTTGAGGAAATAAACAGAAATCTATGAGATATTAGATCGTAGATTTCCGCGGCATTCAGATGAATGACTCTCCATTCTCGGGATGCCATCGCGTAGGTTGTTTTTTTGGACAAAAGTTTCGCCGTGTCTTAAATATTGGGTTCCCACAAAACACTCTCCAAGTCTGGGGTCCTAAGGCCCCCCGCCGCGCGCCCTTGTGACAGGTGAGGTGTAGGCAAATGTATATACATGTAAAACCCATTGTATTTTTTGTGAAGTCCGTCCGGAATGCGTATAACACTGATCGGTAATAAGTGTCTGAATGGCATGAGTGCCTGCTCGCTTTTAACGTATTTTCTTGTCATCTTTGTGTAAGCATAGGAATATCTGCTCGCCATGTAATACTCGTAATATAGGCATGTCGCATGATTGGTGTTTACTTTAGAAATATTAAAAACATTGAATTTACAAGTTGGGACGAAATTAAACACTATAGAGATGTTAGGTATACTTTCAGGTGCATGTGTATGTTAGTTGGTAGTTTGAGTGTTTGCATATGTGTGGGGTGTAAGTGCTCTTGCATAAATGTATGCCATTTTTGTGGATGTATGATTTTGTGGTTTTTGCATGCGGTTTTTTTTCTTTTCTAAATTACGGGTGGTGTCCTAACACCCCCCGCCACACGCCCTTGCGGCGGCTTGCGGGGTATTAAATAGATGTAGATGTAGATTGGTGTTCGGTTGTCCACTTTCCACGCGGTTTTTGTGTGGATTGCGGGGTGTCAGGTGCCCGAGGAAAATGAGAAAATATACGTAAAATGGCTAGTGACCTGCCACACGTCCTTGCGATGGTTTGCGGAGTATTTTGTTGATGTAGGTGTAGATGAGATCACCTGCCATACGCCCACGTGGTGCTAATGGTGTATTATTCAAGGGTTGATGCAGATGTGCTCTCGAATCTTCCTCGGCTGGAATGCTAACGACGGTTAAATCACGGAGATGGTCCCAGATATTAACTTGAGATTCACCCTTCGACGAAATCGACCCAAAGTACGGTATTTGTTATCCTAGGTCTTCCCGACTACAGCATTAGGGCGCATGTAATATGCTAAATGTCGGATAGGAACGGCGTGGAGGTAAGTGAAGGGGTAGGAAAGGTTTTAAGAAGGGAGGAATGGTGACGTTTTTAAGTTGGAAGATACGCGCGAGTCAGGGGAGGGAGAGAATGGGGCGGCAAGAAGTTGAATGCGCCTGCGCTGAACAATGGCCGAGTGTCGGTCACGACGTAGAGACCTAAATAGTTCCCGCCTCGTGAGAGTGAAGGGGGGTGAGAACGGGAGGGGGTGAGAACGGGAAGGGGTGAGAACGGGAAGGGGTGAGAACGGGAGGGGGTGAGAACGGGAGGGGGTGAGAACGGGAGGGGGTGAGAACGGGAGGGGGTGAGAACGGGAGGGGGTGGGAAGGGGGATGGTTGTACAGGGGGTTGAGGAAACGAGTTTTCCAACCTTCCCCCTCCCAATGCCTTAAATCCCTTCAATGCCCAGCTTCGCGCGAAAAGAAATCCGCACTTGTAAAGGTCGTGGGAGCAGAATCCTCCTCCCCTACCACAAACCCCAAATCCCCCCAGGGGCACTCCAGGGACACACAAAACGCGGACGAATGCTTATCCCACCTTCCTTCTTCCCTGTAAAACGGGAGAGGCCTCCTAAAATCGACTGAAGGAGAGATATCCATCTACAACTACTAAATACACCGCTAGTCACCATAATGGCGTGTGGCAGGGAAAGTTAGGGCACCACCCGTATTTAAGAAAAACACCGCATGCAAAAGCCACAAATTTATGCAATCCACAAAAAAACATGGCATGAATATGTGCAAAAACCCATACATCCCACGCATATGCAAATACACACATACTGCGAACTAACATTCATATGAATCTAAAAATATACGTAATATCTTTGCAATATTTAATTTTTTTCCGACTTGTAAATTCAATGTTTTTAATATTTCTCGAATAACTTCGGTTTCTGACTATTGTGATTCCTGATTGTTCGGGGAAAGAATGAGTATTTGTACCTATCTGTCCTGGAATCTATCTCCCTTAGTTTACTATATATTTGTGGTCTGATCTACCTAAGTAGTGTGGGGCCATTACAATAATTCCTTCAGTGTCATAGTTAAACTCGTTTGTTCTGAACCTTTCCAAAAGTCTAAGCCTCGCTTGTTCTCTCCGCACTTCAAGTAGCTCCCAGCCTAAATCCCACTTAGAGACCTGTCACACTTTTGGTCTGATCATAACAATTTTTAACGAGTCCAGCGGATTTTCTCTGGACTTTATTTATATCTTGCTACCAAAGTTTCTTCCAAATATCCCAAATACTGGCGGCATTTTCGAAATGACGTCTCAGTGGAGCAAAGTGACACCTCTCTTTAACTTTCTCATTACATTTCCCCACCACTCGTTTAATAAAGCCGAGTTTCTTTATAGAAGAGCTACTCTCTAGAGACTTAGACAATATCTCAGAATGGTGCAAGAAATGGGGATTAACACTTAATACAGATAAATGCGCAGTTTTGAAATTTTGGAACAAAGGAAGTGGCGAACAGGACATAAACTACATATTTAGCGCTGAATCCTCTATTTTATAGTTAATGTCATGTTCGCCAATACAAGGCCATTAGGACTTCGGATAAAAGATAGGGGTAATAATACATTTTCAACATCACTGCTAAAGAGACGCCCTTCCAATTCATATTCAAGAGCTTCATTCTATGATTTAACCTTCGCTCTATATTGAGTGATTCCCAGCCTAGCTGCTCTGACATTTTGGATACGCTTTTAAGCTTATCATAACAACGTTTTACAAATCTAGAGCTCCTCTACGCAGGAAGTGATTCAAAACAAGCCAACTTCATGACACGAATGCACGAGATCTACGCCCACATAACGCGTCACTGAAAGTAGTGGAGTAGAAGTAGAATATCTTGTGACCAAACACCCCCTGCCACATGCCCCTGTTAAGGCATGTTGAGGTAGTGTGTGGATGTGGAGAACAAAAAACTGCCAATCGTCATCGCGCCTAACAGAACTTCTCGTGAGTAGGTTTACATTTTTCTTTGTTTCTCGTTTTTTCCTTAAACTCTTCACCTAGAAACAAGTCGTTGCGCCACTCTCCCCCTCCCACCTCCCCTCCCCTCTCCTCCCCCTCGCTGCAGCATCCCACCGTGTTTCCAGGTGCATTCTCGCCGGGGATGTCGACAGAGCTAACCGGGGAGGAGGCGTGGGAATGCCCGGGGGGCGGTTCCTCCCTTCATCCCCCACCCCGAAGCACGGGAGCGCATCTTCCCTCCCTCCTCCGTCGCCCTCGGCAGAAGCACCTCCCCATCCACGCGCGCCGAGCACTTCAAACGAAGCGCGCACTTCATCTCCTGGGTGCACGAAGTGACCCCGCACCCAGATGCGCCTTCCCACGCACGCCTACCACTCTCTCCCTCTCTCTCTCGACTTCGTATCAATTAGAGCAATGAGCAAGAACAAGCTAGCCCCTTTGGCCGGGCGAGTGCGAACCGAGACAATTCCAAAATACGGTACCTTGACTCTTAAGGAACTCGGCCGGATGGAATCCTTCTAAGCTCACTAGTCACGGCCTGTTGTAACTCTTCCACCGAGCCGTGGTGACGTCCTTTCAGCACGGATTTGGGGGGGGGAGGGGAAGACGAAGAAGTCTAGTGGGGCATTTTCTAAAATATATGGATCCTAATTCACATGATCGAGAAGCTCTTGGCAGAGATCCGCGTGCGGGTTTCCATTTGTTCGTCCGAGACCACTCGCGGCACCAACTTCGCACACTTGCCTTTCTCAAGCCCATGAATTCGGCCAAGGGTATATGCACACTACTTTTAGGGATTCCAAAATTATTACCAATGGGTTATCAAAAAACACGCGAACACTTTATTTGCGATCCCTAACTAACAAAGGACAGCATCGGGATCACCGGAATGGAATGTGTGGACTCAATTAAATACATAGGCGTTACCCTCACTCACGATCTCTCCTGGGTGAAGCACATACATGAGGAATATGTGGACCAGGTAACAAAACAATTAGGATTTATTAGAAGAGTACTTGGTAAATGTGATGAAAAGGTCAAAGAGAAATGTTATCTGTCACTCGTTATGCCTCATTTATAGAAAATGCTGCAAGCACATATATGGGATCCTCACGAAGTTGGATTAATTGTCGAATCGAATCGCGTGCAGCGCAGAGGAGCTCTAGATTTGTAAAACGTTGCTATTATAAACTTAGTAGTGCACCCATAATATTAGAGCAGCTAGGCTGTGAATCACTCAAAGGAGCCAATGTTAAATTACAGATTGTAGGTCTTGCATTAAGAATTGGAAGGAGGTCTCTTTTGGAATGATGTTGAAAATATATTGTTGCCCCCATCGTACTACGGTAGGGGAGATCATGTCAATAAAATCAGAGATATTAAGTGTAGAGCAGATGGATTTAAGATGTCATATTTTACTCGAACGATAAAGGATCAGAATAACATTGCCCGACCGCGGTAGGGTTATGTTCGGGTAAAAATTAGTCTGGTGTGTATTAACCCCATGCCACACACCCTAGCGGTGTCTAGTAGGGTACTAAAATGAATAAAAATAAATAACAAAGCCCTCATCCTTGCAAGATTTTCGTCACTTTTTGAGGTTAAAGGGTGTCCTGAAAGTTCGTCGCCATGAACATCTCCTCTGCCCTCCAGAAACAACCTGTGCCACTCAAAAACCCTTAATGAAAGTCAAACCATTGCAGGCAAACACCCCCCCCCTAATTAAATGCAGAACACGATGTGTTTGTTTTTTCCCGATGCTATTTCTGAGAACAGTGGAGTTTTACATTGTGTTCTTCATTTAATGATCATTTACAGGGCCCGTACTATAAGTATCGCCACAAAAATCCACCTCCTGCCTCAACGCATGCCTGGAGGCGACAGAACTAAAGTTCGCCGGAGTGGTGGGGGACCCTTCTACCGAGCTGACCGGTCGGACACCCATCCACCGCTCCGTTGAGGCTACAGCGAACCAGTGCCGATACTTACGGACCCTGTAATGAACATAAACCTCCACAAGTAAGAGACAGAAACCTTCCAATACATACCCTCCCCCTCCCCATGACCACTAAGAGTTTGCTGCACCTGCACTCAACTTACCCCCTCTCCCTTACTCCTACCCCTACATTCCTCCCCTCTTGGAGCCAGGCTATTTCAGTTGAGCATTTTTTATGTATATCAACTGATGATGATGTGTAGCATCGAAACCACGGTCGCGTGAAGTATTAAATCTTTATTTGGAAGTGCAAAGTTTCTTTTTCTCCCCTCATCGAGGAATGACTTGTTAACAAAGAAAGAGGATAAGACTTCTTAGAACAGAACTGAAGACCCGAGTTTTCTAGGCACACAGATGACATTGATTTTCAAGGTAATCTACCGGTAAAGGTAGGTTTTTGGATGGACACAACTACCCAACAAATATTTTATTACTCTTAACAAAACACAAAATCCAGCATCCTACTTTACATCAGGTCCCTCTTCATCTCTGGGTACTTTATTCCTTCCTTCATCCCGTCCAACATCCCTATCCTGTTCCTTCCCTTTCCTCTTTTGCCCAACATTCTACCCTCTATCACAGTCTTCAACATCCCACTGGCGTTCAACACCCCCTTCATCCACTTTTCCTGCCTCCATAGGATTTCTCCCAACAAACCCCTCTCTTCGCCCACCATACCAAGTACTTCCTCGTTTGTTTTCTTCTCTGTCCAATGAAATTGATATGGCGCCAAATTACATAAATCGCTAATTTCAACCTCCGAATTTAAAAAAAAGAGAAATTCACACCAAGATGAATAAATTCAAATACTCATTCTCCCATCACGCGCCACGCAATCTCAAGTACGTAAATCGAACCAAACGACCCAATAAGATGTACTTGAATGAGCCAAAATGTTATCACCAGATGAAACACATCCACTATCGTATCAGATGAATGCGTGCGAGTGCTTGAGTGTCTTTTTATATGAGCTGATATGTGAAATGTATGCATGAATTGATATGTTTACATTAGATCTGGTGCCCTAACAACCCCCGCCACACCCCCTCGCGACGTATATCTACATATCGCGTAGATGAAGATCTACATAAACTTAATTTCCACAACAAAAGCTACCACAGTAACGCAGACTCCTGGACCACGATTCTGTCATATTGGATAACTCAAAAAGTATGTCGCGCGGTGACCTGAAAAGTCAATTCGCCGCTAAATCTCAGGGCGATGCCGATAAACGTCGATCCCATTACCACACCATTCCACGCATTCGGATCGATGAAAAGATCTCTGGAAGCCACGTGTGGTGCCCCGATCTACGACGAGAATGACGTCGGGACTCCGAACACTTAATTACAGTCCCGCTACAATGGAGGGCGTTTTTGTTGTGCGGGCGGTTATTGTTTCGTAACGACCACCTTTCCACCTCCGCCCGCCTCAATGGGCAATGGGCAACTGGAGCAAGCAGCCGATCCCGCCTTCAGGGGAGCAAGGGTTCAAATTAACAACAACCTCTCTCTCGAAATTAAGTCCCACAAACGAATGGGAAACAATCGAGTTTAATAGCACGACCGCAAACTGCTTCGGCGCGGTTCGAAAAACAAAAAAAAAAGGCGAAACGATTTCACTTCGCTTGAAAGAAGTACCCATTACGGTAACTCCGTGTGAAGGTTTAAACAAAAAAATACGCAAACACAATATGAACACTCCGAAGGTGTGGATTAAATGGATTGGGTTTAGTCTTTGTAGCAAAACATTTAACTGCAAAGATAACATTTTTTCAAACACGAATTACAGCAGGAAAACTTGTGCATGGCGTGTAAACGGAGAAATAATTAAACATGCGGAGGCAATTGTAGCCATCTTAGCGTAATAATCGCCAAAGTAGTTAACAAAGAGAATGATGCAGATGGATAAAGTGAGCAAAATGTTTTGGCCGCAGAGAGACGAATTAGGAAATAAAAGAGAGTTTAGTTGAAATCAAGTAGCAAAAATGACAATCAATAAAGGCGTATTAAATTCTCCCATAACATAGCAGAGGACTTAGGAATGATAGCATTTGCATACAATATGATTAATTCAGTGGGCATTAAAAGAGTCAGTAGAAAAAAAGGAGCGATGAGAAATTACTGCTTTAGAAAAAATATGTAAAGGGAAGTGTAGCTAGTATTTGTAATTACACAAGTTGATACGAGTGCCCTTCAATGGTTTGCTTCATTAGTGAGAATGGGTGGGAATCAATTGTATACTGTACAAAAATAACTATATACATAAAAGCATATAATATATATATATATATATTATATATATGATAAAATATATATATATAATGTATATAGTATATATATAATATATATATATAATGTATATAGTATATATATAATATATATATAATGTATATAGTGTATATATATAATATATATATAATGTATATAGTATATATATAATATATATATAATGTATATAGTATATATATATATATATATATATATATATATATATATATATATGAGACAAGGCAAAATAAGCGTTCAAGGGCAGCGAGAGCTCGGAAAAATGTGAGATTGTGAATGATTTTCCCAAAATAACTTCAAAGTAGGCCTCTTTTGTGGCCTTGCCTGCCTCGAAGGGGAAAGTTTTGAAGGGTAAACGTACGTATGCCTGTTCATGAAGCAAACTGCGCCATACGTACGACCACTGTTAAAAATAAAGGGAGACATATTATCATCGCTTCTAAGGGACACCTTGAACTTCCGACGCCAATGGCCTCCTCCTCCACTTCGTCCCTTTCATTTTTCTTTATTTCCAGAGCCGACCTCGACCTCCCACCCGGACACCGTCACTCACGTGGCCAGGAAAAGAAAGAGTGTATGTTTGCAGATGGCCGGTTGACGGTCATAACGTCAGACATATTCGTGAGTATCCTTTCTTGGAGCTACCGTGTGTAATCACTTATTGAATCAAAGTTTATTCGTGTATTTTTCTGAATCTGATGACGACGGTCGAGCCGCATAAACGTCAATACTACGAGGGTCATCCGGAAAGTAGTACCCGTTCGTGCCGCATGAAGTGCTGACGACGCGAGTAGCCGCTGGACGAGGTCAGATAGCTTCAGTGGCTTGTCTGCCTTCTCTGAGCCAAGTTGCGTGACGCTAGCATTGCCTGTGTTGTTTCTGTGATTGTTTACAATGTTTAAAAAAATTGAGAACGCCGCCAGTTGTGAAGTGAGGGCAGTGATTAAATTCCTCAATGCAAGAAACGTTCGCCCATGTGATATTCATCGCCAATTAAAGGAGGTGTATGGAGACAATGTAATGGACGAGTCGTCTGTTCGGCGGTGGTGTCGCAACTTCAACATGGGGAGGGGGAACACACACGACGATGAGCGTTCGGGGAGACCGTCTGTCATTACAGACCAACTGGTGAGCTCAGTTGACGAATTCGTGAGGAACGATCGGCGCGTCACAATTGATGACATCTGTGAGCATTTTCCCAATGTTTCTCGAACAATTGTTCATGAAATTGTTAAACACCATCTGCATTATGCAAAAATTTGTGCAAGATGGGTCCCTCGCGTATCTCAATGAGCTGGCGGCGAAGGACTATGCAGCAGGAATACAGAAACTTGTCACACGTTATGACAAATGCCTTAATTTGCTTGGAGATTATGTTGAGAAGTAGTTTAAAGTATCCTCTTTCAAATAAAATTTTTTATGTTTGTTAATATTTACTTTTGTGTCTTTATTTCACGAACGGGTACTACATTCCGGATGACCCTCGTACATATGTGAATGTCCATTCTTTGTGTTTCTATGTGTTAAAAAATCTACAACTGTGTTCCCTGTTAGATATATATATATATATATATATATATGCATACATATATATGCATAGGCATTTATACGTATGTATTATTTATTATTAGGTAATCTACCGATTAAGGTAGGTTTCTGGATGGACATAATTACTAATTAAATAATTTGTGACCCCTAAAAAAACACAACATCCTACTCTACATTAGGTCCCTCTTCAGCTCTGAGTACTTTCTTCCTCCCTTCATCTCGCCCAACATCCCTATCCTGTTCCTTCCCTTTCCTCGTTTGCCTAACATTCTCCCCTCTATTACAGTCTTCAACATCCCGCTGCCGGCCACTTTTCCTACCTCCATATGATTTCTCCCAACAAACCCCTCTCTTCGCCCACCATACCAAGTACTTCCTCGTTTGTTTTCTTCTCTGTCCATTTCACCTTCTCCATCTCCACAGCCACATTTCAAAATCCAAAAGCAATGACCACGTTTCTGCGCCGTACAAACCTACGCTCCATATCAAAGTTTTCACGAGCCTTTTCTTCTTACTCAACGTTCCTGTCATCAACTCCCTCCTCCTTGTGAAAGCCTCTTTGCCTAGCGCAATTCTTCTCCTTACGTCCCTGCTGCTTTGACCGTGTTGGCCCAAAACACTACCGAGATACGTAAACTGTTCTACCTGCTCTAGTTTTTGCCCTCCTATTTCAATGTTTAGCTTACCCTTTTTCTTTTAAGAAAATCGCATAACTTTTGTTTTATAAGTATTGATTCTCATCCCATACCTGTCGCACTGAATTTCCAATTCACTCAGCAATGCTTGCAACCCCTTGGCTGACTGACAAACGAAAGCTTGGTCACCAGAAAACCTAACTGATTTTACGAATTCCCCACCCACTTTCATTCCTACCTCCAGTTCTTCCCATGCCTCTTTAATCATTTCCTCTACATACAGGTTGAACAGCAACGGTGAAAATGGGCAATCCTGCCTGGAAGGAGTACTTCCTCTTAGGAAGAGGTGTACTACCTAACACTGCCCATCCGGACTCCCCGTTCCCAAATCGCACCTGAGCAGTCTGAGACATGTACAGGTTGCGGATTAGCCTCCTTTCCCCCCAATCTATTCCTATTTTCTTTAATATACTCATTTGTTATTCCCAATTCATTCTATCAAACGCTTTTTCTAAATCTACGAAACAGGCAAATACCTCCTGGTTGTGTTCTATATTCCTCTCGAATAATAATCTCATTACTGCAATGGCATCACGCGTACCTCTCCCCTTCCTAAACCCAAACTGATCATCCCCCAAGTAATCATTTGCCCTACTCTCTACCCTTTTGTTTATGATCCCAAGAACAATTTTAGCTGCGTGGGATATTCAACTAATCTACATCTACATAATACCCCGCAAGCCGCCGCAAGGGCGTGTGGCGGGGGGTGTTTTCTCTCCTCATTCCCTCCTCATAAATAGTACGGATCAGCCCATATAGCCTCTTCCTCCTACATTTTCCTAAACATTTCAATAGTTCCGCGGGAATGTTATCCACACCCACGGCCTTATTTACTTTCATCTCCCTTAATGCCCTTTCTATCTCATTGTCTAGTATGCCTGGACCTAAGCTGTCTTCCTCTACGTCATTTTATTTTTCAATGTCTAACTGTGTTGGTCTGAGTTCTTTACTATACAGTTCTTCTATATAGTCCTTCCATCTCTCTTGGATCTTTCCTGCGTCAACTATTACCTTACCCGCCTTATCTCTAACTATTAGCATAGCTCTTCCTTTCTTACTTCCCGATAACGATTTAACTTTGCTGTACAGCGCACCGATTTCACCCTTCCTGTGCTTACTTTCCATATCCTCGCACTGCGTTTTCCACCATGCTTCTTTTGCTTTATTTGTTGCCCGCCTCAATTTATTGTTCAATTCTTTGTACTTCATTTTGCCTAGCTCTGTATTTACATTCTTTCATTTTCGCCGCTCATCCATCTTTGTAATCATCTCATCCGTGATCCATGGTTTCCTAGCCCTTTTAGCGTTAACGGTTCCAATAGTGTCTTTTGTGGCTTTAGACAACCCTTTCTTGAAACGTTCCCATTTTTCTTCGATAGTACTTAGCTCTTTACCATCCTCCATGATTTCCTCTACCGCCTGTTTGTATTCCTTCCTTTTCAAACCATTTAATGCTTCTACATTCCATTTTTTAACTCGCCGCCCCTGCGTTATGTTTTATAAACGGACGCTACATTTCATAACAACTAAATTGTGGTCTGAGTCCGCATCCGCTCCCGGGAAGCGGTGCGAATTTATCACATTGTTCCTAAAACTTTGTCTAACCAGGGTATAATCTAGCTGATATCTCCCCGAGTCACCTGGAATTTTCCATGTATACCTGCGTCTTTTGTGGTGTCTTAACCAAGTGTTGGTGATGACTAACCCCTGTCTCCTGCAGAACTCAACTGCTTTCTCCCCGCGGTCATTCCTCGTGCCTAAACCGTAGTCCCCGACCTCGTCACCATCTCTTCCTTCGCCTACCGCCGCATCCCAATCCCCGATCACTATCAAATGTTTCCCTGCAGGAACACATGCGATTATGTCCTCTAACTGATCGTATATCCTATCGACCTCTTCTTCCTAATGGTTGCTCGGTGGCATGTATACCTGAATAATAACCAAGTTCGTCGGTTCTGCTTTTATCTCTACTGGTAATAATCTATCCGTTACCTGCTCTATGTTGACTACGCTTCTCCCTACCTCTTCATTTAATACTATGGCAACCCCTCGTTGGCTCTTGTCCCCGCCGCTGTATATTATTCTATAATTATCACTTCAGCAATCCCCGCTTTCCTTCCATCTCACCTCGCATTGACCTAAAATATTTATATTTCCCCTTTCCATCTCTCGCTTAACATTCTCCAGTTTCCCTTTCCCCATCATTGTCCTAACATTCCACGTTACTATTCTAACTAATTTGGTCTTCTTCTCCTGCGTCTTCTGTCCTACTGCTGCTGGTTTTCCCTTGCAAGGATTTCGTGGGATGACGACCGCGGAAGCCTTGCCTCCCCCGCTGCCGGGCACGACACACGGCCGATTGGGCCGAGCCCCGTAGTTGCCAGGACTCAAAATCTCTGTATAGTCCATCATGTTAATCTTGGGAATGATAATTGAGGTGGTTTCCCGTTGCCTTCCTCAATAGTGTTTTTAACGTGACACCATCACTTACTGGCCGCCCCACTGGGGTCAGACGCCATTGCAGCCGCCTCACTGAGGAACAGACGCTGCGTGGACCTCCTTTCGTCTGGCTCCTAACCTTCGACCTATCTGGCATGGGTGACCCTACCACGAGCAATTATTATTGCTCCCGTCTTCACAGCCCTAGGGGTCACCAGAACTCACAAGCCCTTCCACCACGTCAAGGTTGTAGTCCGGGGAAGGATAAATATGTATGTATGTAACACACATAAGCCTCTCTAAACGCAAACCATGATAATTTTTCCCAAGTATTTAGGATCCTTGGGAAAAAATTTGGCAAAAAATAATTAAAGTCCAAAGAAAAACCTGCCAGATTCGTTAAATACTTTTATAATAAGAAGACAAGGATGGAATGTCTCTTAGGGGCATATAGGCAGGGAGCCACTTGATATACGAAGAGAACAAGCGAGGCTTAAAAGACTTTTGGAAAGATACAGAGCATGCGAGTATAACAATGACACTGAAGGAATTATAATGGCCCCATATTATACAATGGGTAGATCAGACCACAAAGATAAAATAAGAGAGACAGATTCCAGTACAGATAGATACAAATAGTCATTCTTTCCCCGAACAATAAGAAATCATAATAGTAAGAAACCAAAGTCATGTTAGAAACATTAAAAACATTTCATTTACAAGTCGTAACAAATTTAATATTGATAATACATCAGGTATATTTGTAGTTGCATGTGTATGTTAGTTGGTAGTTTGTGTGTGTTTGCATGCGCGTGTGTGGGGTGTAAGGATTTTTGCATGAATGTATGCCATGTTTTGTTGGTGGATTGTATATAGTAAATTTGTGGCTTTTGCATGCGGTGTTTTTCTTAATTACGGGTGGTGCCCTAACACCCCCCGCCACGCGCACTCGCCCCGGCTGACGGGGTTTTAAATAGACGTAGAGATGAATGACGCCGTCACTCACTGTCTAATTCGACGGTAGACACGGCGGGGAGAGGGAGGCTCTCGGCGGAAAAGCGCGTTGTCCGCGTTGCCCTAGAATAGGAGCACTCGGCTCGCTTCCCCGCCCACCCGCTCTTCCCCGCCGCTAGTTACGCAATGCGGCATGCCTTCCTCGGAGAGACTCGGAGGTTAAACAAGCAGAGGAGATTGTGGCGAACGACGGCACACACACGCACGCACGATGCAAATCGAAACTGTTCCCAGCTCCACGTCCGACCGCTCGTAAATCGAACGCGGCCTGGGAGCAGAGAATTGGACCACTTAAGCTCGAACACAATCGAAATTTAAAATGAACAACTTGCCTCTTCCATACAGAACACATAATAGTTCCAACAGATGCTTAAAAAATGTTTTCTGCGTCTGGACGGATCTTTAAATTTTAGCTTTCCCAGCTACTAGCACACATTGACGTGGATAATTTTGAGCAACTAATGTTATCCTCAAAGAATCACCTCAGAAGACATATCCTTTGCTGGTATAGATATGGAGATGATGTTTTCTTTGTCTGGACGGGTTCTGCCAGATCTTGAAATTATTCTACGTGGAAAAGCCAAGTGTTTATTCTCAATTTCAATATGAAGACATTCCACCGAGTCACAGGAGAATATGTTTTCTTTATCGAACACGATCACTGTTCACGGATAACATTGTACGTGATGCATTTTTACGGCCTAAACACCAACCTGTGAGTTCAAGTCATAAGGTCCTCTTCCTTTTTTTCTGGCGAGCACCAGACACGAGAACGAGGATACAGTTCTTTTACACCTAAACATCTTATTTCTTTAGGAATAAATAATCTTTATTTTTAGGGTCACCATGGTTTCATGGTGACCGAGAACGCTGTTTGAAGCCGTCCCTTTCGTCAACTAGATATGCTATTATTTGTCTATTCTTTAATGGTTACAATATGTTTCAAGTCTAATATTGAATCATACACTGCCACACTCCCTTTTATTGTCGAAAGGGATACCATATATAGGGCGCGTTCCAAAATAATGCAAATACATTTCCCACACCGCTCCTATTGAGCGAAGCGGGATTAAATTACTTGGAGTAGGCGAAAGAAGCGCAAAAATGGTCTCAGTGCTCTCCAAGCTGTGGACGCGGCAGGACGTTAGTTATTGTAAACCTCTGCTTGCCGACGAAAGACCAATCGAGCGGAAAGATCAAGTGAACTTTTGCAACGCATAGAAAATGAACCTGATCATTTGGACAACGTCATCACTGGTGATGAACAACTCCCCAAAGCCCAAAAAGACAAGAATGAACAAATAAAAAGTGAAAACAATGCTCATTGTATTTTTCGACGGTAAAGGAGTGGTCCATAAGGAGTTTGTTCCTCAAAGAAAGAAAGTTAACGCCGCCCATGTCACTGTAAAGGCTCCGAAAAAGGGTCATCAGGACGGGAAAAGACATCTCCGCTGCCTGGCAACTTCATCACGACAAAACTCCTTGCCACAATGCACTGCGAGTCTGCGAATTCTAGACCAAACACCAGATGCCAACGCTGCCACCCATCCTCCCTATAGTCCTGACGTCGCCCCTAGCAGACTTCTTTTTGTTCCCTTGGACTAAGGTAGCCCTGAAAGGAACCCCTTTTTCGTCCATAGAAGAGATTCAATCAGCCGCGACGAAGACCTTGCGAGAGGCGCCTTTCAGGGCGCGTACCTGTCATGGTGGAGTCGCTGGAAAAAATGTGTAGGGAACAGTACGAGGGTGGTCAATCAAGTTTCCGGCCCTGTGAATTTCAGAGAATTGAAGATAATTTCAGAAAAAATATTTTGTATCTTTTTCAGGTCGGCAAAATTTCAGACCACCCATGTACTTTGAAGAGTTTGAAGTGATTGTGCAAATCTGCTCAATAAATTACTTGAAACAATAACAATTGCATTACTTTCGGAACGCACACTGTACATGTTGAATTTTTCCAATGGTCCGCGGCCGTTGCTTACTTCTTGTGCTGGTTGTCAAATGACATTTCGCGGCCATCTTTGAACTCACTCCGACTTAGACACATGTTAGATACACGCAGATCCTTAACTTAACGTCGCATTTCTCCCCTACTCAAACGACCATTAACTTCGACGCACGATTCTGACTCGGGATAAACTCAATCCAGCGGCAGCTGCGCAAACCATGGAAACCTTAAAGTGTGCTTAACTCAAGGTCTTTACACCCACTGATGGAGCCGGAAAAAATTAGGAATACTAATTATCTGAACGCTCTGCGTCAATTTCTTTTATCGGTACACTTTCACATCCATTCACTCGGCCATTCATTGTTATCTTTAGCACCTGAGATCAGGTAATCAATTACGCGTGAGGTTTGGAAATTTAGAAATTCAAATAATGATAGCATTTAGGCCGAGTATGGCGCAATGCGACCGTATTTTTTCGTCACATAATTCTAGAGAGGCGATGCGTTAAACAGCAGGAGGCAGCGCCATCACGACAATACAATCATTCGTCATAAATATGATTCAAACGGACTTAGAAAGGCGGGGAGTGGCGCCAAAGGCTATGAAAGTCACCGAGCGAAAAGTAATAAAGGGCAGGGTTGAAATTGGAGCCGAAATAAACTAACCCGAACCCTTGTAATCAATTCCTATAAAAAGACCCATTGCCATTTTCTAGATACACCAAATGCTATCCAAGCCAAGCTCTTTCGTTTCCCCGGGAACCAAAAAAAAACAAAAGAAATACGATACAGTAGGTACGTAAATTGATGCTGGTCATGAATACCCTTACCAATATTTTTACGCGATTTATTGGATTGCAGTTTCCTCTGGTTGTATCCATGGCAACAATAACAACTTATTTAGTAACCCATATGAAAATATATGACCTCTTCCGGTTTTTTTTACATGAGTAAGAGTATTAATAGCGGTCGTAAATAATGTTACCAACATTTTTAGGTGATTCATTCGTTTATAGTTTCATCCTGTGGCGTAACCACGCCATCATCAGCAAATCTTCGAGCATTCCATGTGAACAGAATGGAGTGTTCCG
Source organism: Hetaerina americana (assembly GCF_022747635.1). NCBI lineage: Eukaryota > Metazoa > Arthropoda > Insecta > Odonata > Calopterygidae > Hetaerina > Hetaerina americana. The sequence goes on along the minus strand of NW_027287272.1, from coordinate 1,487,683 downwards.
GAAACGCTATTTCCTATATTGTCAAGTATGTATATATATTGAAATGACCCGAAATACCGATGTTCCCTTTCGGTAAAGAACGATGGTCAAACCTACCTCAAAAGGGTAGGAGTGCGTTTTCCCCGGGGCACCTTTCAGGTCTACATCTACATGCACAAAATGCCGTGAAGAGTGTGTGGTGGAGGGTGTCCAGGTACCAGAAATACACATTGCAAAATATAGTCCACACATGTATTTAATAGATATTACTCCATCTACACCAACTATCGTACAAATGAAGGAATACCGAAAGCTTTTCAGCTACTAATCTTGAAACACCGCGGAAACTTTCGCCAAAATTTCGTTAATCATTCTTATAAAAGCATTAAAGATATCGTGTATTTTACTCAAAATAAGTTTCGGCCGCCAAGTCAATACAATTTTGCACTTTTGATGTTATCATTACTGTTTATAGGGCGTAAGAAGAGTAGAGATTACTTGAACCTATTTGTGGACAATATACGATGTGTGATTACCGCTCCATTCGATTCGATGGTCCACTCTGTGCGGCATAGTTTCAAGGATAATGCTGATGAACTGAATTTAGGATAATCAACAATGCACACTATTTTAACCGAACATTTGGGTTTCAAAAATTGTGTGCAAAAAACGTGCCCAAACTGCTGACGCCATAACAAGAGATGAAAAAAGTTGAATATGATACTGAATGGAAATATTTACTTGGAAACGATGCTGGATTTCTTAATTGGATAATCTCTAGTGACGAATCGTCTATTAATACGTAAAAATTCCCAAAGCAAAAACGTTCAAACTCCAAATTTAAAGGAAATATCCTTGAAATCCCTTTTCCAGTCTGTTGACGTCCGCCGACGCTACGGTCACCGAAAGGCACTTGCGTAAATCTGACCTTGCGTGGGTTTCCACCGAGGATGACCGAGAAATTTTCAAGACATTTATTTTTTTTTAAGGGTTATTTATGAGAAAAGTGGACAGAGGTGGAGACTAGGGTTCCGAAGGAATCATTATTGAGTAATGGAAGCAAATAATATAAAATAAAATATTCAAAATTATTTGATTTATTCATTTAAAAGCGTGACGGCAAAATCAGCCGCTTTTCGTAAACCTAGGTCCCCTATCGGCCACATTCTTAAGCAGCAGCATTGAAAATAAATTATGCCAAAGAACATACGCAAGTAAACAAATAAATAGAAATATATATGTATATATATATACATACATACATACATGCATATACATACATACACATACATACATACACACATATACATACATCTCTCGGCCCGAAACCTTCCGGGATGACCTAAAGAAGGCCGAAATCTTCATAAATGTGAGTGTAGTTTTGCGTGTTTTCTATTTACATATGTGTCCTATTATGCCGTCCAAGTATTATTATGCTCTCGTGAATGCTTCTACATGTTTATTATATATATATATCCCTCACCTCATCCCTAAATATATATATATATATATATATATATATATATATATATATATATACATATATATAAGAGGGTCCTTCACTACATATATATAATGTAAGAGTCTTACTTGAAGAAGGATATATATATATATATATATATTATAGTTGTGTGGATGAAGGACCTTCTTAGTGTTGTTCCACTGTCAACCACGCCCGTCGTCCTCACGGGACGGCACAGAGATTCCTCGTGAGGAGGAACAGAAAATAGAAAAAGAGGGAGGGAGGGGGAATGGGGAAAGGGCGGGGGACGGTCAAAGGTCCGGGGTGTGTCCCATGAACGTCACCCGGGCAATAGCAGAGGCAGGAGGCGCGGCGGTCCACCTCGCAACCGCGATTTGCCCCGATGGTATGCCCGTAGCAACCTTCTCCCCCGAACCCGCGTGCCCTCACTGGGCCGCAATTTATCCCCGGACGACGGCCCGGAGTAGTGGCACGTGGGCCGGAGGACGACTTGGGTCTTCAAAAAATAAATCGAAATAAATTCCACCGCCACGGGATGATTAACAGAGATCTCGGGCAGCCTCACGTACGATACGCCCGGGATCCCGCTCCGCTGGACTGAGAGCAGCTATCCCTCTTTTCCCCCTTTTTAAAAAAATCAGAGGAGAAACAACTCTTGCATTCCACGTGTTTACTCGAGTGATTCGCGCGGTCAAACATCTGTGAAGTAACCATGAAAAGAAAATCGAATCGCCCGCGAAGTGCGTGAAACCTCGCCGTTAATACGTACGTCCTTTGCTTGTTTATAACGCACCGCATTCATAACTAATGTGATGCGGAATAAAGCGGGCGGACTTCACGAGACAAGAGGGGTTGAAGTAACTTCCGCGTCGCAAAGAAAAAAGTGAAATCTCACAGGAATTGAGAAATATATATATATATATATATATATATATATATATATATATATATATATATATTATAAAAAAGAAAAGAAACTCACTAGTTGTCGACTTTTTTTACATACGTATGAGTTCGATCTTTCCGTGACTATTCGCACCAGTCTACTTCGAATTAGACAAGAAAAACTAGGGTTGTGTATCGAGAATATAATAAAGAAGAACTGCGTCGTGAAGGTTTGTACCAAAGGTAATGGTAGGTTTTCCTCCTGACTTGCATTACGTGAAGTGTTGGATTCAGACCGTCGTCAGCTCACATGTTTGCAGATCGTTTTGTTGGCATTGATAAGACAGTGACAGTCTACACGTCATAACATCACTGAAAAGTATCACCAATGCGAAAGATCTGCGCTAAATTGGACCTCCTGAAGGTCTTTGGACGGACGACCATAAGAGCAGAGTCGAGTTTCTTACTGCCTGCGAGGGCCTGCAGTATATGGAATCGCGACGATTCCCCAACGCCCTCACAGTACCGACTTGGCACTAGCATCACACTATTTTTCCTGTTCCCTATAAGAGGGAAATCCTGCCTCCCTTGAAGGAGACCACTCTAGGGGACCTTGAGTGCCCTTAAAGAAGATTGCACACGTACCCTTACCGGAATGCGCCTGCCAGGGAGCCTTCGTGGAAAAGCCGTTAGGACAAGAGTGTGTCAACCGCCTCATGAGATGTACCAATTGGAAAATTTTGAAGCATTAGACGAGGAATATCTGAAATTAATATGTTTCTGCCGAAATACTCCCGATACGTTTTACACACGCCATGTATTTAAGAAGTACGCGTAGCTAACTAATGAGATATCGTAAGAATTGGTAATTATTTTAAATGACATTTTCTCCGAAAATAACGGGTAATCTTGATTCTTCCAGGAGCCCACAATATTCATGCATTCACCGAAAATGTATCTCACGGATGGATCCTTGAGACTGGCCAACACTTTCCAAAGCCATAATTGGTTTGTGCGGTCACAGCGAGGCCGCGCGTCAATATTCCGATGGAGTAAATCTCCCGGTGATGCGAGTGCCCGAGCTAGTGGGCGGGAATAGGACAAGCACACACCCAGACACACACACGCACTTGAAAAGTTTGACGAAAATGGTTCCCACATCAAGGAATGGCGCCAATTGCGGAAGAAAAGAAGAAAGATAGGCGTGGGACGAATCGTCGCGGAGGAGGGAGTCCCACGTCTCGGCCGGGCGAGGAAGGAAAGGAGAGGGCGGGTGGCGATGGATACACGTCCGCGGGAAAGAGTGCGGGGGAAGAGAGGAGATGCCCGTCGCGACCGCTAAGGATTGAGGAACGAGTAGAGCAAAGGCGAAGGGGTGGGGCTAGGGAACGAGGGAATCGATTAAGCTCAAATCAAATAAACTCTCTCACAACTCCACACAAAAATATTTCACACCAACGACGTTTCACCTACTGCGCTAATGTGCCATCTGCAGGTCGGAAGCGGTTGTCACCCCCTCGCGCGTTTTACATTCATTGTTTGACGTTACGGGGCAAACGGCGCACATTGTTGAACATCTGAAACAGACTTGAACCAGAATGGGATAACGTACATCCATCCATTGTCGTTGTGCGTGTGTTTTAAGAATAATAGCGTTACCTCATTGTTTTCCAGTGAAAACAACATTGACAATTGTGCCAAAACTGCAGTTTAAACTTGTGTGCAATTTAATGAATTTGTTTATCTTATTTTTTGTGCGTTTTCACTCGGTACTCCACGCTTATTCACGCATTCCCTTCTAAACGTGAAGACTTGAGTTTTTGCGACATTTCTGAACGTAAATTTTAAGAAGCTGTACGTATCCAATGGCTGCGAATCGTAACGAACGGGATAGTCTAGTGGCGAGAGCGAGTAATACGGCCATGTTCAACGCTATTATATCTGATGTAGTCTTTAATTCATTGATTTTTTTTTTAATTGCCCATTAGAGTAGCGAACCAATTAAGACACACAAAAGTCATTAAGAGAATCCACTAAAGTAGTCGTGAAAGATGCAAAGAACTTTAAATAAAAGAGTACACCGTGAACTTAAAATGAAAAGAAAATTACAGCATCATAATACGAGGGTAGGCTGTAAACTAATGCACACATGTTTGTAGACCACAGACAATAAAACCTTCAGAAGCACTATTGGTCACATGTGGAAGTAACATTCCCTCTCAACAGATATGCGCAGGTTTGAGGTCGTTACATTCATCCGGTGTATTTCGAGAAGCGGAAGTATGGAGACGTGTTCTAGTGATATATGTCAAAGCGAGTTAAACAGCGTGCTGTTATCGAATTTTTAACTGCTTAAAAAGTGACTTCTACTGAGATTCATCTTCGTTTAAAGGCTGTTTATGGTAATGATGCTGTTGATTCGTCTACTGCCAATCGATGGGTAGTAAAATATCGTGGTTGCGAGCCTGGAAAAGCCATAATTGTTGATGAAACACGCAGCGGACGTCCAATCACTGCCACAGACGATAAACATCGCAAAGTCGTCGAAGATTTGATTCAAAATGACCGGCGAATCACTCAAAAGCGTATCGCAAACCATATTTTAAAATTCAAGAACCTAGCACAAAGAATATTCAGCACTTCCGCAATTGCAAAGAGCACCGAAACGGATCCCTTTAATTGTAAATGATAATTTCAAGTCGTCGTCTTAAACGCGACCGCCATGAATATTCACGAATCCAGGCGGATATCTTTATTCAAAACGAACTTCTTCCGTGAACGCAATCACGAATTTCGTTCCAAAAACTGATTCATGAGATTTCTTCTGGACGTTAATAAGAATTCTCAGAGTATCATCTTGGCGAGGTGGTTAATTTACATATCGTAATAAATAAATTTGAGGTCTCAGACAATACTACGAGGATTCATGAAGGGATGTACGTATTGTGCCGGAAATGAAAATGGCGAAGCAACGATGGAATTAATCGCCCGCATCCCTTACCTGCACCCGGTGTCGGGATGAAATTGTTATTATTATAAATGGCTTCCCTGCACAAGAGGGTATAATTACAAATAAATCAGAAATGTATGTATACACTCAAGTGTCGGATAAATTAAGAAGGACACTACACGCGTGGGTTATTTTCTAAAGAAATTGAAAACCAATTGTTCTGTGAATATCCTGTCTATGCTAGACTTAAGAGACTAGATATATGGGTCTGCATTCTACAGTTGAAAAAATGAAAAAAACATCTTCATTTTTTCAGCCAATCCCAGCCGCACTGTCCAATCAAAAACTCCTCGCAACAGAACATGAAAAGAGTCAAGTTCCTGATCCAACACTACCGAAAATACTCGACGGCATCCGGGTGAATTTATTTTAACTCAAACTATTGCGTCATCCCTTCTTAAACGTATGAAAGTGCAATGGCATCCTTTACGACATCGCCATTTCTACTTTATACCATTAAATGTCAAACTCATTTCGCGTATTTTATGACTAAGTTTTGAAGAGTGATAATAAATAGTCTGTACAATAAATGCGTCAACTGGTGCAATCTGGCGGCCATGACGCGGACTAAAGCCCCACCTACTAGTGGTGCTAGTTGCCATAGACCCAATGAGCCACCTGTGATTGGCGGATCGTCGAGCTGTGCGTATGGTGCCATTAATGTGTTAGTTTCTCTTGTCTTTGTTTTTATTGTTCGTCGAAAATGGATATTGACGAAATCACAGAGCAACGAATCGACATCAAGTATTTTGGTGAAGTGCGGCAAAAGGTATCAAGAAATTACTGAAACGTTGACAGCTGTTTACGGTGATAATGCTCTAAAGAAAAAATCCGTTTTAAAGTGGATTGAATCAAACAGAAAAGTCAAGGAAAAGCTAATCGAAAATTAAAGTCATACTCCTGATTTTCTTTGATGTAAAAAGTTTAGTTCATCATGAATTTCTTCCTGAAGGGCAAACAGTGAGTACCGATTTCTACCTTAGAGTTCTCAAAGGCGAAGGAATGGATCCTCCACCATGACAATGCGCCAGCATATTCGGAATTCATCGTTCGCCAGTTTTAGGCGAAAAATTCAATCCCCTTGATCCCTGATCATCCTCCTTATTTGACAGATCTCGCCCCCCCCCCAGCGACTTTTTACTATTCCCTTAACATGCGAAAAAGTGATGAGGGGACATATCGCTGGGGAGATGTGGAAGACACAATAAAGCAAGAAACGACGAGCAAGAAGATAAACTAAGCATTGCAACGAATTGAGAGTACTTTGAAGGGGAATGAATGGATGTACACTAAATTTTGCAAAAAAAATAGGTTTTTGGCCTCAGTTCGCGTATTTATTGGACAGACCCCCTATTTCTTCATTCTGCACGAACCGAACGGCGTGTTGTTTGTCGGGATATTCTTCAATCTATTGAGTTAGCTGAACGCGCGGTGGAAATCCTGAGAAAAATTGAAATACGAAATTACGCAACTTAAGTACAGGAAACATCAAATATTTCACCCAGTACAGTGAAAAGAAACAACACGAAAGTAAACAATCGAGATACGAAATTAAACAATGAAATGTTAAAAAAGGCAATGTCAAAGCAACTCTACCAATATAAACAATAAATGAGATACGAGGGCAAACGTTTCGTATTAAACAAAACAATGTCTAACAAACCAACTCAACTAGAAAACGACTTGGGAAAGTTGACAGTAAATGTTAAACAAGACACGATCAAATACACCGCACTAACAATTGATATATGAAAGTAAACCACAAATGTTAAATAAAAGATGGCCAACTGATTGATACAAGCCTATGAGATAGGAAAGTAAAAAATAAACAAAACACGTTCAAATAAACAATACGTAAATGTAAAAAACGATGGAGATAGGAAAGTCAAGCAACAAATGTTTACCAAAAACACTGTCAGAAAAAGAAACAAATGGCGTCCGAACAAGACCCGATTCTAAGACTTCCCTGCGTTCTGAGTCGAGTGCCAGCTGGTGGCAAGATGGCAAATTGGCATAATATGCGAAAACATTTTAGGGCGCATTTCTGTGGGAGTGAAGGGAGCGCCATTCCCTGTGAAGTTGAAGAAACGAAGAACTAAATCCACGGCATACGTACACCTCGTTCACCCAGTCTCACGAATTACATGCATCCAAACGCCTCCTCGCCTCGCTTGCAGAAAAGATGCCGAAATGACAAGGAAACGCGAAATGCCCACAATATACTCACTTCCGGGATGAATCGAGTGGGGGAGGAGAATTCACACGCGTAGTAAACTCACCTGGAAAGAAAAGAAAAGGAAAACAAATTATACACTGCGAATAAACGTATAAGGAGACTACAGGAACAGTTATTCGCCAGAAATAAAACTGCCATTAGCAATCTTAACGTTTATTGACCGAAACAGTAGCAGGTCAACACAACAGCACAAATATATACCAGGGAAACAGTAGAATAATCCTAAATGGATGGCGCAAAAGGATTCGTTTTATATCGGAGCGCTCTGGCCTTAAGATACAAGGTCTGTCCAATGAATACGCGAACTGAGGCCATTAAAAAACTTCATTTTTTGAAAGTTTATTCAACATCGATTTCGTCCCCTTCGAAGTCCTCTCCATTCGCATGGCTATGCCTTCTTATTCCATCATCTTCTTTTCCACTGTTTAGTAAAGCACCCTTGGGAAGTCCTCTTGACAGCAGTTAGGCTTTTTAGTTTTCTCGTCGTTTCTTGCTTTATTGTGTCTTCCACATCTTCCCAATGTGATGTCCCCTCGTCACATTTTTGCATTTTGGGGGAATGGGAAAAATTTGCAGGGGGCAAGAACTGGTGAAATGGGAGGATGATCAAGGATCAAGGGGATTGAATTATTTGCCAAAAACTGGCGAACAATCAATGCTGAATGTGCTGGTGCATTGTCATGGTGAAGGATCCATCCATCCATCGTCTTGAGTCAAATTTGGTCGCACACGACGGACGCGATCTCTCAAACGCTTGAGAACTGTGAGGTACAACTCAGCATTCACTGTTTGTCCTTCAGGAAGAAATTCATAACGAACAACACTTAGGGCATCATAGAAAATCGGGAGCATGGCTTTCGATCGGCCTTTTCTTGATTTTTTTGGTTTGATTAAACCACTTGAAAACGGATGTTTACTTCAGAGCATTAGCACCGCAAATAGGTGTCAGCATATTTCAGTAATTTCTTGATGACGTTTACCAAACGCACTTCTCGAAAAAACTTGATTTTGATTCGTTGCTCTGTGATTTCCATTTTCGACAAACAGTAAAAACAAGGGCCACAGAAATCAACATAACTAGGAACATACGCACAGCTCGACAATCCGCCAAGCACAGACGGCTCACTGGGACTCAGGCAACTCTCGCCGCTAGTGGGCGGGGCTATAGTCGCCGTTATGGCCGCAAGATTGCACCAGCTCACGTAATTATTGGATAGACCTTGTATTTCACGCCCGTATCTTTCCAAAGTAGGACACTCCCCATTCATAATATGGATTTGCGAAGGAAGGACCTCTGGTGAGTGTTAGGTGAAGTCTAACCAAAAAGATCAAAAGCCTTTATTAATTGAATCGTTCAATAAATCACTAGACATCCAAGAGATGGCGCCCGTATTATCGGAAAAAGGTTTTCTTTGAAGTAGGCCTCATCTCCAACTTAAATGCAGTTAGCTTCTTGAGCTACATCGACATAAACACCCCGCAATCCATCGAAAAAGGTGTGTGGCATGAGATGCAAGCAGTGGGTGGGGGAAGGGCAGGTGATAAGGGAGGATATGGGAGAGGAAGAGAAAAGGACAAATATTCAGTAAAAAACTAAGAAGTAAAGTACAAATTCGTATACATGTTGGAGGGAGAGCCTATTCGAAAGCAGGATTGATGCCCTAACTAAAATATTAATCATAAGTTAAGCGAAAAAAGGGAATACAAGCGATCCATAACAATTTATAGGACAAACTTTCGCCAAAAGAAGAACATGCTTAACACCTATTCCTGCCCTTTCCTCGTTTGCCTAACATTCTCCCCTCTATCACAGTCTTCAACATCCCACTGCCGGTCAATACGCCCTTCATCCACTTTCCCTGCCTCCATAGGATTCCTTCTAGCAAACTTGTGCCCTCGTCCACCATACCAAGTACTTCCTCTTTTGTTTTCTTCTCTGTCCATTTCACCTTCTCCATTCTTCTCCACACCCACATTTCAAAATTCAATATATTCGCATTTAATATATTCATCATAATTTACGAAATCGAAATGGGATATAAGGAAGTCCTAAAACTCCATTACCGCAAATGAGATGCTCTCAACGCCTTGGAAGCATCCGGTCTTGTTGAAACGCAAGATTTAAGCGCTGGAATGAGAGAAAAGGGAAAACTGGAAGCTCGCAAAGACGCTCACCATAACCGACTGAAATTAATGACATTGCACCAGAATACCCGATAAGCAGTTCTAATTACGTGAAGAATAACCGAAGCCCAGTGTAAATAATTAAGCAAGAGTGTCGAAGAAAAATGACATCATTTCCTGCCATGGAGTTTCGCCCGCACGAATGCCTTAGTCTTGCGAAAAATATTCATGGAAACAAAACACTTTCGCCAAGATTCAATTATTAATATGTTCACGAGAGCGTCAACTGAATAACCATGTGATGAAACGGCAGGATGGAGTGTTAAACTGGGGTGGAAGGGTTGGAATCACCGAAGAAATAACTGGAGCGGACGATTGGCTTTAGGGCGAAACGAGGGTACAAAGAGAAGGGGGGGGGGAAGAGAGGGAGGGAGTGTGAAAGTGAAGGAGAGAGAGAGAGAGAAAGGGGGAGAGCTTTCATAAAGGAAGCGCCGTTTCCAGTGTACGTATTGTCTTGCGGGCCTCATACTTGGCATGCCCGTGGAATTGTAGAATTTCCCCCGCTTACTTTTCATTCACAGGGTCAGCAGCAAAACCCCGCAAACAGCTGCAAGGGTGTGCGGCGGGGGTGGGTGGGATTTTAGATCACCGTCCGTTAAAATAGAATTAATCCACATGCAAAACCGAACAAGCTCATGCAAATTGACGACCTCGAAGTCGTATGCATTCATGCGAGAAAACCTTAACAACGAACACGCCTGCAAATACACATACCATCAAATAACACGCCCATGCATTTACGAATATGCTTTGTGCCTATGCCATGCTTAATATTGTAATAACCTGTGCATTAAATGCATTTAATACTTCTACATATACTATACATCTACTACTTTTAATTCTGCATAGCCCGTCTTGTAAAGGTGGAGGCTATGCTAGGTAATTCATTCGGTTAATTTTTATTCCATTTTCATCTTTTTTTTATCCCTGTCCACATATGTCCATTACGTGTTTCACCCAGAAGAGGTCTGGAATTCGATTTCCCATGATTTTAAGGTATGTTTTTAAATGTAAATAGATTTTATTCATTAATTTATTTGAAAACATTATTCACACACAGAAGTAGCGCCTATTTACAGAGATAAATATGACAAATACGTGAAAGAGGACGAAACAAAATACCAGCATTAGAATATGCAAGGAGAGCCGAAACGTGGACAGGGGAAATATTTAATTTGTTTGTCAGGTGGGGTAAAGCTTGGGCGGTGAAATTGTTAAATGATAAATAAAAAGGACGGACAGCGTGAGGGAGTTTATTCAGAAGGGAAGAGAGGCGAAGTAAAAGTGAGTGCTGAAAAAGAGCGAGCCTTTAATAAGGAGAGGCGCAATAAAGGCGGGATTGATCACTTGTACGAGGCATGCTCCTAAGGTGAGGGCCGTTATCTCATATTTAAACACTGGCGCTTCTGGACACAGTTTTACTCCTGCAGCGCCATCTACTGATTCGTTGAGAAGCTATAGCTGCATTTGTTTTGTTTCGGAAGTCGTTTGCTTGTCCGTCCATGCAAACAACAATGTCCGCGACAATCGTTCATCCCGCCAGCTGTGAAGTGCGTTGTTCTGTCATACGATTCTTGTATATACAAAAGGATTGTCGGCTGCTGAAATTCATCGGAGTTATGCCTATTTTATGGACCTACATTTATGAGTGAAGGGGAGGTCAGACAATGGTGCCGTGATTTTAAAAATGGGCGAACAAATGTCCATGACGAAGAGCGAAGTGGCAGGCCCAGTATTCTGACCAATGAAATTGTTTCGCTCGTATTATCAAAACTACTAATCCATGCAGTTTAAAATATACTCTTTAAGAAATTTGAACATATCAATAACATAGCGACATTCGAAATTTCGACTGACGTTTCCACGAGAAAACACATTCCGGAGTATATTTTTTTTCGACCCCGAGAAACTTTGGTGAGCATTAACGGTGCTCGTGAACAAGCGTGCATCCGAGCAACACACTTCCCACGCGATGGACGCCAATGCGGCCGCCGATGACCCAACCTGGACGTGGGCGGAAGTGAAACACGGCGATGAGAAAAATAAACCGGAGGAACACGAAACGTGAATACACACCTTGCGATAAGAGCCTCCAGCAGTCCGTCGATCGGGCAGTGGCTCCCAACGCAACGTGAACGGGACCATGTAGCCAGCCGCAAGACCACCCACTGATCTGCCGGTATTCTACCGTTCAAGGTAAACTTTGAATACATAAATTTTGAAGGACGATGCATTTCTTTGAAAACAGATATAACGAGACAGGTTTACATGAAAAGTATCGGTAAATATTCATTCCTGACGTGCGTTATCGCAAATCCTATTATTGGCATTGACATAAGACAGTGGGAGTGCACAGACTATTGAATCCCTGAAAATATGGCGATGCGAAAGATCTGCGCTAAACTCGTCCTCCCGAAGGTCTTACGGACGGACGACCAAAAGAGCAGAGTCGAGTGTCTCTCTTCTTGCTAAGACCTTCTGCACAAGGTATCGCTACGATTCCCCAACCCCCTTACAGTCCCCCGGCTTGGCGCCACCAGCACACTATCATTCCTATTCCCCATAAAAGTGATATTCTCGCTCAATGGACTCCACTGTGGGACCCTAAGTGCCGTCAAAGAAGCTTGCACACGTACCCTATAAGGACCTCCTTCCGAAATCCGCCCACCAGGGAGCCTTTGAGTCGTGGAGAAGCCGCGAGGATAAAGGAGTGTGTCGACACTCTCAAGGGATGTACTTCTAAAAGAATTTTGAGAAGCATTGTAGCTACATCTACTGAAATGATCTCCTCTCCTGAAAAATTTCCCGACACTCTTTACACAAGCCATTTACGATTGAAATCCGTCTTCAATTCCGCATACTTCCTCCCTCCCTTCATTCGGTAACCAACGTACGTCAACCCTGCTTCAAACCCTTCCTCGCTGGTCTAATTATCCATCCCTCTCTATCACAGTCTTCAAAAATTCCTTCGCCAATCGGAATATCCACATTCCTCCCGCCTCCATTTGATTACTCTCAACCAAACCCCCTCATCCACTACTTCCTCATTTGTTTTCTCTTCCGTCCATTTAACCTTGTCCATCCTTCTCCACACACCCACATCCTTGGAAAGCCGTTCCCCTGGCTCCAGTTTTCGAATGCTCGCAACCCCTTGGCTGACTGGCAAACTAAAGCTTGGTCATCAGCGAACCTAACTGATTTTACGAATTCCCCGCCCACTTTCATTCCTATATACGAGGGTCATCCGGAAAGTAGTACCCGTTCGTGAAATAAAGACACAAAAGTAAATATTAACAAACATAAAAAATTTTATTTGAAAGAGGATACTTTAAACTACTTCTCAACATAATCTCCAAGCAAATTAAGGCATTTGTCATAACGTGTGACAAGTTTCTGTATTCCTGCTGCATAGTCCTTCGCCGCCAGCTCATTGAGATACGCGAGGGACCCATCTTGCACAAATTTTTGCATAATGCAGATGGTGTTTAACAATTTCATGAACAATTGTTCGAGAAACATTGGGAAAATGCTCACAGATGTCATCAATTGTGACGCGCCGATCGTTCCTCACGAATTCGTCAACTGAGCTCACCAGTTGGTCTGTAATGACAGACGGTCTCTCCGAACGCTCATCGTCGTGTGTGTTCCCCCTCCCCATGTTGAAGTTGCGACACCACCGCCGAACAGACGACTCGTCCATTACATTGTCTCCATACACCTCCTTTAATTGGCGATGAATATCACATGGGCGAACGTTTCTTGCATTGAGGAATTTAATCACTGCCCTCACTTCACAACTGGCGGCGTTCTCAATTTTTTTAAACATTGTAAACAATCACAGAAACAACACAGGCAATGCTAGCGTCACGCAACTTGGCTCAGAGAAGGCAGACAAGCCACTGAAGCTATCTGACCTCGTCCAGCGGCTACTCGCGTCGTCAGCACTTCATGCGGCACGAACGGGTACTACTTTCCGGATGACCCTCGTATTTCTCATTACGTAATACAGGGTTCGTCCGGAAAATAAGTGTACTGATTTTTTGTAAATCAAATCATTAAAAAATGAAACGAGCGTCAACCAGTGAAGGAATAAAAACAATATCGAAACCCTAAAAAAAAGGCCAATGTAATGTCAACAACCGTCATAGACAAGTGTCATATGCCATCAACGGATGCACTCTATCCAATTGAAAATGTGCGTGGCATTTATTCCAAAACTCTTTGAATCAAGCAAATTTACTTTAATTGTCTGAAAACATACAAGTAGCATTAATTACAGGCTTTACTTTATTGCGCTAAGGAACAATCCAAACTCAGGAAATATTAACGATGGAATAACTATCCTTACGAAAAATTACGTTTTAAATAAATGAAGTTCTTTCCTCGGAAACAAGACTTTTCAAGTGGATATGACTCGTAGTTTAAAATATCCGCAAATCTCTCTACAACCATTCGGATTTGAAAAAGTAAAAAAAATCTCTGTACACTTCAACAATCTATAAAAAAATAAGAGCGCAGAATTTTATTCGGACCCCATTAGGGAAACATAGCGGGATACGCTCACTCGTGCACTCCGGAAGCGCATTTTTACCGCACTCGCGACATCAAAGTCGGTTACTGGAGTAGAACCTTGCATTAAAAATGGTATGTAAACAGGTACATAAAAAGATCAACACGAAATTTCGAACGATAGTGGAGGAAATGCATTTTGCGGATCGAGACGGAAAAACTTGTAACGGAAGGACGAAATATTTACTCCGGATGTGGGTCCAGGCGAGAACGATTACGAAAAGAGACAACACGAGATAAAAAAAGGAGATAAAGGGGAGAAGGAATCGATCTTTAAGACTTCCAAAGACTTGATGCAAAGAATGCAAGGGATGTTTCGCAGAATTTTGGACGAATTCGCTCAAAAACGTAGAAGAAGGGATTAAGTATAGTTTTTTTACGGAAGGCGACCAAAAGTAAAGGTCACTTGCATCATTAGAGATGGTTGGGAAAGGATGAAGGGTGTGGAGAAACCCGGCGTCGGCATTAGCCTACTCCTACGAGGGTAGGCTGAAAAGTAAAGCATGCATGCTTGTAGAGCGCGAAAAAAAAACAAATAGCATATTCGGGCAAAAAGCTCATTTAAGGGCAATTCCTAATCAAACTCATACATTTATTTTTCAACGCAGTCACCAATTAAGGCTAACACATTTCTCCCAACGCGCAACAAGTTTTTTCATTCCGTCACTGAAAAACTCTTCCGACTTCTCTCGAATCCAGGACTCGACAGCTGTCTTCACCTCACCATCCGAGGTGTAATGATTACCCTTGAGGTGTCTATTGAGTTAAAGGAAAAAAATAAAAATCCCAAGGGAAAGGCGCAAGATCGGGGGAATAAGGAGGGTGTGGAATCGGTTCAAATTTATGGTTTCGCAGAGCCTCTCCAGTTGCGCGCGAGGTGTGTGGACGAGCGTTGTCATGTTGTAAGATTATTGGCGCCAGGCTGCCTTCGACACGACAAATTCGACGTCTGAGGTGTTTTAGAGTCTGTTTATACTGAGAAGAATTTACCGTTGCCCCTGATTCCACATAATTGGTCACATAAACTCGGTGAGCATCCAAAAATACAGTCAAAAGAAGTTGTTTTGCGAATGGTTCTCTTTTGAACTTTTTCTCGCTCGCAAACACGAAATTTTACAACCCGTAGATTTACAGTAGAGCTATCAATAGCATTTAAATCATAAGCAGCCTTTAGACGAGAACGAATCTCAGTAGGAGTCACTTTTTCAGCAGCTGAAAATTCGACAACAGCATGCTGTTTAAGACGCGTTGACATAGCAAGCCCCAGAACACGTCTCCATACTTCCGCTTCTTGAAATACACTGGATGAATGTAACGACCTCAAACCTGCTCATGCATGTTGAGGGGGCATGTTACTTCCACATGCCATCAGAAGTGCTCCTGATGGTCATTTTGGTTGTGTTCTACAAGCATGTGTGCATTCGTTCTCGGCCTACCCTCGAATAACAAAAGGCGTGAAGGGTTCCGCGGGTTGGTGTCCCCAGGATTGACAATAAGTAGTAGTAGCAGTAGTATATAGGGGAGACACAGAATAATAACAATACAATAAGTAGTGCAGTACAATAAGTAAGGATCAGAGAGAGAAATGGCAGACGAAATAAAACACGAGCGAAAGGCGTCAGGAGGAATGATTAGACGACGAGGCAAGCCCTTGACCAATGGTCGCAGATTGACCGCGAGTCCCCTGCCCTCCCTCCCCCCCTTGGCAGGGACGAGTGGACACGCCACTCACCCTCCCCTCAAGAAGAGAGCGTGTAGGAAGGAAGGTTTTTCAAGGGCTCGCCGAGTTAGCTGGAGGAGGACGTATTTTTGAGAAAAAACATTCGAAAAAAAGAGAACCGAGCAAACAATCAACAAACGAGTTCTTTAAAAAGCCTCTTTTCTGGGCTTGGTAATTCTGACAGAAGTAAGCCTCATCGGATTGGATGCGGAGATGTCTTAAGAGATACACGAGAGTTATTCCATCCGCGAAAGAATCGCGAAACTCAAAACCCACGTGGAACGAAAATGGAATTTTCGGACAATAAATTAGAACTAAAAACTAGCAAAAACAGATGAATTACATGGAACAATAGTTAATATCATTCGTCACGCGTCATTTACACGTATTAAACGTATAATTTCCCGGTTAAGGCGATAATTGTGCATGTCACAATCCCGAGGGGTTTTTTTCTTAAAAAGAAATTAGGGCAATGAAATCATAGAATATTCATTCAATTTTCAACTATATATTCATGTATAATACTTCTGCAATAAATCCACCTATTTCTAGACTAGAGGAGCCTAGTGAATGTAAACCTAAAGTTTAGCATTTCGGTCGATATCAGCTTTAGTATTTCTTAATCAACCCCAAAGTGGAGTGCCAATTGTTGTACAAACATATGTTGTGTATTTTTGTATGATTGTGGTTCAATAATGCATTGTGTTGCCCCGTAAAATTGTTGTAAAATCGAAAATTTTGTATTGTTGTAAAATAGTTGTATATTGTGTACTGTTGTATAATATTTGTACCTTGTATATTGTTGTATAAATATTTTAACATTCCATACCATGTATTGGTGCGCAAACGTTGTACACTTATGTACTGAATATTGTTGCAATTGTGAATTATGCATTGTTGCACAATTCTATCGGCTGCAAATTATCCAAACCAATTTTAAACCGGTCAACTACCACTTACAATTGAAGTTGAGATCCTTAGCAATGCAGACCTCTTAGTCTTCATATGATATCTCACAAAATATTGTTCCTACTTATCCTCCGATTTTATAAAATTTAAATTGAGTCATTACACCTGGCTTTTACAGCCGTCACATTTACTAAACAATCCAAATTTATTTTTTACCACAAAGAGAATTTCTTGATTCGAGATTCATTTTCAGAGGCCGCTAAATTTTAGTGCAAACAGCAACCTGGTTAATTCACAATTCCGTCGGGAGATTAGCGAGGGGCGAGGGAAACAAATTTCGAGATGTCGACTAACAATCGCGTTGCGATAATTTGCAACTGTTTAAAGTTACATCTACCACATAATTAATATCGAACATATATCGAACATTTAGGAAATATTGACAAATATCGACCTTAAGACACATATTGATTAATCGGTGATAAATGATCCACTCTTATAAAATCAACGATAACTATCGTCGCTCGATATGTCGATAATGCTTGTCGATCATCGAAATACCGGTTCTTTAAATTTTTTTACACCAAACCGCAGGTTTCTAAAAAAATATCGACTCATTATCAACGTAGTATTCGGCCATATTCCAAATCCTTTTAAGTGTGAAGTAACCAGGGGAATACTTTGAAACACAAATTAAATTCTATGTATGTAAACTGAAAAATTAGGAGCCCATTAACGAAAGGAGGAAACTCGAAGCGGATTCCGATCCAACGAACTCAATGCTGAGCAAAATATGGGTCACTGAAACGAGACAAGACGAGCCTCGGCCACCGATTAACGTCGCGGTTATCGATTTGCGAGAGTCATTTAACTACGGGGTTGGTAATCTCTCCGATCGGGTTTTAACCTAAAATTGCGAGCAAACGGTGTCGCTCTACTCGTCTAAACTGCTAACGCGGCATTAAAAACCAAACCAAAGTAAAATCCACGCAACCTGGGGCATGTCAGGTGAGCGGCAGAAGTCTGCGGAGACATCAATCCGAGACTTCATAAAGATAACACCTCTGAAAGAGGAGGTAAAAGTGATCCAATTCTGGCCATCCTATTATCGTATTCACTAAGAAATGCATATTTCGAAAATCTGTATACATCGAAACTCCTCCAACACGAAAGTCTTAGAGAAAAAAATACGAAATGGAATGTGTAGACTAAATTAAACTACATAGGCGCTACCCTCACTCACGCCCTCTCCTGGGTGAAACACATACTAGGGAGAAAACTTTGGACAAGTTAACTAAAAATTAGAAAATATATTAAAAGAATATTTAGTTAATGTGACAAAAAGGTCAAAGAGAAATGTTATCTGTCACTGGCCAGGCCTAATTTAGAGTATATTCTGCAGGTACATGGGACCATCACGAAAATGGATCAATTGCCGAATTGGATCACGTGCAGCGTAGAGGAGCTAGATTTGTAAAACATTGTTATAATGACCTTATAAGTGCAACCAAGAGCAGCTAGGCTAGGAATCTTTTAATGGAGCGAAGGTTGCATTACAGATTGAAGCTCTTGAATATGAATTGGAAGGACGCGTCTCTTAAGCAGTGATGTTGATGATGTACGAGGGTAGGCTGAAAACTAATGCACAAATGCTTATAACCGCAAACAAAATGACCTTTAGGAGCAGTCCTTGTGGCATGTGGAGGTAACATTCCCCCTCAGCACGCTTTCGCAGGTATGAGGTCGTGTATTTCGTGAAGCGGAAGCATGGAGACGTGTTCTAGTTCTATGCCAACGCGAGTTAAGCAGCGTGCTGTTATCGACTTTTTAACTGCTAAAAAAGTAACTCCTACTGAGATTCATCGTCGTTTAAAGGCTGTTTATAGCGACGATTCTGTTGAAAGGTATAAAGTAAATCGTTCCTTTTTACGAGTGGTGACCTGACGCCCCCCGCCACACGCCCTTGCGGCGGCTTGCGGGGTATTATATATAGATGTAAATGTACCCTGAAGAGCTATATTATTAGTACAACGCTACTCTTATGGTTGAACGTTGATAAGTCTTAAAGTAAACAGTAAGTACCTAAACAAAAGCTTGAGCATTGGTAAGCATCTAGAAAATAGAATTCACCCGATTTGAGGCAATATTTTAAAGAATGCAATGGTTTAGGGCAGCTTGAATCCTCTGATGAATACAGCAGCGGTGCTCGGCTGAACCTCATCGAAATTCATTATGAAATATGAAAAATGATAACTTCCTCCGTAAGTTCCACTCAAATTTTTAAAACGATCAGTCTCGACGCCGATCAGGTTCGTCTGCATACGAACTCGTATACTTTCCAATGCACACGCAGGCATAAAAGACCACGCGAATCGTGCAATAATAGGTGTGTTTAACTAATTCAGTCATAGTAGTTTATTATAATTTGTTTTTTTCCGGACGCTTGCGTTAGATTTTTTTTACTCTTTTCTCGTGGCAATTATCAATAAAATTGACTGATTTTTTCTCAAACCTTTCCAACTACTTAACTATCTCTCCCGTGGATTTCATATACTCACCGAGTATTCCAAATATATGACCTAATTTAAGCGTCTGGTGTTCCACACCATCTTCCTCTTTACTGCTGATTTTCTAGAACCAGTCCAATGAAACCTAACCTCTTTAAAGTTTACCCCCATGTTCTTCAAACGCCCACACGCCAGGAAAGGCTATCCGGACAAACCTTTGACTAATGCATTGCGAATAAAGGCTATCATTATGCAGAAATTCGATTGAATGCCATTATCCACATTTTCAGAGTGGAATATATCTCTGTTGAATTGTCGGTTACCACGCAATATGTTTTTTCTTCGTTATGCGATCGGTGAAAGCATGCTCATTAACTCCTGCTGTTTTGAATTCTGAGTGGATAATCGAAGAGAGACGCCTGAAGGCATTCCCACTTCAGTGGAATTTTGAAGCATTTACGTGGAGAGTGCCCCGAGGGATGGCGAAACTGGAGGAGGAACCGAAGGAATGCGGAGAAATAAAAATTTTAAAAAAATGAGAGTTGCTTCGAGCTGGTTTCGTGAAAGGGGGAAAGAAGGTGTGAGGGATACGTTGGTGGGAGAGTGTTGGTAAGAGAGTTATAGTAGGAGAGTTGGTACGAGAGTGTTGGTACGAGAGTGTTGGTACGAGAGTGTTGGTACGAGAGTGTAGGTAGGGAAGTTGGCAGTAGTGTTGGTAGGAGTGTTGGCAGGCGAGTTGGTCGGAGAGTATTGGTAGGCGAGTTGGTAGGAGTGTTGGTAGGAGGGTGTTGGTAGGGAAGTTGGCAAGAGTGTTGGTAGGAGGGTGTTGGTAGGAGGGTGTTGGTAGGAGGGTGTAGGTAGGAGGGTGTTGGTAGGAGGGTGTTGGTAGGAGGGATTTCCCAAGAGAGAAAGGGAGAGAGATTGACCAGGAATGGGGTTGATATCAGTTAAAAAGGCGAGTGGCTCCCATCAACTCACATTCGCTCACTTCCATGGCTGAAGAGGAAAACTCAATATTCCTCCAAACTCGTATCCTCCTTTGGTCACGGCAGGTTCGCAGCGGCATCATCCGCATCTTGCGGTCGTCACACACGCCCCCACAAGGGTGCCCCACCGAGCAGGAGTGATATCACTTCACCCCAGCCAGGGTATAAGGTCACATCAGCCTCGGACGACCGAACTTCTGAGAGATTTTAAAAGCGACGACACGCGCGAATCCGGGCGACAAAAGTAAAACGATTGCGTCACCAACACAGAAATGAAACAATAAGAAGTCTACGCAATCACACGCTCTAAACAAATCACGCAACAACGAACGTAAAACTAACAGTTTACTCACGACTCCATTGTTTCGTTAACCTTTCGTCATTGTTTACACCTGTAAGCCCACGTGGGCAGTGAAATTGAGATCACTAAACTGGGTTCCCCGTATTCAAATCTAGTTCATGCCTCTGCCAGCTAACACCAAAGGCGTGACATTTTCTGGTATTGAGTATTTCCTTCGGAACGGATGAGGGTTCGGAGAGAGATACTGAGGACTCCTCCCCCCTTTCCTCTCGCTCAAAACTTGCTAGCCTCACAGGCCAAGGACGGTTTAATCAAGGTTTGAGCTCTCCTGCTAAACCTAATCAGGGATTGGTGATCTTGGCTTGGGATTGGCGATAGTAAACCTTCTAATTGCCGAGTCTTGGTATGGTACCTGATATGAGCTCACAAAAAAAACCACAAAGCAAACTCGTCAAAATGTATTGTCAAGGGCAAAACTTTCCTCGCAAAGAACCCTCGATTCGTGGGATGTGGCTGCCCTGCAAGTAGGGCTTCGGTTATTATGGATGCTGACCTGGTAGAACCCGATTTTATTCCGGATGACATCTCTGGAGGCCCCAGACTTATGCGATTTATTTTCAGGCATCAGATCTTCCTGCAAAACCGAATTATTGAACAGAAAAAAGAAGAAACTGTCCCGCCTTATTACCACCCTGTTCTTCGAAATCCATGTGGACGCGGCAGTCCACTGTGGTCATTGACCGGAGGGCCAAGGTTCGATTCTGGCTTACGTCTCTGGTCACTCCCAACTTCATCCAATGTGTATAGTTTTTCGGGTAGCAGATCTCTCTTGGAAACACCAGGCGGTAGAGGGAAACGAACTGGTCCCCTATGCACTCTACCGATGTGTGTTAATTTCCCATGCCGTAAAGGGCTTAGTACTGGGGTCAAGCTCTACCCTCCCCTATCAAACCAATAACCTTCGGGATGATTACTCTAGGATGAAATTCACATGACTACCCTAGCATACATCTATCAAACCAAGCTTCGGGTCCATCATTGAGGTACATTTATCTTCATAGGCTTTGATATTTTCCCTGTCACCTTCCACTTACGATATGAACTCCATCTTCACCCGTAAAACCAAAGTTATCGGCTCGAGGAAAATCTTTCTTATTATCTTTCGTGGTACCCGCACGATCGCCTTTCACTGTCGTCCTATTAGGAGAAGAGTCCTAAGGAGGAGGTCATCACTCCTTTCACTCATTAAACAGAACTTTCACTTTGACCACTGCGGTCCGTTTCAACCGCAATGACCTTAGTCCGGTCACCTTCCTCCCTCATCCCAATACACTTTGAGCTCCACCCACTCTAACTATCAAAATAAGTATGGGGTTGCGAGGACTCATTTATCCTCGCTGTACCGGCACGAACTGAGTTCACTGTGGTCTTGGCATTAGGGCAAGCATTACCACCCCTTCCTCCCAGCTATCTAAGCCAACCAGCCAATGGAATGAAGCCTGTGGTTCAAGATAAGACGGTCTGGTGTTCAGTCAGCGCAATGAGACCACACGACCAACGAACATATGCTGAGTGATGTTCACTTCGTCAATGACTCCGGGCGTTCGGTTCGCCGTGCGCCCCGCGGGCGCGATTGCGGACTCGTCTCAAAGGAGGGAGAGTTTCTTATGCCGTCGACACAAGCGGGGACTCGGGAGAGGGCTTCGGGGCAGTGCTAAGGTGTTCCTCCGACAGCCCCGACACTCCAACGGAAGCACTGATCAAAACCACTTTTCCTTCTCTGGAGACGAAGCCCTTCAAAGGGCGGGGGAAAGAGTCCCTGTCACCCTCCCTCTCGCTCCTCGAAAGGGGGGGGGGTTGGAAGGGGTTGGGGAGGGGGTGAGTGGGAGATCGCTTTACAGGAGAGAACTTCCTTCCTCTTTGGGGGCCGCATAACAAGACTTACAAAAGACGGGACTTAGGAGGGAGGTGGAGAGGGGGCGCAAAATCACGGACGCGGATAGAGAAAAAGCACTTTTTGCGATCCCTTGAAGATATGTGACGCAAAAGGAGTAAACAGGAGTTTAAAAACAATAACGGATTCTAGGAGGCTTCGGGCGAGCAAAAGAGTTAGAGGCTATCGGTATCGACTAGGTTTGCATAAAAAGTATCTATGGAGTGCTGAATTCAGACCGTCGTCGGTTGGTTAAGTGAGCACATGGTTGTATATTGTATCATTGGCATTGATATGCAAGACAGTGACAGCGCACAGACCATTTAAATCACTGAACATTTGGCGATGCCATTGATGTACACAAGCTAAACTCCTCCTCCCGAATGTCTCATCAAGGTATTTCCTACACTCTTAAAATGCGTGCCATTCCCGTATCCTGTGTCTGTTTTGGAACCCTAGGCTGCACGAGGAATGCGATACTAATTGCCCAACATCGACCGGTAGCATACGAAGTATGTCCAATAAATACGCGTACTGAGGCCATAAACATTTTATTTTGCCTAATTTAGTCTACATAGATTTCATCCCCTTCAAAGTACTCTCCATTCGCATGGCTATGCCTTCTTATTCCATTTTCTTCTTTCCCACTGTTTAGTTAACCACCCTTTGGAAGTCATCGGCAGCAGTTAGGCTTTTTAGTTTTCTCCTCGTTTCTTGCTTTATTGTGTCTTCCACATCTTCCCAATGTGATGTCCCCTCGTCACATTTCTGCATTTTGAGGGAATAGGAGAAAGTCACAGAGGGGGGGCGAGATCTGGCGAATGAGGAGGATGATCAAGGATGGTAATTGATTTTTTTACCCTAAACAGCTGTCAACATTTTGGTAATTTCTTGATAACTTTTACGGCACTTCACCAGAAAACTTGATGTTGATTCGTTGCTCCGTGATTTCATCAATTTCCATTTTCGATAAACATTATAAAAAAAAGGACGATGGGCGAAACTGCTCCCTAACGCCATCTCTTGGCCAAGGAATTGGGCCACTTGGTTGCATAAACCTCCCGCAGATCTCAGCGAAAATAATGTTTCCTCGATTGCCCAAGTGTTTAGAGCATCGACCCGGCGAGTCGAAAGATCCAAAGTTTAAGTCTACCTCGAGAAGATCTGTGTTTCCACTTGAAAATATAATTTTCCCGAGGATCCTTTCTTTTTCAATCGAATTCCGTACGTATCAGTCCCTTCCTTCCCTCAGACGTGCCTCACGGAATATTCAAATATTTTAGTTCTAAAAGGAAACTACGAGGGTAGAAATATATTCTCATCTCGGAAACACCCAAGCAGATGGAAGGAAACGTAATAAATAGAGTTCGCAGGTCTCGAAACTTTTCTCACCGGGCCTAAGGGTAAATGACCTTCCGAAATTTGAATAATCGCGAGTCAAGGGGATAGAATACTAAAAATATTCATACCCACGAATAACGCGCAAGTTGGGACGGAATTCACCGAACCCGCAAGTTGTATCCATTGACGTCATGTTTCTATGATATCGAATTGATATGATGCCTAGGAATTCGACGCTTCGTTCGAGATATTATTGTTTGGGAAGGAATTTCGTAATTCGTAATTCTTTCATGACAGGCCCAAAATATGAGGACGCAAGATTTTTTTAAGATCGTCTACTCAATGCCGCGGCTAATATTCACGTAAATATAATCATCGCGTTTTATTCGAACAGGATTGCTTCAACGGCGCCGGGAAACGGACCAAGGAAACGGAGAGGTGGGGGAAATTCAATACGGTCGTAAAGAAAATCTAAGGAAATGTTGGACTTAAGAATAAAAATGGAAGAAACTTATTCTAGCGGGTGACAAGTCTCAGATTAACGGCATGAATACGCAGAGAGGACATTTGAATAATTAAAACCAAGAATTGCTCACTTCCTGAACGAGTAGAGGAAATAAAACTCAGGAGGGTATCCATTTAAAAGAATATGCATAATTTCAAGTGGCCAAACGAGAAAGAAGTAAACTTAAATTCGTTAAACGACAGCAAGGAAGAATAAGAAAAGAGAGAAAGAGTGAACGGGAGAAAGGGTTTTCAATGAGAAAAAAGGGGAAAAAACACCCATTCCCATTCCATGTAAGATTGATGAGGTATTTTTTGGATTAAGGACTCATTGAGAGCAACTTCACGCCATTATTCAATGATCTCATCCTTATATCAACGGAGTATCATTCGTCCGCAATCGTGATACGAGGTGGCGCATTATTCCAAAGGATTCTTCTAGTGGGGTTTGCATTGGGGTTCCGAATTACTCCTCAATTATCCGCCAGAGGCCACTCGAAAGTCAAGGTATTGGAGCCGAAGAAAATAACTGTTACAATAAAACGTTGCATTCGCAACATATGAATGACACTGGGGGCAAACATTATTGCCTTTGACACAATTCTTTAAGGGTCAAAGATAAATAAGTTCATACGAATGACAAAGAGGGTTCAGTGCTGACTGCGGCCAATCACATTAAATATTTGGGGGTTGTTCTAACACCACGCCTTTCATGGGGAGCACATATCAGGACTTGAGGTGCTTTGTGGAGGGCACTTTGAGTGAGTACGCCGTCCGTCGGATGGGACGTTAAGCCGCGGACCCCTTGGCGCCTTTCGTAAAGAGTAGGCTAATGCCGACGCCGGGTTTCTCTCCACCCTTCATCCTTTCCTGTCCTTCCCCTATGGCGCAAATGACCTTAGCTGTCGGTCGCCTCCCCTCAAAACTACTACTACTACATATCAGGACAATATGCGGATCAGCTTTAAAGAAACTTGGCTTCATAAAACGGGTGGTGGGGAAATGTAATGAAAAAATTAAAGAGAGGTGTTATTTTGTTCTAGTTAGACCTCATTTGGAATATGCCGCGAGTATTTGGGATCCTTGGGAGAAAATTGGGCAAAAAGAATTAGATAAAGTCCAGAGGAAATCCCCTAGATTCGTTAAAAATTGTTATGATAAGAACACAAGTGTGACAGGTCTCTAATGGGGATTTAGGCTGGGAACCACTTGAAGTGCGGAGAGAACAAGCGAGGCTTAGACTTTTAGAAAGGTTCAAAACAAAGGAGTTTAACTATGACACTGAAGGAATTATAATGGCCCCACACTACTTAAGTAGATCAGACTACAAAGATAAACTAAGGGAGATAGATTCCAGTACAGATAGGTACAAATACTCATTCTTTCCCCGAACAATCAGAAATCATAATAGTAAGAAACCGAAGTCACTTTAGAAATATTAAAAACAATGAATTGACAAGTGGGGACAAAATTAAACATTGCAAAGATATAAGGTATACTTTCAGGTGCATGTGTATGTTAGTTGGTAGTTGGTGCGTGTTTGCATGTGTGTGGGGTGTAAGGCATTTTGCATGAATGTATGCCATGTTTTGTTTGTGGGTTGTATCAATTTATGGGCTTTGCAAGCGGTTTTTTTTCTCTTTTACGGGTTTGGCCTCGCATCCCCCGCCAGACGCCCTTGCGGCGGCTTTCGGAGTATTAAGTTTATGCAAGTGTAGATGATGTTGTCAATGTATCATTACCCCCATCGTAATACGGTAGGAGAGATCATGTTCGTAAAATTAGAGGGATTGAGTGCAGAACAGGTAGATTTAGGATATCATTTTTTCCCGAACAATAGGTGATAAGAATATCACCGGCCGACCGCGGTATGGTCATATTTGGGTGAAAATTAGTCTGGTGTGTAGTCACCCCCTGCCACACACCCTGTCAGTGGCTTGCAGTGTAATGCTTATGATAATAATGAATAGGTTGTATACGGGGTGCCATGTGTTCATGGAAGTATCGGATTGGATGCGGTAAATATGGCTGGTGAAATACCACACTCTGCCACTTGGTCTTCCGGTGCAGTGCATGCAATTACACTCGTAAATGCACGCGCATTGTGATGGCATCGCCAAGGCACTTTATTCCAATGTATCCAAGAGATTTGATCGGCACTTTAGCCTCCGCTCCGCATGCAATT
The DNA here is from genome assembly GCF_022747635.1 of Hetaerina americana. NCBI lineage: Eukaryota > Metazoa > Arthropoda > Insecta > Odonata > Calopterygidae > Hetaerina > Hetaerina americana. Next base: position 1,460,951 of record NW_027287272.1, on the reverse strand, counting down.
ACTCTAGTGAGATGATATTCCGTTGGTTTGATAACGGGAGCTAAAAGTGAAAGAGGATCAACATATCACGTTTGGACGGTCTGGACATCTAACAAGTGAAGAGCTTTCAGTTTTTTGGAAGTGACATCAATGAAGACATTTCCCGTTTCAAGGAATCAAATCAAGAATAAGAATGGAAAAAGAGGGATTGTATAAGAAGAAGAAACTAATATTCGGAACTTTGAAAAATGAACTGAAAAAGAAATTGGCCAAATTGATCCAAGTGTGATGCTTTAAGGAGCGGGGGCATGGAATTTTACAAAGATGAAGATGGTGAAGAATTAGGAAAGATAAATTTTAAAAAAACAGAGAGGTCTCCTAAATGTGGATTTGGAGGGCGATGAGAGGAATCAGCAGGGAGGATAAGAGTAAGGAAAGATTAAGAGGTGCTACGAAGAATTGGAGAATGGAACTGGTGAGGAAAACCAAGGAGAAAAAAGCTAAAATAGAATTGGAGATATGCATGAGGGATTAGGAGAGCCTGAAGAAGAGCCCTGCGTTGGACGGAATGCTGGGAAGGGAAGGGTGGACGGGGAATGAAGGAATTACAAGTTGTGTGCAGTAAATGCGCGAACTGGTGCAATCTGGCGGCCATGGCGCGGTCTATAGCCCCGCCCACTAGCCCGCCCAGTTTCCTGAGACCCAATGAGCCGTCTGCGCTTGGCGGATCGTCGAGCTGTACGAATGGTGCCAGTTATGTTACTTTCTGTTATCCTTATTTTTACCGTTTGTTGACAATGGAATTTGACCAAATCACGGAGCAACAAATCAACATATCAAGTTTTATGGTGAGGTACGGTAAAAGTTATCCAGAAATTACTGATATGTTGACAGCTGTTTAGGGTGATAATGCTGTCTGAAGAAAACATCCGTTTTCAAGTGGATTGAGCGTTTTGAAGTTGGCCGACAAGACGCCAGCCACGGATGATGATGCAAGGCCGGGACGACCTTCAACCACCTGTGCTGACGACGACATTGATCGTGCGCAACCCCTTTGCCCTTACCGATCGTTAAAAAACTGTCCGAATGATAGCTGATGAACTGAATTTTGGAAAATCAACAGTGCACACTATTTTAACCGAACATGATGGATGGATCCTTCGCCATGACACAATGCACCTGCACATTCAGTCTTGATTGTACGCCAGTTTCTGGCAAAAAATTCGATCACATTGATCCTTGATCATCCTCCTTATTCGCCAGATCTCGCCCCTCCTGCGACTTTTCACTATTCCCCCAAAATGCAAAAATGTGATGAGGGGACATACAGGTATTACTGGTCACAAGATGTAGAAGACGCAATAAAGCAAGAAACGACGAGAAAACTAAAGAACCAAACTGCCGAGAGGACTTCCAAGTGTTCTTTACTAAACAAGATGGAATATAAGAAGATGGAATAGCAAGTGCTTAGCCTACGTATGGAGAGTACTTTGAAGAAGGGGACAAAATCATCGATGTAGACTAAATGTTGCAAAATAAAGTATTTAATGGTCTAGGTTCACGTATTTATTGGCTCATGACAGACACTCACGGAGGCCAGACATGAATGAACCTGCCAGACGGCAGAAGAAGCGAAGATTCCCGTATAGTTGGGTTTAATTCCCGACGTGCAAGTGGTGAGAGAGAGAGAGTGTGTGTGTGTGTGTGTGTGTGGCGGAACTGGCGATAGGTTGGAACTGGTCGGAAGCGAGAGCTTTTGGAGTCGCGGACACACATCGGGGGAGTGTGGTCTGAATCGATAATTTCGAAGTGGACGCTTCCTCCCCCCGTCCGCCCGCCCGCCCGCCAAGCACACCTTGCGCCCCGGGCAATCCTAGATCCGACGCGAGCACGGTTCTGGACTGGGGAGAGGGGGAGGGATGAGGAGGGGAGGTGAGGTCGCTGAACCGGCGAATGCGAGCGGAATGGGGGGAGCGGAGGGGGGGGAATTTGCTGAAAAAACACAACTTAAGAAAGTGAGAGAGAAATCTAGGGAGAGGGGTGGGGGAAAGGGAAAAACGAACAGCGCGTGAGGGGGTGAGCGAGTGGGGGCGGCAGGTGACCCCCGTACGCATAGAACGCAGCAGCGAAGCAGCACCACTCACGGCCACGTCTCCTCGCGTGTTCCTGTGACTCACAAGCGCCTCCGTGGGGGGGCGCGGGGGGTGGGGAAATGGGAGATTGGCGCACCGACTACGCAGCACGTATGCACGCCTACTACCCGCTCTATACACATTTAATGCACCGGGATGCGATGCACGGATGATATGGCGTGCGGTCCCGGAAAAGTGAGTGGAAGCGACGTTGCTGGGTGATAGTGTGAGATGCAATACGTGGTATGTCCAATACATCCGCGAACTGGTGCAACATGCAAAAGAAAAAGCTGTGACGAGGGGACGTAACATTGGGAAGATGTGGAAGACACAATAAAGCAAGAAACGACGAGAAAACTAAAAAGCATAACTGCTGCCGAGGACTTCCCAAGGGTGCTTCACTAAACAGTGGAATGGAAGAAGATGGAATAAGTGCATACTAGAAAACGAATGGAGAGTACTTTGAAGAAGGGGACAAAATCGTCGATGTAGACTAAATCTTGCAAAATAAAATTTTTATGGTCTCAGTGCGCGTATTTATTGGACATAAGTCGTAATCCCTTTCAATTATCCCCCTTGGCGTAGTCACCGTAATAAAGTAAAGAATTGATATGGAGGGAATAGATAGACCGTACCTCGAAACCGTCAAATTTGAGAGATGATAATTAGCCTAATGTATCGTCATAGTTTCCTGTAACCATCGTTCATCGCCATTCTTGTTACTAACAGCTCCTGTCGAATTCATTCAGAAGCACTGCTCACTTAGATACCATTGTGCATACATAGGGTATGCTAACAATATCAACATTATTTGAAATATCGTACATATGCAATGTAACTAACAGTTCAAAAATTGAACTATTGATGTTACATGTCCGACGTTGAATGATCCCCGAGACACACACCATACCCCCGGGAAACAGAATAATTTCATGTAGATGTAGGAAAATAATGAATTTGTTCGTCGTAAATTATGATTTTTGTCGAAACTAAAGTCAAAATTGACTAAAGAGTGAATTTTGTCTCCACTTTCAAACCATTTTCCAAGCAATTAGACAAACCCCCCTCCCCCTAGACGGTTCAAACAATCTGTGTCATTGTAATCAATTCGTCAATTATTGAAGCAAGTAAGAAATAAAACGTCCACGGTTCAACAGTCCGTCAACGACAATTTATCGAAACAATCGCCATCAACTGTTGACTAGGTTAAATATTTAAGATCAGGCTAAATATTTAACTATTGTTCTTTGTATTTGTGTGTATGTATTGTACTATATGTTTCGTTCAACTGATGTTAAATTATGTCTTGTTTCACTAGTTTAGAACCAGTTTCACTCCATAGGTTTCAAAACCTAATGTAACCTGTATTCTGCTCCAAGGGACTTTGCTCCCAGAGCAATAAAAATTGTTTATATATAGGTGACTGGAATGCCAGACAAATACTCCATTCAGTAGTATCGAAGTCAACTGTGTGAAAGTTAGTGAACTCCATAATAAAATCGATTATTTGGAACATAATACCCTCGCAATTGTTATTCCCATTTGCATACTCTTTCATAGGACTCACTCTTCAAGTATTTTTCGACAATCGAAATAATTTAAATTCGATAAAAGCTGTATATAAATCTAAAACCTTGGAGGCTAGTGTGTCGATGTATCGATTCTTATAAGATCGATATCCAAAATTGATGCATGCATTCTGGTAATTTATATATAGCCAAAATCGATGTAAACGATGCATCGATTTTTGAACATCAAACAGAAATGAGGAAGATGATAATTTACGGAAAGGACCTCGGCTTAAATTGCAACCGGATCAAAAGTTAATGAGATAAAACGGAACGCGGGAGAAAGGCAATGGGGAAAGGAAAGGCTTTGTAGACCTTTCTATCCAAGTTGGCATCTGGCTCCGACGGCGAACGGAACGAAAAAAAGACCTCTGTTGGAATGTACTATATATTTGGCCGAAAACTTTTACTCTCTGGCTTCAGGAAAATTCAACGTTTCGATCGACAGCAAAGGGTCAAGAGGCCATCCGCCGGAGAATTTGAGTGTTATGAAAACTTATGCTGATAGTATTCTGAGCCCTTTCAATACTTAATTTTTCGAAAGAATATTCCCAGTAATTTTAACATAAATATTCCTTCCATCGCAGATTATTTAAGTGTTTCATTAATTGTCAATTATTTCCAAATCGCTGGCAATAAAAAAATATGCAATTCCTAATGATTTCACTGCAATGTATTTATTTTCTTAAGCATTTCCTCTTCCAGAGCACTGAATCAAATATTGAAGACTATTTGTGTCCAAAATTTGGTGTGAAATGTATTAAACGATATACGAGGCGTGTCTCAAAAGCAGTACGACTTATTTTTTATCCCTTATAGACGTACGGACGGGTGGCGGTTTCTCTGGCTGGGTTCGAGGGAGGAGAGTCTAAAGGAAAGTCTCTGGCTTAGAGGTCGGTGGCAGAAGGCTCCCACCCAGCTTTTGTGGAGTGCGGATCGTTCTTTTGCGAAACCTCTATAACGTGACCTCGTCACCCTCCATCATGAGCAGGTTATTGGAGCGGCGCTACACCATCGAGTTTTGCGTGAAACTGGGCAAAATCGGGAGGAAGACACATGACATGCTAAGACAGCTTTTGGTGATAACGCCATAGGGTGCTTGGGAGGGGGGCAAGGTAGTTCGGAAGGGCAGAGAAGAATTTTAAGATGCCGGACGTTCAGGACGCGAGAAAATCTTGCAAGAGTAAAGGCTTTCTTAGACAATGATCACAGGTTGTCTTCGCGTAATTTCTGATTAACTAGGCATCCTACTCTGTGTAACATGCCAATCCCAAAACATGCCAATTTCCCAATGTCAACTCACAACCAACACAGAGAACTCCGCATTATAAAACAGATTGCAGTCAACAACGGTTACCCTGAAACATTGATTGACAACATGTACAACAGAAAACAAACACAAATAGCCCGGAATTCCAATTATCACACACCCAAACCGGACAAGCACCAATGGCGAAGAATTCCTTTCCTTGGCCATCCCTCACTCAGGACACAACAAATACTCTCAAAAAACAATATCAAAGCCGCTTTTTACAATTCACGTACCTTGAAAAACTTAATAGGTTCCACTGAAGACAAAATCGACGTTATGCAACAAAGCGGAGTTTATAGACTCAATTGTACAGACTGCTACGCCATCTACATCGGACAGACTGGGAGGACTTTCGACATTAGGATTAAGGAACACCGTTCATGAAGAATGATCTGGTACTTTCCCGGCGAATAATGTTTTCCAAGATTATTCGGGTCTCCCACCGGGTCCACGTTCGTAGGGTTGCCGACGTTTCGATGGCCGAGTCGTCCATCGTCTTCAGGGCCTTCATGCCCTGAAGACGATGGACGACTCGGCCATCGAAACGTCGGCAACCCTACGAACGTGGACCCGGTGGGAGACCCGAATAATCTTGGAAAACACCGTTCATGCTTCGGGAAGAAAGACAACAGATCACAATTCGCCAAACACCTCTTAGACTACAATCATTCCAGAAATTTCACAGCAGACATTTTACACACAGAAACGAAAGGTCGGCGGCTGAACGCTCTGGAGGAGTTGGAAATTTGGGAATCCCTTCAGTCCGGTAATCTTGAGGTGGTCAACGATATCCTTTACCTCTCGCGTTCCTCCCCTCTCCTTTAATTCTTGGATACTTCCCCACACCATCCCCTCCCCCACCAAGGCAGTGACAGTCACCGACCCTCCGTTAATGAGGGTCAACCGATGCAAACAAACGCCCCCCTTTGTACCGTCTGCATCCAACACTTCACCCTCACC